>NC_086296.1:10140441-10456018 GCF_963924245.1 Chroicocephalus ridibundus | reverse complement strand
CTAATTGACACCACTCAAAATCACCGAGCTTCAGTGTAGAGCAGCAAGGGGATCCAGATTTGCTTGAAACCAGCTGCGATGGACCTGGCCTCCTCAGTTCCAAGCGTAAAGCAGGAAAGACCGTCAAACTTCAGCAAATGCTAGCAAGAGCGAAGAGTGTTTCAGCTGAAGGCTACTGCAGGTTCTGCCAGAGGCAAATCCTGTTTCATGGAAATAATGGCGGCATCAAGTTGGCTACACAGCCTAGGAAGCCCGTGAACACCCTCGACAGGACCAGGCAAAAGGGATGTGCAGAAAACATGTCTGCAGAGTGAACTTGTGGCTCTGGTGGAGAGGACTGAAGATGCCACGGAAGGAAGCTCACCTCTAGAGCTGTTGCTACAGCTAAGGAGCCACAAAACCTGCCCATTCCCCAAGGGCTTTGTGCCTACCAGACCCACTCTTTCAGCACATCCTACTTTAGGAGGCTCTGTGCTAAACTCTGCCATTTAAATTTTCAGGGATAACACAGACAGCAATATTAATTTCTAATGGATTTCAGTATGCAGAGGCCTTTGCTCGATGTCAGAAGACTGCAGAATAAGACCTACTGTGCCTGTATGCAATCAGTATTTGAAGTGGCAAAGCTGCTTTTCTGGCCCAGGAAAGTCAGAACTGAAAGATATAAAAGGCTGGCAAACAGAACTGTTTAGAAACTGTCTCAGTAACTTGACTAACTTCCATACCCGATGTTATGGCTGGAGTTGTGAGAATGGAAAGTTCTGCTGCAAGGTGACTTATTCTCTGCTAAACAGGAACTGAAAGGAGTGACTGACCACGCACAAATTACCCAAATCCTGTCTTATTTATTTGTTAAGCCCAGCCCTCACAGTTCAGTAACTGCTGTCACATTAGTGCTAATACGCTTATAATTTGGGAAAACAACACTTGAGATTCAGTGCTTGTCAAGTGGGGCCAGCGCTTTTCCAAGCAGCATCTCCCCAGACCCTGCAGCCTCCCACCGCCTCTCTCCCCGCTCCCGGGCACCAGGAGGCACCTTCCAGGCAGATCCCTCCCTCAGATTCAGTAGCAGCACATTACTACCCTAAAACACCTTTAGCTGTTACCGAATTACCTCTGTTTTGCTGGCAGTTATGCAGTAGTACCTCTTTCCATTAACTTTGTTGAGGATCTAGCGTCAAGATGAAGAAAAACTGGAAGAATTTTCCTGCAAGCTGAGGAGCAATAAGGTCTCCCACCTCACTCCTATTCACATAGTCAAAAGCCAGCTCTAGAGCTGCTGGAATGGCATCTTAAGAGAAATTGAGATATTAAAATTAACAGACTGAATACATTCAACAACATTTCAAGTTGCATCATGGATAATTAAAATATTTAAGGGACAAGCTGCAAGTTGTTAATCAGGGAACATTTACTTGAATGGTGTGTGCCCTTTGGATTTGGTCCCTATGGCAACGAGTATTCGCTCCAAAAGGATGTGCTGGAAGAAGCATGTCAGGAGCTGCCTCAACGTTTTAATTCATAAAGTAGGCAAGGAATAAATACAGCTACTGACAAGCACAGCACAGGCAAAAGGGGTTTGTAAACAGCATTAGGAAGCCACAGATGGCCTTTTGCTTTTTAAGATTGAAAAAGTCCACTCTTCCTTTAAACACACCCACTGTAAAGATCAAGAAAACTAGACAGTTGCGCAGGGGGGTTGAATCACATGTATTAGCTACTGCTAATAAAAGTTTTACGATAGAAAAGATTTTCTTCAGTTTCTAACTTCTCAGTCTTCGAGAAACTGTGACTGTGTTTCCACTCCCCATACTGGAAGTTGTTGCATCAAAATCTTCAGAAAAACCTTTTCCGTCTCACCTGGCTCAACAGGAAACAAACTCTGAGAATGCAACAGCATGTGGAGGACAGCGTCGCAGCGTGCCCAAGAAGGAAAATGTGAGGGATGGTTGGCTTTTTCTTCAAAACAGGAAGAGTGGCTTGGTATGCCGCAAGGAAAAGAAAAGAGTACTTCACTGCACCACAGAAGGCAACCTCCTTCAGCATGATCTCAGAGTGTGTGAAATGCAGCTACAAAGCTCCTTCCAGCTTTCTCCTTTGATGAGGCGTGAATTCTCCAACGGGCAGCAGAAATATTGGAAAGACTTTGGTGCCGGAAATGCTTGAGGATAATGTAAGATCTGGCATTTAATAAGACCTAACAGAGGAACATTGTGTTGTGCATTGCAATGGATCACACCCTATTGATGAAAAGGTTGAATCTCTTCTTGCATGAGGGTGTATGGCTGTGGGAAGAAATCTCGCAAGGCTGGAGAGTGCTGGATGATGCAAGGCTGCGTGGGCTGCTGTGACGCCAGCCTGAACGTGCAAAAAGCCTGAAACAATAACTCAAGACTTGTAAACCCAAATGCTTGCTCGTCACTCCTCTTCCCGGTAGCTCCTTGGAGTCCCCTTACATCCGCCGCGGCGGCCCTGCGATGGCTGTTAGGCATAAGAACAGTTTCTACAAGGCTTCTGGATGGAAGTGGTACCGTCAGCTGCAGGTTGTTGAGGCCATGGGAGACACTTGTGATTCTGACATGCATGAGGACTATTCACTGTAGTGAAGGAGAGTCGTTCAGTAGAGCATTCATTGCCCTACTAACTGCTGTATTTGGCTTTCTTGACAATGGGTTTTGCTGGGACCCTGAGCTTGACTGTCCTCTCCCACCTCCCAGGCAGAGCCACAACTCCCACAATCCCCACGTTACCCTCTGAGCAGGAACTGGGCAGGCACTGCCGTGGTTCTAACCTCCGTCCTAGGCAGCAAACAAGTACAGACTCAGACGTCTGTAAGGATAATCACAGGAATTGCTTCATACAAAACTGCTGCACATTTTTATTTCAGTATTGGGTGAAAGAGACAAGTATCTGGGCTTAGCCTGCGGATACTTTTCCGCAGAGACAGTAATTGCTGCATAATTCATATTCTTGTTTTCACATGTTTGCCATGTGTACCAACAATCCTATTGAATTTGCTGTAAGTTTTTCCTTCAAGTCCTCTCCATGTCACAGTTTTTCCAAGCAGCAGAAACACGAACAAGCAGAAGCCCAGCGCTAAGCAGCAACTCGGGTTTGGCAAATTCCTGTAATCCCAGATTCTTGCACATTAGGAGGGGAAAGTGGGGTCCAAGCTAATTCTTGAGAGTTTCCACTCCACATTAGCATAGCAAACAACATCTTTCACTCATTATGTCTGTATTTCCCTGCAAGCAGTTCTCTGTGAAGTTGGAATTGAGCCTTCGTATCTCTACCCAAAGCCACCTGCTCCCCATCAACTCCAGATCACACAGGCTGGAGGAGTGCTGCCCTCTACATGAGGCAAGGCTCATAAATAGTAAGTATTTGTGACTGATAGGAAATCTCAGCACAGTTAGAAGCAATTTATAGCTTCCGCACCAAAGAGGCTCACAAAGAGAGTGGTAGCGATAGTGCTGGTCCTCAACTCGCCTTTCAGCAATGGTTTGAGGCGCCTTTGCTCGTATTAAACTAACTGGAGAGTCCTCCTTGCAGGGACGGGATTCCTTCTTTTAAAAAAAGCCTTTGTTCTAACGAACCCAAAATCATTAATCAATCCAATGATTACAAATGAAATGCCTCATCTCTCAATGGGAGGAATCCAAGTTCTGGTGCCACTGGTTTTATTTTTGAGGACACAATATGGTTTTGTTTTTGAGGACAACGCTCCAAACTGCCAGCAGTTTGTTTCAGGGAACCACCTCCTCCCACATTAACATATTCATTTGCAAAATCTATCACATATGTTGCGTGCAAACTGGCTGAGAGTTTGATGCAGCTCAGACAGCATGAGAGCCTCTAGCCCAAATATGTGAAAGTAATAAAATCCACGCCATCCTCCTGATCCCTCATGCTAACAGACCTATATTTCCTTTGCACTGTGAATAGTGGGGAACCTACAGATACGTAACCACAATAACAGACAAAATGGAAGGGGCATCCGTTGCTAACATGTCTCAGTTTTAGCTTCCTCCTCCCTTGCCGTGAGGTAAGGATACTAGTCCTAAATCCAGCATTTTGCCTTTCCACTAATGTAGCAAGAAGGGAAACGGTAAGCCCCGTTCAGCTCTCAGACGCAGTTGTAACAAGGACCACAGATGAACCTGGAGGACCAAGGGCCCTTACGCCAGAGCAACGCAGGACTGGGACACCGCACTGCAGAAGAGAACAGACCTGTCCGGCTGGGCTGGGGTGCACGTAATGCCGCACAGCATCCTCATCCCGCTGCCCTGCCTTCTTACTTTCCCAGCCATATCCATTTTGGTTATCTTGGCTATTGCAACAGCATCTCTCCATCTTACACAGAGGCATGTACTTGTTCCCAGAAGATGGGAAACAGCACCATGCTGGAGTTGTGGACCTCACAGTAGGATAATTGTCACATGAAAACCACAAGCAATGGTGGTTTTGGTAACAAAGGCTATGCTCATGGCTAATGGGCATGACTGGACTATCACACCCTACCTTATGATCACTCCACAAACAGAAATTAGGCCAGGAGGGACAGAGCACCCATTATTTCATATATAGACATGGGAAGCGAGGAAAATTATAGAGTAACCCCTTGCAGACAGTAGGTGTTTCTGCATTTTTAAAAAACTTCTCCCCAGCCCTTTGTTTCGCAGGCAGGCTGGCTCCGAGCTGGGCTGCTCCCACAGCCCCTGCGCTCCCCAGAGCCATCACGCTGCGGAGCTCGCAGTAGCTGCTCTGAATGAGTACGTTTCTTCCCACTAACCCATTAAAACTGAAGCCAGGTTTCCTTTACACTAGGTGTCCCCCATTTCTGAAAAATCCTGGCCTCTTCTAAGACCAAACACCAAGAGTGGCATGAAGGAAGCCAGGATATTCCCCATCATGAAAGGAAGAAAAAGGCAGCGAGGGAGCAGTTGGCCTCTCCGATGCCACACCACATCTCCAGGGACTAAAGCTTTGCTGCATCCACGAGATAAATCCACCTTCTCCCCATCTTCCCACAGCAGCACAGAACAACTCCCCCGTTACCAGCGGTGGATGCCGGTAAAGGTCTCCCTTTTCTTCCTTGTGTAAGGCATTTCCCACCCCTTCATTTTATAAATTACCAGAACAGACATTTAAATGTTCAAGAGTAATCTGAACAGAGTATTCATGCCTTGGGCATTTTTATGCTCTACAAGGAGAGAAATAAAAGGGCTTCATTTAATACCTCCCTACAGCATTCCCTGTTCCTGCTCTTCCCTTGTGAATCTCCAAAGGCAAACTCAGCGGTTCAAGGCTCCTGCACTGCCCTCTCCCTTTTTAAGAGCAAGACAGGCTTTTAAATCAAACCTTGCTGGCTGACTGGAACAGGTGGTGGGAATCCTTTAAAGGAGGGAAAAATCATTTGTAACTAATAAAGAGAGAACAAAATTCTGATTCCCGTGGTTTTATTAAGCACCCGCGGGAGTCGTTCGGGCAGGAGGCACATCTGCTGCTTCGGTGGCTCCCTCGGCGCCCCAGCACCGGAGAGAATAAAGGGCCTCCGTGCAGCTGCACCCTCCGCCTCCCGGGATGCTGAGGAGTGGGGTGGCTCTGCCTGCTTTACCGGGGATTTTATGAATGCGGCGTCAGGCTAGGGGCGAGCCCATCTTCCACTTTACAAAACCAGCAGAAGCCTCTGTTCTCCCACATACAGAGCACATAGAGAAACCATCCAATGTTTGAACAAAGTTTTGTGGTAGATCAAAAAGTCGGACCCACGAAACCATCCCTGGGGCTTTGCTTTTAGTCTTTAACAAAACCCTCCCCTAGAACGATTTTCTGATCCTCAGTCTCTGAGAGAAACATCACAATATACTGAGGCTAACGATGTACCTTAATCTCTTGCCTTGTAATTGACATGTAAAGAGTGTAACTAGGAAAGGGCCCCCAGGGCACGGTTGGCCAAAGCTGGGTTTGCTGAGCAGCACTACGAGACAGCAGCACTACGAGACAGCAGCTCTCCTCGAAGGCAGGGAAAAACTGCAGCTGCGGGACCGCAGCTCCCTCCCCACCACCCCTCTCCACAGATGCCGTCTGCCTTTCTGCCCCCCTTATTGTCAAAAGTGAGGAAGAGAGAGGTGACAAGCTGGAAAGGCATGGCCAAAGCTCAAGAGTGAGAACTCAAAGCACCCCTGCCGCGCTCCAAAGTGCTGCTACGGCTGCTCCCTGTGTGCAGGGAATTAGGATATGGTCTCCATCCAGCGATGAGCAAAGGAGGCAGAGGAATAGATGCGCTTTCTGCAAAGACCTCAGGCACTGCTCCTTTTCTGTATTAGTTGGCAAGCACAAGGTACAGAAACATCCATGGCTGAGAGCAAATGCTGGAATCCAGGCTCATCTCGATGGGATCTAAGGGACGCTCTGCTGTGATGTGGCCAATGCAGTTGTTTGTTCAAGAGTTAAAAGGAAGGGATATTTCTTCCTATGGAGGAGGACCAGGAAATTAAACCTGGACTTGACTCAGATCTCCCTTCTTTCTTGGACGGGTTTCTCTCCACGAGGAGGGGGTGGCAGTGGGCTTGAATATTCTCCATGTTACTTCCTTTTCCTCCACAAGTAATTTATAGAGAAAAAGGTCTGAAGTCCCTGCAGTCTTCTACAGATAGGCCACATTCTGGAGCTCCAGGCTTTTTACTCATCTCTTTCTCTCTCCGTATCAATTTAGCCTGCTCACAACCTGCAGTGAAGTCATTTCAAGATGCACGTGCCCACCTCTCCCCGCGCATAAGATGGTGATGTCTGCCTGTATGTTTGGTGACATGCTACCACTGAACAGTTCTTCAGCAGCCAGTCCCACAGCAGTGCCAGAAAGTCTATTTAGTTTGTAAGCCTACAAAAACTGGCATACGCCTTTACACAGTCTGAAACACCACTGCAGTATTTACATCCCTTCCCAAGAACCACAGAAACATTTATCACTATATGGTCAAGCTCTGTGAGTCACATACCAGCACTGGCGTCCTGGAGAAGGACCGTATCACAAACAAGTGCCCACCTCAAGTACCTTTGGGGTATTCAGCATGTTGTGGCTGCACTGAATTAGTTTCTGACCAGAAAAGAGAACACTTTCTTCAATCACCCTGTAGAAACGTTTTCCCTATGGCCAAACTTCAGAAATATTCACCACCCGATACTGAGGTTGGTTTTTCTAAGAGCTAAGGATCATAAAGTAGCCACGTGTTTAAACAAGAGGTCGTTATCCACCAGCTCCAGGGTTCAGTGCAAGCTTCTAAGCAAAGAGCAATTTGAAAATAGAGCTGTTAAAGCACTAACAGTAGTTTAGGGTAGTTTTACTGATTTTTCTGGCTAAGATTCATAGGGCTATCAAATTAGCATCCGGATATCTTGTTGAGGGAGTAAAGTCAATAATCTAACAGGCCCATTTCATGTCTCTTTACTGCTGCGATCGTACGACTTCAATTGTATACAGACCTGAAGGCAAAGGCCACAAGGACAATGCCCTACGGCAGATGCCAAGCCCCTGTTTTACGTGTCACACGGCACAGTCCAACAGATGAGATCTGAGAAATGGCAACCAGAAGGAACCGTTTCTACTGAAGATGCCACAATACCAAAGGTTTAGTATTAACTTATTGGTTCCTGACACAACTATACAAAGGGAGATTTTTCAAAGGCTCCAAGTCAGCAGGAGATTAAGTGAGAGTTTGACCCAAATCTTTAAAAGCCTTGTAACCACACAGTTCACCTGCACCATAACCTGGAAGCTTTTCAGGACCAACGACAGTAGCAAATAACAACATATATTATTTAAATAAATGTGCTCTATCAACTCTTTGCAGAGAAATCTGCTTTGACCAATACCAACCTCCCTCCTCGGTCTCTCTAGCTTCATCTACCCAAGGTGGTAAGAAGAGAAGCTCCTCCGCACCTTCCCTGCTCTCCCTCTCTTCCACCTTCAACAGCACGGCATTTTCACCACCCCTTTGTGCTGCACTCGGCATCCACGTCGCCAGGCTGGTCAAACCCACAGATGGAAGGAAAGATGCCTTTCCATCCCCACCTCTGGAAAGATGCAGATGTGGTAGGAAAAGCCCTGCAAGCTTCCCTCGTTCCCTTTGAAACCCGAGGAGAACAGATGAGCAGCACATTTGAAATTAATTACAGCAAAACCTACTGCATTGTTCTCTCCTCCCCTTCCTTTTTCCCCTAACCCCCTCGTCGCAGAGCTTTCACTGAAACCTCTGTGGCGTGTATATTTTCCTAAAGTTGCCAGGGCCAAAACGGTACAGCTGAGACATTCACAGAAGTCAAAGAAAGTGCAGAGCCAGGTTAGCGCGCAGGGGTACAATAGTTCCTTAAGAGCGAGCGTCTCCCCCGCCGCCGCCCCCCTCCTCCCCAGCCTTCCGTCTCTAATGAACCTTTGGTGTCCGTCCACAAAAAACAAACATCAATCAGGCAACAGGCTGTTCCTTTTCCCCTGTTGCTAGTCTGAAATAACAGTCATCCCCCGCTGGGCTGGGAACGCCACTTCCCTCTCCAGCACACATACGGGATAATAAGGGGGAGGCGAAGGAGGGAGGAAAACCCGCTCCGAGGTGCCAGAATACACAGCGAGCCGTGCCTTTCGGAGCCAGAGAAAACTTGGGAACACAACAGCTTTTGATTCCTCCTGCCCCACTGGGCACGTTAATTATTTAATAGTTGGCTTGCGAATTGGTGGTGGTGGTAGGAAGAGGGTGGAAGGGAAATCAGGCTTTTCCCCCCGTCCCCTCCTGGAGCTGGCAGAACAGCGTGTGTGTGCACACACGTGTGCGTGTGCGAGGCTTCAGGCACGCGGGGACCCTGCTCCCAGCCCCGTCCTCCCGCCGCCACGCTCACAACACCCTCCTTGTTGGCTTGTGACCACAGCGGCTACAGACAGCACGGGACGGCATCTGGATCAAATGAGTTACGGGGCAAAGAATCGCACCCTGTCTGCGCTGCCTTTGGAGGCTGACATTTTTCACCTATTATGACCGGGGGAAGGGCACTTGGGAGTTTATACTGGATTTCGACAGAGTTGGAAACGGAGCTGCAAATCAAACAGAGATCGGCTTATGATTTGCAACCAGGGCTTTCTAGGCGTCTGAAGCAACACTTTGGAAGGAGCGTAGGGAAAAGGAGAATGTAACTACATCTCATTTGGATGGAGAGGACTCACAGATGTTAGGAATATTTTTGATCAACAGCTTTCCTGGCACTGCTTGTGGTGGAATCCACAACCTTGACGGCTAGCTGAGTAAGAAAGTGCTGGCAAGCCCCTGTCTGCATGCAGGCAATTTGCAATGCTGCCAGTCAATATTTCAGTGAAAACAAAATTGCAGGGATCATATTAAAAGAGGGAAAAAGGGAAAATAAAACAAAACAAAACCCAGCCTTTCCTTTTAAGAGAAACTCTGATACGACCTGATGGGAAAGACCCTCCCAAATCAAAACGTACTCTTTGTTTGTTTAAAATTAACACGCTGTGATGGGAGCCCTGCTGCGAGCACGCGAAGGCAAGCCTGCCAGCAGCAACAGAAGCAGACTCAGCAAGACGTGGCTTTGCACGGGGACACCTGGGTGGCATGTTTAGTACAGGCCTGCAGGAAATGATGCAGAAAGAGGTTTATTGTTGTGCCCATTTGGTGGAGGAAATGTATGCATCAAGCACAGGTCTGAGCCAAAAACCTGGACCCAGTCCTCTTCAACTGCTGGGAGGAGAGGGGAAGGGATGGGAGGAAAGGAGAGCTTCTGTGGCAATATTTTCAAAATCCAGGTCTGGATGTAGCCATGCTGGCTTATTCTTAGTTTAACACAATGGTGGAGACAATGGTGGAGACAGCAAGTGGTGTAGCCCGGGCATCTCTGGACCAGCCCAGAGATGACTGACACAGGCTCTCAGGGGCATCCAAGCCCCTGGTACAGCTCACGCCACCATTTGGAGTATCTTTAGAGCACCTCTGAATTAGTCCCACCTCCAGGGCTTGCAAAGGGGTGCTCTGCTGCTCATGGCCACTGGAGCCAGGCCCTTCTCTGCCCTGGCCTCAGGACTGAGCTTGGCTGACGACACTGCCACTCTCAGCGGGGACTCCTCGGACGTCTGCTTAAGGCTGCTTTACAGCGTGTACTGCTGGAATGACATAAAGGGTCCAGAGACTGGCCTGTAATGCTAAAATATTTCAGGCCAAAAGGTTCATTATGCTCAGAGAATTTATTCGTTGATCCAATGAAAGGTATAAAGTAATCTGCTCCACTTTGGTTATTAAATCGATCGGTACAGAATGTAATGGACATATTCTAGTTGTTGGTTTCAGGTTTCTAGCTGAGTTTTAAAGACCCTTTCAATAATAAAAATAATGACAATGTTCATTATTGCATAAACATTCAGTGCTCACACTGTAAATTTCTTCCCCCAGCCATTAAGCCTGTATTAAATCAGGTTGTCTCTGCAGAGCTTGCACTGCGAGCGCCTCTCACTGTGCCCAGAGAAGGCCAGCCACGTAGGAAAGCAACTGGCTGGGGACAGCTTAGCTGTTTGGACGCCAGATCACATAGTACTGAGAAAATTAAAATGTTAGCTGCTTCATCCAACAAGGCTGGCCCTTTTCTGCCACCCTGCTTTGTGGAGAGCTTCCCAGGGAGCAGGCTCTGGCTTTGCTTTTGTAGTTTAACATTCACGAGTCGATGCAGTTTGAGGTGGGTTTACAAACTCCGACGTGATCTTTGGCGACGCTGCCTGGTCCTACGCTTCCCAAAACGTCACAAGGACAAGGACTCGTGGGCGTGAAGGGACTAACTCTTCTTCCATGGGTTTCACGCCACAGACAGGGAGCGTTCAGGAGACAGATCTCTCTCAAAACTGGATCATCAATAAATAGGGAAATATAGAACAAAATAAGCAGACACCAGCAGCAGATGCAGGTTCACAGACGTCTGCTTATTACCAAACCTCACTCCAGCTGAGACTTAAATAGCCTCCTTTATGCAAAACGGGAGAGGGAGCGGAACTGAAGGAAACTGGCAATTACACAATTTTATTTCCCTCCTAGCCCATTCACTTTTCATCAGGTGGCTCTGCGCTCGCATACGAAAGGCGCTTGTGAGCGCTAAGTTAAGCACAAAGCCAGCTTGATACTTTCCCTTCCCTGGGAGGAAGTCTCCCTGTGCTTTGCTGGATGCAGTGGAAAAGCACAGTGAACATGTTATTTTATACTACTTTGAAAGCACCAGGCACTGCCTGAGAAACGGGGACTTCCAGGCTGCGTCCTCCCGTTTTTCCAAGGCTGCATCTCTCCCAAACATGATGGTGCTCAGAACCAGGTCCTGGGGTCTCAGTTTAACCCTGCACCAGGATTTATCTCTATAGAGTCATCCGCAATCTGCTTCTTCCTCATCTTTAAAAAAAGCCCTCCTTCCTTCTAAAATCTCCACCCCAACTCCAGTGGGCTGACTGGCGAAGAATTCACCATCTCACAGTGCTAGATAGAAGATGTACTTGGGTGCAATCAAGCTTTCCTGGCTTTGCTGATACCTTTTAAGAATATTATCTCCAACACAGCAAAAAGTTAACGTCTATTTCCTAGGAGAGAGATCTGGAAGTCTGACTATTCCCTTATGGACAAACCTTAAAGAATTTATTAGTGATGAAACCAGTATGTTTCTTCAGAAATTTAATAGGGTTCCATAAAAATTACTTCAATAACTTTTAAAATTTAATGGCAAACGAGAACCTTTCCACAGGCTTTTTGAACTGTCCGACAGAATCCCATAGCGAGCATATAATTCTGCAATAAATTTTGCAGGACGGTTAAAGAAAAAATATAGAAAGCTTTTAATTTCCTATTACCTCCTGTAAGACTTCGCCACCAATTTAAAGCAAATAAATGAACTAAAAGCACTGCAGTCACTTTTCTGTCCCAGCGATTTACGAGAAAATATTTACTGTTTGGAGAAAAACCCAACAAACTAGAACAAGTATCCTTTTCAGAAACACAGACAGGCAAACACAAACGCTACGCCAAGTCCTGCTCTCTTGTACATCGGTGCAAACGCAAATAACTCGGGTGAAGTCAATGGAGTCAGTATGGCTTTACCGGGCTGAGCTGAACCCGGGAGCGGGGCCGAGCGCACGGAGCAGCGGAGATGGAGGGAAAGCCTCACACTGCGGGTCCCTGGCAGCTCGGCAGCAACATTACAAGGCTCTACGGGGAGCTGTGTTCAGCCCTTGTTAGCAGGAAGGATGGGCAGCGAAGCACGGAAGTGGGCAAAGTGGCGAGCGCAAGCGTGCACAGCTTGTGCAAGAATTAAGGGAGAAAATGGCAGGAACGTAGTGGGCTGAAAGCAAGCCCCAAACCCGGCCTCCCCCCTCCCAGGGGACAGGACCAGAGAGCTACATCACTTACAACAGCGATTTCAAATGAAGCTAGTATTAAAAAAAAATAAATAAATACGGAAACATAGCATGAAGTACTGCTCGCCACGCAGGCTGATGGGGACAGCAGGGTCCTGCTCATCAGGCAGGCCCCTGTCCCGGGAGGAAGCCTTGGTCCCTGGGGGACGGGGAGAGGAGAGGGAGAAGCCGCAAGATGCTGCCAGCATCCTCTTTTCCTGAACTCTCCGCTGCTGGAGGCGGGGGCCTAGCTGGGACTTACAGACCCCACCAGCGCTGCACACAAAAGAGTAACCAGACCCATTTGCAATTAAACAGCACGCCCTGGTCTCATTGATCACTCCCATTGATTGCCCAGAAGGAAACACAAGCTGACCTAGGGTCGGATACAGCTTCCCCCCGACTGCCTTGGCAAATGACTTGTCCATCGGCTGGCTGCCCTGTTTGATGCGGGTGACCCACGCCGGGCGGGGGTTACCCCGTCCGCGGGGGTCCCTAAGGGGCTGTTACACAGCCCAGGACAGCCGTCCATCCCCAACCTGCCAAACAGCTGCCCCGAAACAGAAACACCGGGCATGGGCTGGAGAGCCGCACGGAAAGGAGCAGCAGAGAGCTTCAAAAAAAGGGCGGCTGCAGACAAAGAGGACTGTCCTCTGTGAGCCTGATTTAAATGGGGACATGGTGGCCGCAGCGTGCTCAGACCTGCACCGGGGGTCCAGACACCCCCCCCTCGCCCTGCACCGCAGTGCTAGTCCCTATGAAGAGGGCATCAGCTTTATACCCAGCATTTAATTTTCTACGAAATTGAAGCTTTACGAAATCTTACATGAATAAAACATGTCTCCGAGGTATTTTAAAAGCAGAATCGAGAAGACCCGACAGCTTTGTGGGGGTTGCAACTGCTGCTCTTAACATCAGCGCCCTACAGCATCCTTCTGGTGCCGAGCTACAACCTGGACCAGCATCCTGCAACCGGGGACAGCAGCGGGAAACCGCACCAAGACTTGCCCGCTCGGCTTTTGCTGCTCAAGAAAACAGATAAGCAAACTATAAACAAGGAGTAAAGAGATGGTATCTTTCAAACATCTTTTAAAAGTCTAGGCATTTGGAAGGAATTTCTTTTATATTTTTCCTTCTTTTTTTTTTTATGATTTACACTTTGATGGTCCTTTTATCTACTTTCACATGAACCGAGGAAAGCTAGAATGTGCCTGCTCCATCACTATGAGTTTGTTCTGGCCCATTCAGGGATATATATTATTTTGCTTTTATAGTTTATTTTAAATAAAAAGTATAATTAAAGAAAATAAACCACCCACTTCATAACATTTATACAACGAAGACTTTATTTATTTTATTTACGTTTTGGTGGGCAAGGCACAGCATGCAGTTAGCTTTCTGTGATACTTAACAAAGCCACATTTGAAATTTAAAATCTTTAAGGAAATGAACAAATTCTGCGGAGGAAGGGCAGTTGAGCAAAGAGACTTCTTACATTACCCTAGGTAATTGTGCATATATATGTTTCTGCGTGCCTCTCTCTACTCCAAAAACATATCCATGACTTGGATGCTTTAAATCAAAAAGCAATTTCAGTCTGTAATTCTCAAATAAATAATTAAACACATTTTATCTCCTACAGTATTGCTTCTATTCATTCTAATCCCACTGACAGGAATGCAGCAACATACCCCACATCCTTAAAATAACAAAACAAAACACAAGATACCAACCAGAAGGCCTGGAAATGTTTATAATTCAACTTTTCAACTCTCTTGGCTGCAGCCTGAAGCTACAAAGAAAGCTCTATGCTGGCTCCCTCGAAGGAGGCGAACCCGGAGATAGCTGTGCAAACCACAAAACCTGCCCGCGTGCACGAGGCAGCTCTAACTTTGGGAAGCGTACATCACTCATTTTGTGTTGAAGTTAATAAATTATCCACTTTTGCAGCCTGAGATTTACGAAGTTGACCGGACAGTGTAGTTAAGGTGAATGGTCTCTCTGACTTGTCCATCATATTTTCACAGGCAGCTGCTATGGATAGGGATGGTTATATCCTGAACTACTACTACTATAAAATACATAGAACATAGCTAACAGGGGAGACAGAGAAAGCCGAGAGCTTTCCAGAGCCTGCAAAATCAGAAAACTGCAAGGAGACTGAAAGGCTGCACTTAACTGCACTATTTCTGTGTTTGCTTTTGTTTTGAAATGTGGCTAACTGGCTGTGACTTGGGTGATTATCTTGGTTACCCACATTGTTTGCAAATCAAAGTCCGGCTCCTTCACAAGCCACTGTGTAATTATATATATGCATATGCAAGAAAGCTAATGTGCTCATCCAGGCAGTGACAGAATGAGATAGAACTTTTCAAAGAGAGGATGCTGGGATGGGCTCACACACTGGATTTAGCAGTAGTTCGGCGCATCCAGTATTGCCAACCCGCCAAGCAGTTACAAATCACAAACCATCTTTAAAATGAGGTTAAAAACAAAGTATTTGGGCTTATTTTTGACTACCTGCTGGCTTTGAAGCACAGAAAAATCAAAATTACAGGCTTTTCTCTGTGGCCAGGAAGACTAAATTCTTGCTTAAAAAATGAAATTAAAGCTTACATTCTTGTACAGTTCTCTGAGGGCCTGGGTTTCGTGAAAAACACAGAATATTGTAAGATTGTGATAAAATCACAAGAGATGCAACACCGGGAGTAGAGCAGCTGCAGAGCATCCTGAGCACTGTATAAATCACAGCAATGTGGTTGCTATCTAAGTAAGTGCATTACTTATTTATTATTACAGATGCTGCTGTGGAAGTTTTTGCAGGCCTGTATTTACGGCAGACTCTCGTCCAAAGATTCATCCCCCTCAAGTTCACTGACTGTGCAGGTCTAATCACACGCAAGACCTCATCAAAATGTAACCAGAACCTTGGGATAAAATTGAGATCAAGAGACAGGAGGCATCTCTGCTTCTCCTGCATCTCAGACCCCGCTGTGGACCCCACGCAGGAAACTGGAAAAATTTATATCACTCCTGACCTCCATTCATGTAAAACATGGCTAATTGCCTGAGCGGGGGCTGTAAGAGTTGTGTGCCCTGTGTCCATGCAGACCTTCTCGTGATGGACCCCCCAAGCACGGTAAGGTAGAGGCCCTGAAGGAGAGGTGGACGTGGTTCCAGGAGATGCTGTCCCAGCCCAGACAGGGTGTCTCTGTCCCTGCCAACAGGAGAGGGCCAGGGGCCAGGACCAGAGGCAGGGCAAAGCAGGCAGGCAGCACAGCGAGCGCAGGCGACACTGGGCTCTCGATTCCACTGTCGGTGCTGAGCAACCATCAAGCTGTGCTGCTGCAAACCTGCGCCAAGCATGTTATTTTGAGCTCAGCTGCGTTCAGGTTGTTTTCTGCTTCCCCGGGCACTCGCAGGCTCCTCCTGGAGAGCTGCCCTGCTGCCCTCCCATCCTGCCCCTGCCCCTCCTTGCCTCTCTCACCCCATCGCACAGTAATAACCATCAGTCTTTAACAGCGTGTCCTACACTGGAGGTTCTGTAGTTCCAGCTTTTAAAATGATTTAGTGTGACAGTTTAGTGCTGAATTAAAAAAAAAAAAAAGGAAGAGAAGAAGCAGAGAGAAAAAGGAGAGACAGTCCCCTTAAGGCAACAACATTATGGAGCAGTGATCTCAGAGGAACAAGGGTTCTTCTCTGGTTCAGATGTGCTTGTCAGAGCTCAGTGTCGTCTCTGAACAAGAAATCTCTCTTGCTGGCCCAAGGCACAGTTTTGTGGTCAAGAGGACAGAAAATAAAGGGAGGGAACTTCAAAGAACCATAAGCTGCATTAGCCCGCTGGGGCGGGTGGCTGCGGCACATCCCATGGCTGACAATTACGACCTGCACGCCGAGAAAGCTTGCCTCCCTCCTGTCAGAGGGATAAGACACAGGCTGTGAGCTTTAGAGCTTTGAGGATGTGTACAGTTCATGATGAAAGATAGCACTTCAAAGCCCTCCGCCTAGAAACCCAGGGAGAAGTGAGAGCAGAGGGTAAGCAATCTTTTTTTCCTGGGGGGTGCATATGCGGGGGAAGGATAAGACTTATTTTCACTGTCATTTATTATTGCCATGAAAATGAAGCCTTGCACTGTTCATGGAATCTCTCATTAAAAGGATCTCTTGATAAATCGCTTGATAAACATTCATTAATTAAGTCTCTCAGTGCACTTGGCTGACAAGCATTAGTCTTCGTTTTGCAGGAGGGGGAAATCGAGGCACGGAGTTCAATGAGCCCCCAACCAGCCTGGGGCAGAGCTGGGTCCTGGCCAGTTGCTCCATGTTGCCAGACAGATGGATTACACTGCTCCCTCCCTGTCCAGCTTGATTTTGACCCAAAGACAGGTGCAACGTACTTGGCTTCAAACTTTAAATCCCTTGTCCCCCCGCTGCTGCCCAGTGTCCCCTGGGGCCACAGGTCAGACGTGGCTGAGGAGGTCTGGCTCCTCCATGGGTGTCTGGGCAGATGCCCTGGGAGCTCCTGGACACCTCTTTCATCTTCCCCTCCACACCCACGTTCCGCCCGGGGCTACGAACAGAGACACCTGAGCTGCTGCCCAGCCTCCACTTACTCCGTGATGGTGATCTTCCTCATCAGGACCCTTGACCATTGCTAAAGCCGTTTGGGAAACACCTACTTTAAGATACCCATTTCACTCTAACCCCACCAGTGGCCCTGGGTTCAAACACTGGGGACTGAAGCACATCTCCTGGGCCGCAGCTGCACGGTCATTGTGGTAGAAGAAGCACCACCTCTCCTGCTCTCCCCGGCACACAGCAGGTCTGGGGCGAGGAGAGGTGGGAGAAGGCTCAATCGCCTCCAGCCAGACCCACCAGGGAAGCAGCTGCAAGAGGGAGCCAACAGCGGGAATGCAACACTCAGGTCCTTAAAATACAAACCATCCCACCCCCTGCCCCCTGACTTAAAAATACCACCACAGCAGGCAGACAGAGGTCCTTCCAGAGACTCAGGGGTGAACGTCCCTCTCACCTCCCCAGACCAATGAGGCATCTGCCCTCCACTGTGGCACCAGCCACAGTGTCTCCCTCTGCCACATGCCCCTGCTTGGGGACGGAGGGACCGGAGGGATGGATCCGGCTTTCGCCTGCACCTCCCCTGCCCCGCACGGCACTTGCCCTTCAGAGAAAGCAAAGGACTGGCTAGGGGATTCCTGTGAGAAAGGAGCTGCATGAGAGGGCAAACAGACCTTTATTATTTGTTTATCGATTTATTCACCAGGAGGATGTAACACCCGGCCCTCGGCAGCAAATGCCCTTGTAACTGTGTGCTGCAGCGACAAGTTGGCTAAACAAACGCTTTTCTGCGTCAGAAAACAAAGACTTGTCAGCACAGCAGATCAGGGACTCTCTGCTTTTATTTTTAATTATTATTTCCTTACACAGAGGATTTAATCTCCTCTTCTCCTAGAAGCTCAAAGTGCCCCATTCAGCCTATTTCACAGCTGTGACTACCGAGGTCACCCGGGTCAGGACACCTCTCTCGGCCACATAATAGCGACCGGTCCCCAAAGTGGACATCTCCGCCATGCATCTGTTGTTGCAGATGAACTGGTGTCAAAAGGAGGAGCACCAGCACCGCCGCGGCCCCGGCAGGGAGGGGGTGAAGACAAACCTCACCCCGAGCGCCCCAGACAAAAGACGCTGCTCCTCAGGCCTTTTGTGGAGCTGTGAAATACGGTCAAAGGTTACGTTTTACAGCTGTTCCAGCCTCAAATAAGCGAAACCCGTCTATCTTAATACTTAATTGCATTGCTAAGCTGCTGATCAACCAGGATGGCATAAAACAAATATCCTGGGCCAAACACATCCCCAGGGAAAGTTTGTGGGAACGGGGGGAGTTGCACCAGACAATGAATCCCCTTTATTGTGTTTTAAAAGCCTGGTTACCTTCAATAAAGGCTGTAGCGTGGATGCTGCAGGTTTGCTAGTTAATATCTCTCCAAAAAGGCCGCAAGTGTTTACAAAGGAAGGGCACAGTGCAAATGCCCATGGGAGAGGCCAAGCATGTGCCACGCCGCGCGTGTGCCCATCAGGAAACCGTGTTGAGCTAATCCCCTCCCCACACAGCCACCGTGGCTCCAGCCCTGGAGAACATGGTCCTTAAATCAACGCCCTTATCTCACAAAAGGAATTTCAGCACAACGCTTTGAAAGTCACTTTCTCCCGGCCATATGGCATCACGGAACCCGGTCCTGTCGGAGCGGCGTTCATTTGCATGTGCCAGAGACAAATCTGGCTCTTGTGCCGCGGGAGTGGTAACAGGGCGAGGGGTAGAATTTAGTGCTGTTTGGGTTTCTGCACAAAATCTTGCCAAGGCAAATTTCTTTCACCTCTCACCGCAAGTCCCAAATGCCGAGGCAGCCCCCAGCAGAGCTCGCCCGCCATCGCGGCCCATGCCATTCAGCAAAGCTCCACCAGGTACAGGGCCAGGATAAAAGAGAAGTCCAAGACAAAAATCAGGATCTGAAACCCAAACCTTCCCAAAGCTGGCAACGTCTACACCCACAGTAAACCAAACAGGAACAGTTACAGGGATATAAACAGCCTTGAACAGAGACTTCAAGACAGCGAATTCACAGCCGGTCACACATTTAACTTCCTGATAGGGAGGTATTTTGAAAACTCATGTTGCTGAGCTGCTCCGTGATAGGAAGGGGTGGGGGATCTCAGGCTTCGGCACAAGGTTGAGCCAACAAAGCTGCTAACGCTTCAGCAGAAGCCTCTCCAGCAGATCTCTGTGCCATCCATTCATGCAGGATGGCAAGATTTTTGTTTTGCTGAAGCAGTGCCGTATGGGCAATCTGCTTTGCCTTATCAGCGAGCCAAGGCTCAGAGAATGCTCTTCACCATTTGTTTAAACTTCCCTCCTTCCCCCAGATAAAGCTGCATACTTTTGTAAAAATATCTGCAAATGTAATAACATAATGGGCTTGTCATCAGTTTCTGCATTTGGAATTGAAAATCTGCAAAGCTTGGAAAGAAGGAAAATTCCTAATACTTACCGCTGCTAAAGAGCCCAGCTATAAACTGGGCCTGGCTCCAGGTGATGGAGCACACAACCACCAAAGTGCCTTTCTATGGCCAGCACCTACTCCTACACGACTGCAAATTATTCCTTTCTTGGCCCTCTTGAAATAATTCAAGAAGGTTATTTCATCACTTTTTATAAATGGGCCTCATCTTCCCTCTTTGGGGTATTTGCACATCCCTAGTATTCATTATTGCTCTGAACTGATTTTATTCTGTAGCTCCTTTCTGGGAATGCTGCGGAACAGCCACATGTCCTGACAATTCATTCAGAGCCACACCACCAACCTCCTGAATAAAGCGGAACCATGCCTCGCATAAAGTCTTCCATCACGTACCACACTTTGCCCTCCAAGGCTATTTCTTCAGGGGTTTTGCCCAGTATCCATCCCAGTTAGAATATCCCTGGGAACACATGAAACTCGAGTAGCCCTGTTTTATGGCGGTACTTCGAGATATGTCACTGTACCTCCCAAGGGGAATGTGAACCGGCGCAGTCTCTTAGCAACACCCAGCGCGTATCGCAGGTAACCCTCAATTAATAGCAATAGTGGGAGCTGCGAGCCGAAAGCCTGCAACACGCTGAGCGCCTTCCACCGCCGTTTGGAGAACCGAGACGCACAGACACAAATGCTCTGAGCACACCGGCAGAAAAGGGATGTGCAAGCCCTTGTAAGGATAATACAGATAACACTGAAATACTGCTTTGTTTAAAAGAAATGAGGATTTGATTGCATTAGAGGGAAAAGCATATCCCCTACAGGAAAGGCTGATTTCTCCTTTGTCAGTAATCCCTCTCCCTAAGACATTTGTTCCAAATCTGACTGGTAGGGAAGAAGTCCCACCCCACACTGAGACAATGCAGCTCTAAATTTTAACTTAATCATCACAAGCCTGTAAAGCTGATCTTTATGACAAAAATTAAAAAGGCGCTGGCAAAGCCGATGCCCTGTTATTTGCACAATAGACATTCACAACTCAAATCTCTTGCTAAGGAAAGCGTTTCTCCAGATCACTTACCTTTATTTGCTGCAGGGGAGAACAGCTTCTCAGAGCCTACAGAAGCCTGAAAAAGAAAGAGAAAAAGAGGGTGAGTAATACTGAAGGAGAATTTAGGAAGGCTTGCTCACAAAAACACAGCTCATAAAACAAGTCGGTTATCTGTAGACCTGCAATTACACATTGCACCTGGAGGGTGCAATGTTGTGCCATTAAAGAATAAGCATGCATCCTAAGAAGATGAAAGCAAAGCGTATACAAGGACTGTCCTGATCTCACCCAACTACATCCTCCTGTCTCGTTTATTTAGGCAGCCATGCAATGCACAGCTATTTTATCCATGATTCTTCATATAAAAACAAAACCAGTGAAACAGCTATCAAGCTGAAGAAAACAAAACAAAACAAAACAAAAACACCAACCAAAACGTTTCAAAGCCTCTCTCGTTGAAAATAAGCTCATTTCTTGCTGAACATGCAAAATGTAGTTTGTGTGTTGGAAACACAAGTTGCAACTGCACACATCTGTATGAAAGGGGGTGTTATACAATAAATATTATGCCAAATGACAGGTACATGCTGCTATGCACTTAGTTGAGTATGAAATAAAACGACTTCCTCTTGTCTCCTTGCAAACTGGGTTGCACTATGCTGTCTGAACTCCACGGCAGTGTATTTGTGCTCCTCACAGCTCTGGGAAATAGTTAAAGAAATCCAATTAACCTAAACCTTGTAAACAGCTTCATGATAATCAGGGTCACTGGGTTACAGACAAGACGATAATGACAGACAGGGAAAAAAAAAGTCCATTCATCGTAAATAAAGCTTTTATGAGTTAATTTGATGGCTTCCTTCCCTCCCCCACTGATATCAAACAGCCAACCTATTTCAGCATAAGCTTTTCCTCCTCGCTATCTGATAAAATAGCAAGTAGCCCCTACAGAATCAAAGCTGGCCTGGGAGCAGGGAGCACGATCAACGTTACTTCCATCTACAAGATAGCTGAAAATATCATCAACGCTTTGGCACTGGCTGCTGCGCGAATAAAATGGGGTGAAGTACAAAGCTGACGAGCAAAAGACACTGGAAGTGAAAAAAGCCTTTCTCCCCTGGTTCTGCTTTAAAAACAATGAATTAATTCAACACATGGCTAAACTACGTTGATTTTCTTTTTGATTTTATTGATTTTATTCTAAGGTGCCTTGGGAGATTTGCATGATAAAGAGCACTATGAATTGTATTACATTGTTACGTATTTTAAATGACGACTCTGAAGGAAAAAAACAAATTGTAAAATGCAAGAAGATCTGCATGAGATATAGTAAGAAGCAAGAAAGAGTGATCTATTAATGTTATCTCTAAGGAAAGTGGCACTGCAAGCACTGAATGTCTTACTTAATGCAAATGCATAAAAAAGAGAGGGAAAAACAACATGAAAAATAGGTTGAGGCTGAGACACATAAGAAAGAAATTCTGAATCATGTCCACGACAAAGCTGCACGTGTAGCTGTGGCATGTATGATCGTTACACAGCTCAGCAAAAGGATCCTAAAATCTTAGGGAAAATCAGTTACCTGCACGATCCCCTCACTGCATGGATTAAAGAGAGGAAGAACCAGGATTAAACAAGGTTTTGCCTCGGCTGGTTTGCAAAGAAAGTGTAACAGCGTCACACAGCAGCAACAACAGTGGTGCATAAAACGTTTGACAGCCAACTCTGAATTTACAAGCCATTGTTAAGAGGTTTTTCAGTTATAATCAACACAAAGTCCCCACGGATGCAGAACACATCTGCAGGCTCGGGGAACTCGCCCATGCCAACAGCTTACACAAAGCCAGGGCCTAGCCTCAGAGCACTCGGACACGTGGCAGGTGGATAAATAAGATTCCCCCATTTTATAGGCAAGGAAACTTCGGCGGGGCTCGCGCTAAAGCCCCAGCAGGAAATGGGCAGCTGAGCCACAAATCCCGAGCGCTGGTTCCCGAGGCCGGGGTGTGCAGCCCAGGAGAGGAGCCCTCTGGGAGAGCTGCCCTTCCCGGGGCGTCCCGGCTGGGAGACGCTCCGTGCTTCGCCTGGTCTGCCAAGGTGGGTCCCGCCGACACCGCCTTAGGGCAACCACCAGCTCGCTCCCTTCTGCGTCATTCAGCACCGAGGATTTAATACAGACTGGCACTGTTTAATCACGAGCTAAAGACCTCAGTGCTACACTCCAATCTATAGAAAAACAATGTTTAAGGAAGTCAAGCAAGAAAATACACTTTTAAGAGAAAGCCCCAGGGATTACTGCTCAGTCTTCTGATAGCAGTGTGCGGCACCACCTTCAACAATCGGAGTCAACATTTGCAGAGCAGCGTTTTCATCACCACAGCCACGGTTCACAGACACAAACCTTCACACCTAGAGTTTACAGTAACTTTTGCTCTCACTCCTGGTGATTTCTAGCTCCAGATCTGAGCATTTTTTGGCATGAGCACCATTCTGAAACAGTGAATGCCTGTGCTATAGGATATGCTGCGAGCTGCCGTGAAGGCAGGAGGGAAGCTGGGGGAGGAAGAGCCTGAATACATCATTCAATTCCATCAGTCACCCTTTAAAGGAATCATACAATAAAACCTGTGTGTCTGAGGGAGCCCACTAATGAGTGAAAAAAATCCAGCAAACCAATGCATCTGCTAAGACAAGTCCCCTCCCAAATTTTCTGCTGTTTCAAGCAAATCATTTGCATATGTTTAAGAAGGGATTTAAAAAAAAAAAAAAAAAAAGAAGAAAAAGTGGAATTCTTTCCTTGTGAGCAAAACCAGGCCTTGGGAGTCCTTTATGTGGATGGGTTCAAGCCATCCCAGGAAATCACACTTTTTTTCAATTAGAAAATGAAACTAGAGATTTCTTTCCCCCCCTTTCGCTGCCTCCTGCCCGTCTCTACCTGAAGCACCACCTCGGGGACGAGAGCAGCTGGAGCAGCGCCGTGGACCCCTCTGGGCCTTCACTGCCCCCCCAAATCCCTTTTTGTTGCTGAACAAGACAGAGAGACACCCGCTGCCTGAAGCTAAGGGACAAGGGACACCCCCAGCCTTCCTCATACACGTGCTGCTCATCTCACCACCCTGGAGCACCACAGCACTGCCCACGCCAGCCACGTTTTTCATAAAAGCTGCTGCTTGCCAAGTCCCACCCTCACCCTCAATAACAACCTTTGCATTTGGAGCATATCTAACATCCGCCCCAAAAGTGAAACACACACAAGTGATTTCAGAGAGCAGCTCGGTTTCGAGGTAGTCTCGCGCTGAGATCTGCACCAAGCCTTGCAGGTCCCCCTTTGTGGTCTATTCAACAAAGCTAGCAATTCTCTGCCCCATTTTGATTTTCTTTCTTTTCTACAGCAGATCTAAAGGGTAAAATGTCTCCACCCAGTTCTGTGACCGTTTGAAACCACGCTGAACACGCTGCAGAGAAAAACAACATTTCTACCCTCTTCTGCTTTGCAAAGAGCACGCAGAGGAGTGATGCTCCAGTCCCTCATGCTTCCTCCCCTTGAACCTAGTGCATATAAACACTAATTCCATTTTCTGCACTAAAAGCTTTGCAAAGGCAGCTTTCTCCTCAAAACGTAAGGTGGTAACCACAGAAGATGTAGCACACCCTCTCCTCTGAAGGTGAACAGCGAGGCATAACAAAAGCCTTGTCTCATTCATCCTGGTTCCCACCAACCCAGGGCAGCTGAAAGGTGCAAAAGCTCTTACAGATGAATAATTTAATGATTATATATAGCAGAACAACATCATCTGACAGAGACAACTTTATAAACTATGTCAGATCTCACACTAATTACTTTTTTTTTTTTTCTTTCTGTGCAGCCTATAAAATGGCTAACAGGGAATAAAATCGTTCCTTATCATCACCAGAAGCTCTGTGGATCTCCACGCAGTCTCCTGGAGCACCCAACACCAGATCCGAGCCTGATACTTCAGGCGCCTGACAACAAGACATTGGGAAGTTGCTCATAAGGCTGCAGTTCTGGTTCACAAGGAGCAAGACCCCATGATGTCAGGACCTGGCACGCATGTTCTGTACAGGCAAAAACCAAGCATTCCCTCCAAATTTGAGTCCAGTCTAGTAGGCAGAAGGAAAAGGAGGCAATAAAATACAGTTTACATTTTATCTCTGGACAGCTGCCTATCTCAAGAGAGACTCTTTTCACACTGTTACTGAACTTAGCAAGCAGTAAAAAGCTCTCAAGAAAACCCTTCTCCAGGAGATTTTCAAACTAGAAGTGCTGGATACGCTTAGAAAAACGTTCAGCATGAAGCACGGACACTACCTGAGAAGTCTGGGTCGGTTTTCGTTCTGCCCTTTGATCTGTTTCCCCTGCTTTTTACCTACCACTCCGATGCCACTTGATCACTCGTCTAGCAGGGAATTTCAGCACACGTCAGTACTGCCTTACTAGTTCCCAGTTGATTCTGTACGTCATTCATACCAGCCCCCTTCATTCAGTAATACGAGAGCAGTAACTAAAACAGGAAGGTATTGTTTGGGTCGTGATTCTTCTATAGGAAATGGAAATCGATACATATGGAAAGGTGCGAGAGGAGCCTAGAAATCACACACATGCACACAAAAACCAAACTGAAATTCACCCGTAAGACCAAGAAAGTATTCAACACATTCCAGGACACAGAAGCAACCCACGGGTAACACTGACTGCATTGTGAGGGATGTTTCAAGGGAACCTACGGTCTTCTCAAACCCAGGATTATATTTGTGAGGGAAATCACAGCTCGATTAAGACAGCAAAAAAAAAGTTAGACCTGCAAGTCTGTCCTTTCATGCGCCATCCCAGGAAAAAAAGCTGGAGTAAGAAGTACACGAACTACCTTTTTGTGACACCTTCTAGGCAAACCCAGCACTGTGGTACACGGCTGGCCGGGGCAGCGCAACCCAGCTGCGCAAGGGATTAAGCAAGAGGGAACAGGATACACACTGGACTTCCACAAATCCACACTGCATTTACTGATTATCTCCCGACAGCGAAGCCATTCCTGTCCCCTTCCCTCCCGAGACCCTCGTGCAGAATTTACAGCCTGGGCTTTCAGAGGGCTCAGCACTCAGCAGCTGCCCTTGGGGCACCAACCCGACCGGAGCTACCGGCTGTGGAGCACTTCCAAAAATCCTTTTAGATACTTGAACGGTGACCAGGTTGTTCTGAAAAATGTGGTTCCAGCTTATGGTCAGGATGACTTATGAAATTATGGCTGTTGATGTCCAGTGCAAATAAGGACTAATAACAAATAATATTCCCTAAGCAAGAATGAATGCCAGACAGATCAGCTTTCTAGCAACAATCTTAAAACTTCAGTTGTGCCTTTAGCTACGCCATAACACGCCACAGTGAAACACGCAGCACAAACACCCTGAACAGGCAACTACTTATTGAAATGGCAATGCCTTAAATGCCCCAGATACTTCTAATTCAATTTTGATTCAAGGTCATCTCTGGGAGGTACTGATGGGTCTTCCACATCTTGCATCAAAGTTCACTCTACAGAAGGTCCACTAGAAACAAAAAACTTCTAGGACTGTACTTTCATACAGCACCATACTTGTTCAGGTTCCCACCTCGCATTCATTTAGCACATGCATATTCAGTACTGGTCCTGGGAAGGACCTTTCCCAACGCGCTCCTCTCTTCGTCACTTTTTCTTCCAAGAACACTTATTTCTCTCAGCAGTTTATATAACCGTGACTATTTTTTGCAACAGCCCCTTTGAGAAGCTAGCACAAGTCTGGGAACAGAGAACTAAATTAGGCCACAGAGAGCTTAGAAGCAGAGATCACTGGTCCCAATTCACCATTGAATTACACTGAATTTACGTGACGGCAGACGGAAAGCAAGGCAAAGTGGATGATGACTGGAAGGCACGGAAGGAAATCTTGTACAGTTTGATTCAGTTAGCGCAGGGCAATGAGGAGCCAAGCCCACTGCTCCCCCACAGTTCAACGTTATGGTTTTGTTTTGGACTCTCTTTTGGCACCACAGTGATAAGCTTAAAATAACACTATTTTGAATCCAGAGCATGTTCCTCATCATTTTACAACCATTTTGGGACAGAACAAACTAGTTTAGATTAAGCAGCAACTGTAATTCTTAAGCATATGCTGCTGCGATCTGTTGGCTCATTGCACAGATGTGGCTCTTGCCGTGCCGAAGGGTGACCTACTGCTCCGAAAGCAGCGGGACGCCTGACCTACAGCGTGTCTGCTACCACAGCCTCGGGCACAGGCTTGCTACCTCCTCTTCCTACTCTTCTCAAACCATCCCTCCAGCCCCTGGAGAATGGCTATAGCCCAGAGTTTCCCACTTCCTATCTCCTCCATTAGCCATGCTTTATGATTCATCTTCCTCTGAGCAGTAGCTGTCTCCCAAAGGAAAAAGATCAAACTCCCTCTCCTTCACAGCTCAGCTCAAATAAATAAATAAATAAATAAATAGATAGATAGATGTGCTGGAAAAAAAAAATTAGTAAAGGAGGAGAAGGGAGTAAGCTGGGGAGTTCCTGGGCCTCACCAAGGCTGGTCATACAGCTGCAAAAGGTGCACTTGGTCCATATCTCAGTATCCTCCTCCCTCAAACCTCAGCTCCCAGGCTGCTACCAAACCCTACCTTGATCTTACACTCCTGGCTGTTTTCCATTACTACATGTTTGTTTGCTCCATGTCCTGGCTTATTCCCACCACGCAAGTGCCAGTTCTGGTTAGCATGAGAAAAAGAAAGAGCAGAACGTGAAGTAGATGTTCTTCTTTTTCCCACACTGGGTTGTTTTTACTTCTGGACAACACCATCGAGTTAGCTTCTGGGAGCCTGGTCTACGCATGGCATCCAGAGGACAGTCCTCTCCCGGTGTCACGGCATCAGGCTGCACCTTCCGCCGTAGGTGAGAGGCAGCAGCGTGTCCATGCCAGGGGCAACCGACAGACGTCCCAGTCAGTGAAAACCAATTCTCCATGATACACTTATAAAAGGGCTTTGTGTGATCTGCTTTTAAACATCTCAAACAACAGAGACCTCATGCCTTTTCCTGAGAGCCGATCCCCCTCCCAACCAGGCAGGCCTTTCAGCCCAGACTTCCACATTTAAAATTTTTCCATTACCCAGACACTGACTTAGGCAACCACAGACCTGATTGCTTATTTAGCTTTTGCTACTGATGTAAGGGAAAACTAGCCTACAAATATGAGAGGTTGGGAACACTGTGTAACATACTATAGTAGTTTGTATTATTGTCATTACAGCTCGAAACTGTCTAGCCAGACTATCTATTTGGCTGGGATACAGGCTTTTATTTGCACTAAATCAAACGGAATGGCAAGTGCTCTTTGTAGAACTACCTAAAACTTCTTATAATTCAAAGGCTGCATTGTAGGAAGAGCGATGGGGGAGAGCAGGGACTGTGCTGCGAATGACAGGTGGCAGACTGTTGTTTGGTACCTACCAAATTACTCTGCTGCTCCCAGGGCTGCCTTGGCATTTCATTATCCCGACTCTCTCCTGGAAGGATGCGGACATAAATTCACACCTCATGTCCTGGTTTCCGTCAAACTGAGTAAGAGTGCAAATGCTGGCACCAACTGGGAATGCCAAGCAGGGCTTGGCACGCTAGAACAAACTCTCAGCTGTGATCCTTGCCAGCTACCTGCATTTATCATTGTAATGGCCTGCCAGCCAGGGCTTGGCACCCGGCGGTGGAGGGCGGGAGGAGGAGGGCCGGGCTCTGCACTGCCAAGCAATTCATTCCTGCAGCTCCTGCCATCACTGTACCAGCAGGGCAACCTTCCTTTTATTTTATCTTTTAAGCAATTATGTGTCACCCAAATCCCACCTGCAGCCTTCTCCAACACAAATGGCTATAAATCACAGTTCAGAGACCGAGAGGGTTTTGCAAGACATTTGATTTCATAAAAAGGTCACTGTCTGCCTGAGAATTGCTGCACTTCAAAAACGCACCGAGTAACAACCTGCATTGGCAGACAGGGAAGGAACCGCTTCCATAGTCTGTTGCATGTTGTCAGATAATATTAGAACAATTAGGGAGGCCAACAATGGCAGAATCATTAGAATTCAGCTGAACCAAAGCGCTGATACAAATTCAGTGAAATATTTCCTCCTTTCAATTTCTGAAGAAAACGTAATCGATTCAATAAAAAAGGGAAAATTGCATGAGCGTACCAAAAATATTTGACACAACCATCTTGAAAAGGTAAACAGAATAAATAAATGCCTGTTGTGACTGCAACTTGCTCCAATCCGCCTAGGTATTTCGAAGCTTAACACAACGCTTTGCTATTTCTCAGACCACCGCAGTAATCCATGGTCTCAGAGCATGCAGGACAGTCTCCTGCTTAGGGGAAATGCTCTCTTCCCGTTCTTAATCCGTACACTGGATATGTAGCGGACACTGCATAGCACTTTAAGTGAACCACATCACAGCAAACATTTGGGGATGCTCAAAAACCATCTGATGCCGATGTTGTTCTGGATGCCCTTTGTGTCCACCCCTTTTTTGCAGGTGACATGACCTGCCAGGCAGCCCTCTGACAAACCACCACCAAATTCTCTGAAAAGGATCAGGCTAACTGCAATAAATACAGGAGATACAGAGAAGACCTCACTGTCCTCCTAGCCCAGGACCATGATGTCTGACACACGGCCATCCCTCCGACAGAAACGCCCAGTTACAGATGCAATCCTGACGTGGCCCTTTCCAGGGCTGGGGTTCGGGGAGCTTATCAGGAAGGCGGCTCTTGTCCGCTGCTATTGAAACTCGCTGTATTACCCGCAGCAACCTCAAAGGAGTGCCTCTGCAGAAGGCTCTTTTGTTGTTGTTGTTTCTAATTCACTGCTCCAAAATATTTCTTGGCTGCATCCCAGGGCTGGAGCCTTATCTGCCCATCCCCCTGGCAGACACACAGCAGCTGCGGAGGCTTATCACGGCTGCCTGTCCACTGAGTTTACAAATTAACACCCTATCGAGGCTGCACGAGGGCTGATTAATCAGAGAGAGGCAGTCTGAGGGCCTTTATCACCATAAGCGGCTGCTGGGAGAGAAGTCACAAATCTCTCCGGAGACCGGAGATGCCTTACAAATGAAAGAGCAGGAGGCCGGAGAGGAGGAGGGCACAGTGGTAGGGGAGGCAGATATTTAAGAGATAGTGGTGGTGGAGGTAATGGAGCAGTGGGAGGGGGTGAGCTGCAGGCAAACGCCAGTACATTATGACAGCTAAAAAAAAAGATAATTAACAGCCTATACCTCATGATTCTAGCTTTCCCTCCCCGGGCTATAATTTAGCCTATTGCTCCTTTGCTCCAGAGGACAATAAACATTTATTATGTTAAACACATAACTGTGCTGCACAAAAGCACCGTTCTTTCCCAGGTCCACTCCTTTCACAGCTGTGCAGTCCAGGAGGAGGATGGGGCTTCTGAAGCGGGCTCCTCTTTTATGCAAAAAACAACACAGGTTTGGACAAAAAACACATCCCTGGCTTCACCCAAAGCGGGGTACATTCCTACCGAACATGAAGGCAAACCCCAAGCAAGTCCCAAGAGACGGAGAGCTCTGATGGGTGCTCTCCAGCGGGTGCTGACCCACCCGCACCCGATACCCAGTGTGAGGATGCTGCTGGGTGCCGGAGCATCAGCATTCCAGAGCAGCTCCCACTGCAACTGCGGAGATCGGGTGGTTCGGGCAGGCTTCACCACCTAAGTATCTTCTCTTTTTAATTCAGCAGCTTTGCTAAGAGGTTTACTGGGAAATTTTCAATCCCACCAGAATTACACGTAGGAGAGATTCTTATTACATGATGAATATTACAGTTGTGTGAATCGCACTGGAGCAGCGCTGGCCCTGCCGCCTCTGAGCACTTCATCCATCGTAATCATGCAGTGATTTAGGAGATTTGCCTGTTCTAGTGGACTATGGTTCGGGCACTGCTCTTCCTTTACTTCAGTGCTAGTATCTGCTGCAGCCTTCCAGGTTCATCCTCGTGCCAGGACAACGCGAAATAATGATAAAGACCAAGGGGACTCCCACTAAAGAAATTTAAAAACTACTATGTCTTTAAAGGAAACCAAACTGGGGATCTGCCTACATTTGCCAACATTCATTTTGTATTTTTAAGTTTTCAAGTTTAATTCTTGCAACCAAGACTGTTGGGTTTTTCCCTTAAAATGTAAAATATATGTTAGCCAAGATTCTCATGCAGCAACACGACTCCAGAAGGTAAAATGTTTTACGTTACCAATATGAAGACACTCATGAGCAAATACTGCAACCACCTCCTGCCCAGTCCTTTCCACTAGCACACCAGTAAACAATTCAACAAATAACCTCTGGATAGAAACGTCATTCATTGCAGCTCTACCGCCAACAGCGCAGGGCTTGCACGAGATCTTGGGGAATGTCTGTTCCCATTTTGCCCATGGAAACTGCAAAAACACAGAACAAGAGTGCCACGGCCTTACTGAACAACTTCAGGCTACCTCTTTTCAGACAGCACTGGAAGGCAAAATCAAACAAAAATGAATGATCACTCGCCTTCTCCTCCTCCCTTGATCCAATGAGAAAACTACTTCCTGAACCACCTGGATTATGGCTCTATGAAGCCTTGCAGATGCCCAAATTTTAACATTACCCATTAGGTTAATTAGAAACGGGCAAGGAATTTTTGAATATTAGTCCCATAAAGGAATGACAGCTTTTTTAGTTGAAAACTCCCTGCCAGGCTCTGTGAAGTAGACAGCTGCAGAAGGCCTTCTTGTAGCTCTCCTCCACACACAGACACCAGATTAATTTGAGCTGGGCTGGACCACCACGAGTTATGTTCAGCAGACCCATGGGTAATCAAACGAGGAAGCTACAAGGCGATGATATCTCCTGTCACCCCAATGAGATAACAGCAACTCTATACATGAAGGAAACATCAAATATTCATTAGGTAAACAATAGGAATGCAGTAATCCCGAAACACGATGAAATTTTAGAAGCTGTCTCTCCAGTCTTTATCAGATCGACTCTTTTAACTTAATTATCAACTCTGCCCATCAACCCTTCTCTCTCTCTCGTCTTGTGTTTCTGTCTTTTAGAGAAGAAATGTCCCTGTTGGACTAGCTCTTCCGCACAGCTCCGTTCCCACACATGGACACCCTCACCCACAACAGCAGGCGCACCGCAGGGAGCAGTGGGGATTAAAGACCCAACAGACAGGGTTAGGAACACCTAAAAAGAGGGAGCCAGGACAGCATCTAAATATCCCTACAAATGGAGGCTGTGAAGGAAAAAACCCATGGAAGACAGACTTTGGTTCACATCTGCAAAGCATTTGGCTTCCTACCCCTTGCTCATTCAAGGGCAGTGAAGTGCACTCACCTACTTTTTACAGAAAAGGGGCACCAAGCATTTCTCCGGTGCAATACAGTAAGTCAAGAAAGAAGCTCTCATCATTATACTTTGATTAAATATGGCATTAACTGACCTCATCTTCTGTGTAAGAAGGCGGTGAAGGGGGCAGTCCACCGTTTGCAGCCGACATATAATCTGTCTTCTCCAATTAGATATGCTTTGCAACAAGTGTGGTGGATCCATTTATTTCCGTACTGCAATAATGCAGATAAATCCAACTTTGGCTCCAGTCCCACTGCTTTCAAAGCTGGGGCTCCACAGTTCCAATCCTTGCCCTTATTTTTTTTTTCCTTTTCTGCTGCAAAATGTCACCAATTTACTTTAGCCTGGGGGCCCATTTCGAGTTTTACCGCTAATATACGAGAAATGCATTTTTCAAGCTGTTACCACTTAACTGTACTGATATCAGCCACTCAGGGGACACAATATTGTTTACACATCCTGCTCTATGGAATAAGCACGGATGCCAAAACTCTGCCTGGGTTGTGAAGGAGACGTTTACTCTCTGTTTTATGAGATTTCCTCGATTTGTGGCTGTCTCAATGGTCGTAAAAACAGCTGTAAATCAAAAGAGCACCACAAAATTGCAATAACAACTGTCGAACCTGGCTCTAAAGAGCATAACTCCCAGGAACAGAAGGTGGAAGGCTTTTTTCTGATTTAATACCAGGTGTGGGGGAGCCCTAGCAAGTCTACGTGCAGCACCGTGCCTGCCCACAGTCACCCACGCATCACCTCAGGCAAAAACCTCTTTTTTTGGCTGCTCCCCTATCGCTTGCCCCTACTCTGCCCCACATAGTCCCTTCCGGCCTCTTTCCTCCTCTTTTCTGGAAAACAGAAGTCTTTTTCAAATGCCTGGAGAACGCTTATACAAATAACTGCTGAACACACAGCCCTGTTTAAAGCATTAAAATGGACAGAAAAGTCAGTCTGGTGTTCAAACACGACTGCGCTTTGAATTGTGGCTGCCGTGCAAAATGGCAATGGCTTTAGCAGATTACCTCAGCAAGAGCCCATCGCCTTCTTGCTGGCCTACCCGAGAGAGCCCAAATTCCTGCAGTCTCTCAGCCCAGTTTTTAGGGAGTGGAGTGAAGGAGGAGAGGGCTGGTGAGACATGAGTTATTAACAACCGTCTTCTGGGAGCTGATTCTAGCTAAAATGGTTCCAGAACAGGCAGCTCCATTTGCTCTGACAGTCTCCAGCGAGGACTGGCCAAGCAGCAGATGCACGAATTTGAAAGTTTCTGTTACTCCATGCCACTGGCTACGGTCCAAACCAAAGAGAGAGTTTCACCCCGTGGGTAAAACAGCCTTCCTGGATTTTTCCATGCCCCATTCCAGTTGCTTTCACAAACAATCTTCTCATCTTTGTCTCCAGAAACCTAAAAGACTCTCAGTTCCTGCATCTCACCGCCCTCCCCGATCTAGGACTAACTTGGCCAACAACAAACTTTCTTCACCACCTCCCAGCTCCTTGAGAAATCAGCTGCAGCACCGACAGCCACGCTACAGACCCTGGGCCAGCGGATTTGCCTAGCCTCTTTGTGCCCTCCCTCCAAAGCACGGAAATCTTTCCTGTCCTCACCAGCCAGGTCTTCGTTCTCTTTCTCAAGTTTCCTCTTAAATCAAACTTATTTCATAGCATTTAAATAGCTCTCACAGAAAGAGGTTTGTATGTGCATAAGCCAAAGTACGTGAAGAAGCAAGGAGAGAAAGTTCATGGGAAGTAAGTTTTGATGCTGCTCGTCTCAGTTTCTTTTCTATCATCCGCAGTAGACTAAAATACACTTGGGTTCTCGTGTGTTACTGTATCTGTGCCTGGCGGTGTGTTTTTCCAGATGCATATCCTAATTATGCTCTTCAAGTAAATGCCCAGTGAAGCAAGGTAGTAGAAGAGAAAACCTCTTTGCAGTCACCATCAAGCTGTGATCCATTCCGGACAGGAACTCCCCCCTGCATTGAGAGGACAATTTAATTTCCATGGACCGCTCGACGCGAAGGGAAAAGAATCTATATTCTTTTGTCTGAACCCCACAAAGTGTCAGCCCTCCTTTTCCCATTCTTCTCATAGACGTGTACATTCACATTCTTGAGAAAATCCCCAATAGATGGGAATGGTTTTTCACTTCCAATACGTTATGCCTCCCTGCAATAATCTTCTCCTTCCTGTTCAATGTCTCTTGACTTTCCTTTGGCTCTTTTCTTTGCAATTCTTCCTTTATGAATACAATCAGAGACACAAACCAAAAAAATCCCCCAAAACGAACATTCAGAGCCTTTGCCAATGATGTTACTGGCAATTCCAGTTGAGAAACCATCTGCACAGACATTAACTGATCTGACAGGGAACAGCTAGTTTTATTTCACAAAGCTCTGTGTTCTCAGTGTCCTGGGTACAGGAACTCTACAAGCCAGCTGAAGCTAATGTGATCAGCTACACCCAGGCAGCTCTTCCAAATTTATTTCTTTTGTACTACAGCAACTATCTGGGTGGAGCTGCAAAAAACATTAAAGCAGTCAAATATATACCATGCCAACTGCTGACCACAAAACCAGGCCATTTCCTCATGCAGAAACCATAAGAAACCTCCCAGTTATTGGCTTGTACCAGTAACCAACTATTTTCAACAAAAACATGGTTCTGCGTGCAAAAAATTACTAGATTGGGTGTCTGGCGAATTTCAAGAAGGATGGAAAGCTGAACTCCAGAAGCATGCCTCGTACCAGGAAGGTGGTGTATTCTAGCAGGACAGTCCATCTAACAGCAGCTGTTATCATAAGGCATAATCGCAGGGCAATTACTAGGTTTACTTTTCATATGCGCTAATATGATTTTGCCCGTAAAGTTCCCTTTGCCTGGGGTGAATAGTAGATATCTGCCAGAGGTTGTGTGTTCTAAAACCTTCTACTGTGATTGCTCATGGACCTGTGAACAAGCAGAGCACCACTGACCCAGCTTTGCTCTTCTCCATTCATGGTGACATCTGAAGGGTGATGTTTTTTTGAGTCACTGGGTACTGCTTGCCATGCTCAGCCACCAACTGGAGAGTTTCCAGGACACTCACGCACATGGCTTGCCAAAGGGCCAGGTTGGCTCTGGGCAGAAGAAAGCTGGCCCAGTTGGAGGAGGGAGAACATCACTGGGGTGTGTGCGTTCAACCACCAGCTTTGCACAGGAGATGCTTTTGGAAGGAACAGGAGGGCAAGCTGTACTTGACCTCTCTTTGGCTAACCATGTGCTCATTTACCAAGACAGCAACAACTCTATTCAGCTGCCAGGTTGTTAACCCCCCCAGACAACTGTGCCTTCAGGAGCCGAGTGCTGAGCTTCCGTGGCTTGGTCCTGGCTTATCTCCCCTTGGATGCTTAGTGGCAAGGGCTGAAGCCAGCGCCCTTTCCATACCGCTCTGCAAAAGTCACACAACAGCTAACAGCTCATTTCACTGGAGCTTATTTCTTGAACCGGAGGCACAAATGTAGTGTTATAAGAAGCCTTTGCAATTTTAGCCTAGACATGACTGTGCCTGCTTAGTAAGGAGATGAAAAGCCTACAGTGAAAAAAGAGGCAGAATAATCCTGCATGTTAATACACAGTGACTAACACCTTCCTGGTGACAATCTCCTTGTACTCACTGCAGAGGGATGTGTGTAATGATCCTCCAGAGACACTATCTTGAAAATGCACAAAAGGCTCTGATCAGACCCCAGCATCTTCTGATTAGCTTAGCAAGAGCAGTAAAAAGGACATCAATTTTCTAGAAAGTGCATTCAGAAAAGCACTTGATCAAACGCTTAGCTCCATGTATGTGCTTAATCTCACTGTAGCCGAAGCACTTAGCTAAACCAACGCCTTGTTTATTTATTCTGTGAAAAATAAAATGATGGAAAGGCCTCCAAAACTAAAAATGTAGACTTGAATAGTCAACAGTTTAGGAAAATTCTGATGAGGCTCTGAATTTCTGTGGCTTTCAGCTCATCTGTAAAACAATCTGGAAGTGCTGACTTTGGCAAATGAGAGAAGGAAAGAAATAGAAAATAAAGAGAAATAGCCTACAGTGGATGAAGCTGCTATCTTATTGTAAAGATAGCCTAGATTAGTCCAAAGCAAATGTACATACCTTTTGTTGGGTATACCCTTGCTCTTATTGTTTTTTTTACTTTCCTAAAACAATACCAGATACACCTTGACAAATCTGGCACGCTGCAGCCAATCCATCCGCTTCTCTGCATCGGGCAGACTGCAGAAAATGGAAATTTTCTCTTCCCATTTGCCTCCCAGTCTCGTTGCTGCCGCTCCCCACTAACACGCTTGCAACTCCTTCCCCGACTCCCCTGGCTGGTGACTGATTGCTGGACTCAGCAGATGGCTGATGGAGCCGGGACTGCTGTTTCCTACGCACTTCAGCGGTTCCAATCAGACCTCGGTGTCTCCTGCCTAGCTGTGCAAGAACCCAAAGCAAAAGGTGCAGCACTTCTGTACCCAATGAGCCAGAGACGCTTTTTAAGCTCATTTAAAATATGTATTTTGCTAGGTATTTCTCAAAATAGGCACTTGCAAGTGCACAAGGTGAGTAAGAGCAGAGAAAAATAATCTAATGCACCTAAATAATTTGTATTTTTAATTCCCCCCCCGCCCAAACATGGCTATTCTAACTTTATCATTTTGGACAACACAATTTTGCACAAGAGCATATGCACAGCCCCACAAGACTGACTAGGGTGCCCTTTAACACAACTAAGGAAATGTTGGGTTTCCTACATCCAATCCAAGCTCTCAGGTCCCAAGACTTACTGCCGTATCTCACGGGAAGAGAAATGGAAAGAAGTCAATCCCTCCACCTTAATCTCCAGACAAGTAATTCCTGTGCCCCGAGTCCTCCTCCAGCAACCCAGAGCAGCCTGAAGCACGTTCTGAGCTCAGCACTCACAAAGAACCAGTGTGGGTTTTGTTGTCTTTATTGTGAACGCTTCAGGGCAATGACCACCTTTAATTTGCGCCTTCTGTAACATCAAACATGATATTAAAACCTAAGAAACAGTTGTGCTTGTGCATGATAACCTGAAGGCTTTTTTGCTCTAAACCACTTCCAGCATGTACAGACAAAAGAAATAATGTCATCCTGCCTCCAACACTCCCAGCCATCAGAGGAATGTTAACCATAACTTTGCTCCTGCTCTACATGGACGTTTCTGTGCGTTACAAACAAGCAACTCATTCAAAGATCTCTCCCTGATTTATTTCACTCCAAAAAAGGAGACAGATGGTAGAAGACAGAGGGTTTTACAGTAAAAGGGGTTGGATTTTTTTCCTCTTCATTTGTTCCCTTCGCTGTTTCGTATCCTCGGGGACTTGGGGTTTCTTTTGATAGCACCGTGCTGCCTAATAAACACGCGTACGAGCACAGTCACAAGTATACATCTATCATCAAAGAGCCCTTCTTGTCTCCACTCCCCACAAAGTTGATTAATGATTACGTGTTTAACACATACATTATACATGGGAGGGGGAGACGAAGAGGGTAAATCCAAGCCCCTGTATACATTTACATATATTTACATACTCACATAAAGAAAGCAGAGGAAAGCAAAAGACGGCCATTCCCATTGGGACAAAAATCCATTTTGGAAAACATACCTCCTAGCTCCCCTTTTTAAAAATACAAAGGCAAAGGGAAGACTCTACCTGGCCTAAGGAAGAAACTAAAGAATGAGCCAGCAGCCTTGTTTGGTGCCTGCAGTTCCATCCTGACACGAAATTAGTAACTCCGTTACAGCAGTCGCATTACTTATTGTTTGTAAATGTGATCTAACAGCTGCAACACAGTTTAAGAGAAAGGAAAGGGGTTAAAGTTTTAAGGGTGCTCTTTGGTTTGTATTATTAATTCATAGAGCTAAAATTCCAGTTCGGCAGGCGATAAATGAGATAATTAATGCAGTTAAATGTCTCCTTTATGTAGAAAGAAAAAAAATGATCTATCTTGTCACATCAATCAATACCCAGAGGTACTGGGAGCGTTTCATGGACTGTAACCTGAGGTGACTGCAGATGAACCACAAAGCCAGGCCTGATCCTTCAACGCAGACAAAGAGGAGATGTAGCGCGGAAGGGTACAATATGGCAAACTTCCTTCTACATCTTTCCAGGCTGAGCCAATCCTTGGACCTGGATAACTGCCCATGTAAAATAAAGCAGCCTGAAGGCTGCTTTAATCATGCTGACTGCCAGTGGTCTCAAGCAATTGTTCCAGCAGCCGGGGGACCAGTACCATGGTGAAGGGCTCCCCTGACAAAGTCCCTTCTGGCAGCTGGGACAAAGCTGGCACTGAAACTGCTATTGTGGCGCTCTGCTCTCCAAAGTGTCCTCGTGCAGAGTTAATCTTCCAGCCACCCGCTCTGCTGGTTTTCAAACATCTTTGCAAGGTTCAGATTTAATACTGCTCCACTTGCAGGGGGTTCCTGTAGCACGCTAGCGGCAGACAATCGTGTTGGCATTCATCTCTGCTGAACCAATCTGTACCGGCTTTCTGCTGGGCCAGCTCCACCAGGCACAGCCACGGCACAAGTGCTGGTGAAGACACGGTGCAGAGCGGCAGCCACTGACAATATTTTTAAAATGTACCTGCCTAGTATCAATCCTAGAGAGCGGATGGGACAGACTGGGGAAGCAACTGGATGACATGTTAGAAAAGGAAACCTTTGATATACAGATCTGGTCACAGTCCGAAGGCTGTGCAGCTGGATGGCCAGAAAGCTCAACAACCTAGAAGGCACAAATAAGGAAGTCTATTTTTTTCCCTGCTTTTTCACACCATAACCTTTCAACTCTTGAGCCATGACCACTGAACCTATGACTTCTCTTTCCATAAAGCACGGGGATGTTTTCTTTAGAAGAAAAGCTTTAGAAGAGTGGAAGAGATTTGCCTTGAGTTTTTCAAATAGAAAAATTCACAACTACTCAGGAAGCTGCAGCTAAGAGGCCTCATTTAAATTCAGATAGCCACCAGCGTTCCTCGTCTTGCATGCATCCCTTCCTTTGCTCCCCGATTCCCCAGGTCCTCGCAGACCAGGTTGCTTCAATACACTTCACCACACCATGAACTGAAGCGGAGGTAGGCCATTGCCACAAACACATCGTGACATACATGTGCAGCAGCCATTATAAAGTATTAAATTAATTTGTGCTGAAATGAAGCAGTCCGGGGGGGATCAGTGTCACGATGCATGGAGCACATCCTTCCAGCGCGCGAGGTCCCTGCGTATCAGCACCAGCTGTAGGACTGGGGCTTGCATCAGCTCAGCATACGTGTTTTCCTGGGCACAGTTTATCATCGCCTCATATAAATGCAAGCATACTGTTTTTTGCATCACTAGTCATGGATATTTCATATCTACCTGGGCTACAGCTAGGAGATCTTGTTTTTATAACTGTAAAGTAATTAATAAAAAAATACAGCTCCTTGCTGTATCAAAGCACTCTTGGCTAACCTCCGTTAGTACAGACTGTGTACCTCATCTCAGCCAGTGCTTACTTGTTTCAAAACCTAAAAACCATCTCCAACACACAATGGAAAGACATGCATGGTAAAAAAAATAACAAATACTTAGCCATCCTTTCCCAATCTGTAAGTTTTTGAGCCACATTCGGTTTGTCTGAGTTGTTATCTAGTTAGCCTCCAAACCAGAAAGTCAGTCTTCTGAGAGGAGAGGTAAGAATTTAGACAGTTTTGATTCCAAGACAGGGAAAATGATCACATTAAAGGTGTTGTGGCCCAAGTGAGATGTTAGCATTGTGCCCCTTCCACCCCTCCTTGGCAGATGCCCAGACAGAAGTCACAGTGCTGTCTTTCAAGAGCAGCAGTTGCTCATGCCTGGTGTTTATCAGCTCAACGCAATGGGTTACGGCGTCAAACCTCTAAGCGAGCTACAGCTGAACCTGCTGCCTGCTTCACTGTCTTGCATGTGTTCAGGGCTTTGAAAAGCACTGCAACGAAATTCACTTTTATCTTCACTACTTCTAGATTTCAAGTTCTTTATTTCCAAACTGATAAAATGAGCAAGACAGTCACTCCCGAGACTGCTCGACAACACATGGCCGAAGCCTCAAGACTATCTGCCATCTCTGAGTAATGCCTCTTGCTCAGGTCTGTGCCAGCAGAAAAATGACTCAACTTGCAGACTCTGGGGACTTTAGGGCTGAAGAAAGCGACAAACCATGCATGCAAAAAAACCCGTGATTGCTCTTTGCACCTTTTAAAGATACCACAGAATAAAAACCGAAAAACCAACAAGAGACTCTGGCTAACTGAAGAGTGTGCAAGACAAGGAAAGTACCACCACTCCTGGAGAGGTACCAGCGCTTCTGCACCCTGCTTGAAGACAAGATTACAGTCCCAGCTCAAGCAATACAACATAGTTAAATCAAAGAGATTTTGAACTATCTTAGACACAGATGCCATGAAAATATGAGGCCTGACTGGAAGATCTCCAAATACCATTTGAACCAAAGATTTTGTTCTCTGGAGTAATTTCAAGGCAGCTGATAACTCTGTTGTGTCATCTTGCCAAAACATGAAAGCCACACAAAATTGCAAGTGGGATAAGGGCCATCTTCAGCCTGCTCTTGGGTAGGTAGCCAGGAACGATGCCCCACAGTAATCACACCTAAGTCGTTTTTCAACAGACAGCAGCGAAAAGCAGGACACAAGAAAGCAAAGGGGTACATTAAGCTGATGCACAGAGAAGGTTTTGGGTTATCAGGTTCAAGGTTTGGGTTCATTTCACCTTATACACAGAGAAGCTTATGAGTTCACATTAAACACACAAAACAAGGGGAGTGAGTGATCGATTGGTGGTTTCGGATCTTGCCTTGGAGGGAGCAATGTGGGTGAGCACAAGGTGACCAAGAGAGAAGCGCATTCAACCTCCCACCTGGTGCCTGACGCGGTGCTGTGGAAGGAGCCCTAACAAACGCCCAGAATACCGTGCTGTGCTGCCTCTCTTCAGCCAGGCTAACCAGAGCCCCAGCCAAGACTGCCGCAGGGACCTTCCTCGCTACACAGAGACAAACTGAATACATGAAAGCATGGGAGAGGGAAAAAAATCACACCAGACAGGAGGAGCAGAAGTCTCCCTGCTGTTAGTGCCTTGGGTGGGTAGCGAATCGTGTTGCACACCAGAATAAAATGAAGGCAAACTATTAAGAAATAAGAAGCATACAATGGAGCACTACAACTGAGATATTCAAGAGACTGAGCAAGGTTTAAAGCTCACAGATTACAGCAAAGTATAATATGATAGAGTCGGCAAGCTTCTGCAGTACAGAAGTGACTCAAACTTGGACATTTTGACTTTGAAATTCCTGTTCAAATATGAGTTTATCTACAGCTACAAAAGCAATGAAAAAACCCCACAGCCGTGTCTCAAAAAACCCCATCTCTGCAGCACAGAATCCTTTTTCTCCCCTCCATGTTTGTACAGCACCCCGTGCAGTGAAATCCTGGTCTGTCACTCAGGCTTTCAGGTACTACTATAATGCAAATAGTAATAAAAAAACCCATCCCTTGAAATAGCAATCTTGAAAAAACGTTACCCTTGGCACCGCAAATACCCCTATAATAATCTCCACCGCAAATTGAAAATGTTACCATCGCACCAAGAAGCACTGGAAATATTTAGTGCTACTGTTATCAACCTGGGTTTAGTTTCATTAGTAGTCCAGACATGCGGTAACGAAGAACCCATTCAATTCTCCATCTCTGTTAGTGGTACACTTCATGGGCTCATGGAAAGCACATGTTATCTCTGACAGGGATGGACACGTGTGCGTGTCCCAGATTTGGAAACTGCACTGCAGCGAGTGCAGCCTTCACGTCACTCAACTGCATAGCTTAGAATTTTACATTTTAATTTTTTTGATGTCTGGGGAGATTAAAATGAGAACTGGCAGCATGTGCAAGGGATACTGCACTTTGAATGCGTTATCTATAGTGATTCAGGCTTCCCGGAGCTCCAGCTGAAGCAGGTTTTTCACGATGGAAGAAACCACATTACATTGCTCCCTAGGAAGTGAAACAAAACAATAAAGGACGGTTAATCTCTTCTCTAATTCTGCTCTGTGGGACAACTCCTTCAGCAAGCAGCGCCTGGCTGTATCTACCTGGGAGGGGGTCATTTTACTTCGGCTTCCTCTCCTGCTCCCCTCTGTCCCTGGGAGCGCTCTGTCTCCCTGCTGCATCTTTCAATGGCTTTATCAGAGCTTGCACCAACTCAAGCGTGAAAAGTAGCTCTGGGCCCAGCAGGGAGAGGTGGGGGAGTGTGTGTCTGTGCGTGTTGCAGGGGGGAGAGAGGGGAGGACGAGGGAGGAAATGTTATTCTGTCCTTTGTCTTTTCAACAATTTCTTTTTAATGCAACTTGCAGAGCAGCATATAATTAGGGGTCTTGCGGAGCAGGCTTAAACTCAGGAGTAACCCTTCTAACGACCTCAGCAACGGATAATCAGGTACGCGGCTGTGGGGCACAGCACGCCTCCCCACCCGCCGCGCCGCTCGGCCTCCTAATTAGAAGCCTCCACACTCCGCTGCATAAAGGCAGATTGCGAGGACAGCGTGAAGCCCTTGTTTGAAGCTGGGGGCACAAAGATTGCAGTGCCTGTGATGGATGGAGACAAAGACTCCGATACTGGAACGCTTCCAGCAGCCTCCGAATACTCGCAGCATTTCTGATGGACATTTTCAGGATTTCTTAAGAGCGGCGAGGTTTATTCTCCTGCATCCCCCTCAAAATTCCTCCACAGCTCCGTAAGCCAGGGATACGGATGTGCCACTGTATGGGCACACGTCTCCAGAAATGCTACCACGGTTTTATCGTGAGAGAAAAAGAAAAAAAAGGTGTTGCTCCCTTTCCCCTATCTATTTTTGTCAGTTCTCATTCCTGACTGGGAAGAACGTGCTGACACTTTGAAACACATTGTGCTGAGGACATGGGGCTCAAGCCTCCCCCCCAAAATTCCCAAGCCAGAACGGTGTTTTAGCTGACTGTGTTCACACTGATTAGAAACTGTGGTAGCAAGTACTACATTTAAGTTGTAGCTGATGTTAGCGTAATTTCCCTTAACCCTTAAGCATGAATAAAAAAAATTCCCCTTCTTGAAAAGGCACGTAAACCCCCTCTCTCTTTGCTGATCACAAGTTTTTTTTCTCTAACTACATAATTTTAAGCATAGGAGTAAATGAAAACCGACACCGAAGTGTACCCCAGCTACAGGAGGGAGAGAGTGGGAAGAAGGAAAGCATGAAGGATGGGATCTTCGGATAAGAAAAAGCTCTAAGAGAGTGAGGGGAGGGTCACTTTGTGTCATGTAGCCTTTTATAAAGCAGACGCTGACTTCTGTTTTACCCCAATTCCACCACCTTATTTTTATCTTCTGGGCTACTGCCATGGCTTGTTTGCGGGTTCCTCTGCGTCCGACCCTTCCCGCGCAGCGCTGCAGCTGTGGCCCACCTTGGCCACCACAACAGCAAAGCAAACGGGCAAAACCCAAACAGCTCGAGCAACTCCAGCACAGCACAGCAACAGACTGAGAAAAAGCAGCAAAGCCAAAAGGGCTTGAATAATAAAACGGAGGAAGAAAAACCAGTAGAGCCACTCAAAAGCTGTCAACTGCCAGACAGACAAGCTCCCTTGGAGAGAGCAGAGGCGGCAGGTCCAGAGAAGAGCAATATCCAGAAGGCAACACAGTGCCAGTGTTTTTTTTCCTCCATTTATAATGACAAGTTAACAGGGGCTGAAAGAGAACAGAACATGGGAGATTTTGATAGGAGAAATCAGGATACCCTGCCAAGGATGGCTGCCCTGAACCCAAATAACCCGAGAACTCACATTTGTAAGGACTTAAAACCTAGGAAGATCGTTACCAAGCTAATAAGAACCACCAGCAAAAGGAGCATAACCTGGACCCACTAACATGCTTCATTCTGAATAATAAAAGGGCAAAAGCACCCAAATACTGAGCTGCTGCAGGTAAAAACACTAACAAAAGACGCTGTGATTCACATTGTCTCCTACTCTGGCTTTTCCTTAATGGTACAACTGCCAATACACAAAAGTAGCCTCCATCCTGTCTCTCAGTCTCTTTCCTGCATTCTCCCCACTGCTCAAAAAGCACAGTCATTTCGTAAGTGCTACAACACCCTCCAGAAAAACAGACTGTAACATACTCTGCACAACTCAGCTTAAAAATTTCCTTTCCCTCTCTGCACAGAGACCCACCGAACCGCTGGGCTCCGTGACCGCTCCGCTGTTCTTTGGAAATCAGCAGATGCAATAGCTTAAAGGGAGCGAAGCAACCTTACAGCGCTGGGTCCTACAAGGACGTTATCTCCAGACTCATGCTTATTTCCAACTCACCAGACTTTGAGGAGATACAGTATGGGTAGTCCTGATTTGGTAGTCCATGCCAACCTTGAACTCCGTAGGCTTAGTTTTGCTCTGGTTAGCTACATTCAGGGAAAAACCTGTTTACACCTTCTCTCTAATACGACTTTACAAGCTTCAGATCTTCTTTAACGCTGGCTGTACCACCTATTTCAGCAAAAAAGAGCATGGTTTCATCATACAGCAGATCTGCTCTACTTTTTCTGCAGCAAGACGTGTAGTCACCTGAATAAAATCTTTTCACCACATCTTTTTGGGGCACTGATGATGAATACAAATTTGGGGAACTTTGGGGGGAGGAAGCAAGCTGTAAAGAGCCGCTGAATGTTTAAAAGCTGATCCGGATCTGTGACATTCAGAAACAAAATAAAACTACCTTCACTTCTTTCAACTTCCCATGCAACACCCTTGCTGCAAATAGTTTCCACAAACTACTTCATACATCTTGAATTTACTTGAGAAAGCACCTCTGCCAGCACCCTTCTTCCAGCCCAATTAACCTCTGCAGCTCTCCTCCCAAGAGGACACACACTGAATCCCATTAAAGCGGTGGGAGAGCACAGCCTGGCTATGGAGCGTTCAGCCTGTTTCAGCCCGGCCATAGGGCAGCTCCTGCCCACTGCGGAAGAGGAGTAATCCCTTTCTCCTGAGTCCCAGCTCCCAGTCCCCCTGGTTTCTCTGCCTGTGCTGCCAGCAGGGAAGCCGCGTGGGCAGGCTCCTCCTGCCAACCGCATTATGCAGAGCTGTACGCGACAGGGCAAGGAGGATAATAAAAAGGGAGCACAGGATTCCAGAGGGCTCTTCTGCCTCTGAAGTCGTGTTCCTGTTGACTCCTTTATTGTGATTAACTCCTTGACATCCTCCTCCCGTGACAAGTGGGGGAGGACAGACTGAACTTGGTGATTAATTTATCAGTGAGTTACCACCTTCCCTTTCAAACCTCGCCCCCACCGATGATCTTTACGGCTCAGCTCTACCTTCTGAGAGGGTTTACAGCCAGATCCAGTGGCATTTCATCACTGAGACATTCAGTTCGGGGCATCCCATGCTCCTTCGCCAGACCCGGTGGTAATACCATTTGCAAGCTTAAGCCCACCCCATGAGCTCTCTATGAGGAAAAGAAATCCTCTCCTCCCCAACCTCTCATTCAAATGACAGTAATTAGCGAATCTCATCACTCTAGACCTGGAGAGGGAGGGGACGTTCACGGTAATTGGAGACATTACATGAAGCCACACTGTGCTTATAAAAAACCAGAAAAACTGCACACAGAAGAAACCAGCCCTCTTCCCCCCCAACCTGGCTGGCATTTCCTGAATAAATTGCCTTTTTTTCAGGCAAGTCTGTGTGCTTTTTAATACTGGAGACTACTGGAAGGACTCCTGCAGCCCGATCAAGTGTAATGCAGTGTAAGAAAAATAGGAAGGAGGGGAGAAACCCTCGGAAAGGCAATCGAAGTGAAAAATCTATCAACAGCACGGTGGCTCCAGCAGAGCCAGGAGTCCTGCTCTGAACACGCTCCGACTTCCCAGTCATTTGCTCCGCCGGACACTCTGGGGACCCCAGCACAGCGAACTACAATTTCTAGTAAATATATCCCAGGGACACAATTAGTTTTTCAGCTGGGGGCATGATAAATTGGTCATGCATAATTCAAGGCCAGAGCAGGCTGGAGTATAAACTGCTCCCTGGCAGCTTCCAGCTCCCTGACAGAGGAATGAATGCAAATGGGCTCCCGGCGCAGGGGCTGCTGGACCCGGCTAACGCCGCTGGTTTCATCTCGCCGCCTGCGCGCTCCCGGGTCCACCTACATGCACGGCAATGACCATTTCAGCCTTTCCTTCCATGTATCTGTTGGTGATTTTAATTTCACAGCGAAGTATCCATCACTGTCCGATGGCCTTTAGGGACTGAACGCACATTGTTATCACAACAAATCCCACTCCCCGCTTGCTCTACTCTGTTTTTTCCATATGCAGACACAAGAGAATGGTTCTGGCACAGAAAGAGATGGAGGGACTGTGCGGTCTATTGTCAGCATTAGGTGGCCTGGGGCAAGTAATTTCAAATCTGCCTCAGTGTTCCCATCTACACAATGGAGATAATTCCAACCATGCAACTGCAAGGTTAGGGAGACGCTCTCAGTCTGGGGTCTGATAAAGGTCTGCGAGGTGGCTGAGGATGTGCAGCCTAGCTAAAGCAACAGCCGCGAGTTCTCTGAGCTAATTTGAAGTATTTAAATAAATGTAACTACCCGGTCAAAGCGATCAGGTAGGAGAACAACAGAACCTGCTGCTAAAACGTTAGCTAAGTGATGAACGAAATGAAACCTCCAAGGAAACTTTGGGAGTCCTTCAAAATGATGTGCTTGGGTTTCGCAGTGCGTGCCCTACAGCATCCCAGCCAGGGAGGGATACACAGTGTACATGCTGGAAAAGTCAGCTAGAAAAAATCATTACAAGTAGTCCCACCACAAGCTAAATTTATATTTGTGGTCTCAGATAGAGCCATGTAACTTAAGGCCAGTAGCTCTGTTTTACCCGCCGCAGCTTTGCTATCTTATAAAATTCTGAAACCACTTCTCTGGATGCGTTGTCATTTTCTGCTCTTCAGGAACAGAATAGGCATTTTAAGTCCAGTCTGTGGGAAATATTCTTAAGAAGTAGGGCTGAGGCAGAGCAGGGGTATTCATAAAGGAAAATCTTGTTTCATTTTGGCAGTGTATCTACAGATATAGCAGCCCTTCAATTTCATGGTCAGTTCCACATACCCAAATAGGTGACCTTGGTTTCTGCCTAGTAGTTTGTGAAAATAACCCAGGTTTCCATGTTTGTTTTAATAGGAATACTATTTTTGTTTCCCCCTGAGCATGACTTTCCTGTATAGAGTTGGGTTTTCGTAGAACGAGACCAAATAAAATCCAAGCAGAGATACATGGGGTACAAATCTAGGGAGCAGAGACTATTAGCCTTGCTAAGACTGAACATCCTCATCAAGTGACACAATTCTGCCAACAGTCAAAGAAACACCATCACCAAGTTTAGGAAAAACCCCAACTGTTTAACACAGTAACACTGTGATTAATTTAAACAATTTCTCATGTTGCACTTTCCTGCATTAGGCAGCGCTAAGATGTCTCAAAACCCTGTAAGCGTGGCCCTCTTCCACCCTCTTGCCATCAGCACACAGAACGACAAACAATGCATGAGAATATCTTGATATTTGCATTTACATATACCAAATACCTAAACTGCTGGAGCAATCTTTTTAACACAAAATGTCAACAGCCCCCCAGGCCAATCATAGATTGCATTCTTCAGTTTCACAGCTTCTGCAGTATTATAACCCATGCTCAAGAAGACAAGGATCCCGATGAAACTCTCTCTCACCCCCGTGAAATCCAGTCCCTTCCAACAACTCTCCTTTCACTCTTTTGGTCTCTCCTCAGACTTGTCTACGTCGGACTAATTCATTGGTTTAAGATATGATTGTATAAAACCAGGTAAAATGCCTTACATTCTTTTGATTTTATTATTTTTATTTTTTTTTTTTAATTTAGGCTTAAACAAATTTTTCTTAACCTTAGGGTCAGGACCCTTTTGGCAAGACTACTGCAGAGGAAATCTCAATGCTCCATTCACTCCTCCCTTCTCTGAGAGGGGAGATGCCCTCTGTCACCTTCCTGTAACAGATGCTCTCCGAGCTATACGTGTCCCTCATTGTTACCATACAACGCACCACCTTCTGACATCCTTTATGGAGAGGGTCAGAAACCAAACGTAGATAAACACTTGCAGGAATGAATCTGAAGCCTGAATTTTGGTCTCAGAAGGTTTTTTTGGTCACACAGAATATAAAGCTCTGATGTTTGTCAGAAGGCTGTGGAAGGGCCGGTGGTGGGACGGTAACCATTTCACCAACAACTTCAAGCGATGCCAAGCTAAATTCTGGGCCGGAGCGTAAGCCATTACAGAGCAGGAGCTGAAGGTGAACTAAAGGACCAAATCGCTGCACTTCTGGCAAGAATTACATTTCCTCCAAGCCACCAAGTCCCTTCCTTTCCCAATTAAACAACAACAACAACAAATATATAAACCTTTTAAAATTTAAGTAGGGTTGCAAAGGTCAGCTCTGTTCACATCAGCCCACAGGGATTACATTAAAAAAACCCGCCACGAACAAAATTTTTTTGCTTAGTGAAAACAGCAGGGACAAAATAGTCCTAATGAGGATTATTATTTTTATGCACATTGGTAGGCTTTTTATCTTCACACATGAATGTCTTCTCCATTAAAATAAAATTCCCTGACACACATGGTGCACTAATTGTTGTCCCAGCTACAAGGGCTATCTGCCTTACAGCAATTCCGCTTGTGGAAAAAAAAATCTGGTCAGGTTTTTTTTTTTAAATTTCTATTTCAGCATATGTTAAAACCTGTATCTGAAAGCGCTAACAGGACTAATAAAAAAAAGTCAATGTCTTCATGATACAGGACCTACGCACACTGGGCTTTCGAATTATAAAGTTTTATGTTTCCTGGCACACCTTCACACTTTGGTTCAAATGCTCAGCCACTTTCCAAAAAGGTTTCCAGCATGGTACAAGTTTGTTTAATTGAATTGTATACAAAACCAGGTGTGTTCGTGTATTCAGGTATGCAGTTATATTGCTCAGAGGCTTAAGTATAGGTACAGCCAGAACACCCAAGTCAATACACAACTGGGAGCACTGCAAAACACCGGAAGATGGCTAGAAAATACTCACAAGGGGAATCACATCAAGAAGAGAAAATAACGGATGGTCATGTGTTGAAACCATTGGCCTGAACTTCCCAGTGGAAATTTCTAAGTGAAAAGATGCTTAAAATCCACTCTCAAAAACATGACCATGAGTTATCAGTGTCAGGGAACCCACATGAAGAAGGCTTCACCAATCATCCATTTAAGGAAAAACTGGCCTGTCCCTGCCCACACAGGGAAAAAGAACAAAAACCACTGAAGTATGAATTGGTCTCGCTACATATCCTGAAGGCCAACAAGTGCTGGCTCTGAGGGACCAAGGCTGAAGAGGCAATGGCGGCGTGAAGGGCCCTCTACAGAGAACTTGCTGCTGCTAACCATTACGCTCGAGAGCCTGTCAAGCCTCGTGTCCCAGATGCTCTCAGCCGGTGAGGTAAAAAAAACGAGCAAGGAGGAAGCTCCAAGATGCCACGGCAAAGCAACAGTCCTCTGGGATAATCGAGGCAGAAGGCTCTCCATAAATACAGCTATACCTTTATCCTGGTAACGCTGTGCACACACACACAGCTACGGGACGGGGATGCGCAGAGAAGCAATACCTGTGTAACCACCATCCTGCAGACCAAACTCTGCATTTTATTTACACAGCTCATATCTACAACACACCATACGCGGAGCCTCCCAGGTATTTACAAGGCTAGCAAATTAAAACCGCAGTTTGGTCAGAAATATTAAAAAGCCTTGGTGGTTCCACGAAGCCAACAGCCCCCGATGGAGGCTGAAGCAGCAATTCCTTCCTGGGTTTCCACTGGAAAAAGATTAGAAGCACATTAGATATAATATACCCATATGCTTTGTTTTGCCTGTTTTTTGTTTCGCCTTTTAAGAAAAGAAGAGCAAGATGGAAACTTCCCCTCCAGAATATTAAAAGTAACAAATTTTTAAAAAATTATTAACAAACACTAACCTCAGATCATTAGCCAACCTGGCAACAGCCCAGAGAAAATTTATAGCCGACGTGCAACATCAGCTTTCATCCAGAAATGCTAATTTCAGTAAAATGAATAGTGTGTGGGCTTTTCATACTGCTTTGCATTTGGCTCCTCACAGCCCTGTTTAAAGCCTGGGAACCGGCCATATAGTTAAACTGCACAGATGTTCAACAATCTGTACTTGTGTTAATTACCCTAATGTGAGCAGAAACTCAACAGATCCCTGCTAATGAAGGAGAAAGTTTTCCAGTGTGACTACCGTATGTTTCATTGTCACTGTATTACCAAGCTTCTCCCCCTCCTTCCTCTGCCCCCCCAGCTCCTATTCTCTCCAGCTCCTTTGCATTCACATCACCCTCCTACCTCAGCATGCATGAATTGGACCAACTAATGACTGTGTATTCGCAACATGGCAGACACCATTAGGCTGATCGGAGGTGCGGCTGCTGAATTTTAACAGGCAATTTTAAACAAGGTAAGAAAAACAGATTCATCATGCTCCTGATTCTCTCATCCCCACCCATCTGCCATATTCTGCCCTTGCCACAGCTCAAAAACACTCGCGAAGTGCAAATACACTTCCCCCTCCATAAAACCCAGCAGCGTACAAAGCAATGCAAATAGATGTTGCTGGGCAATTACTGGAGATGGGAGGCGGGTGCATCCCGGAGGACAGACTAAGGAGAGGGCCGAGGCAGGGCTGGAGGGGGTCCCAGGGAGGGGGGCATGCTGCTCCCGACCCTGGCTGCTGCTCCCCGATGGAGAACGGGGAACCAGGAGCGCAGCAAGCTGTACGTTCAGCTGTGACAGGAGGCAAGACGGGGCTGCTGAAGGGCAGGATAGGAAAGAGCAAGGCAACGCTCAAGTGATCAGCGCTGCCAGCAGCGATGAACAACACTACTGTGCAACTTAACCCGGCGTTAAAACATACTCGACCTCCGAAGAGCTGCTTCTCCCACCGAGGGTCTCGCTTTCTCTTCCAGCGCCTCTCCGCTCGCTCCCCACTGCCCGTCATTGCCCCAGCCACTGCTCCCACAGCGCTCTGCTGGGCAAGCGGAAGGCGGAGGGGACCAGTGAGGGCAACTGACTCTCACCCCATTAAGCCCCAGGTGACCCCTGAGTGATACCAGCCCTGGCCTAAGCCAGAGTTCACATCTCCCAGGTGCCACCACTTCACAGTCAGGCCAGTTTTCACCAGCAAATTGTATTACAACAACCCTCATGGGAACAAACGTAGTGGCTGTGCTTGACTTGACTGGCAGACTCCCCCTGACAGAGGAAGGGAGCGGGGGAAACAGCCAACTTTGCTCATTTATTGCATCCATCCTGCTAGCTCAGCCTCCTTTGCTGTCCACAGAGCCAACAACTTGCAGGCTCAGAGATGGAGTAGTGGTGGCCGATGCAGGGAACTCGGCTGTGCTGCCACACATCCCACCCACGCCATCCCACAGCCCTGCACAGGGCACTCGCTTCCCGCTCCCTACCCACAATAGCTTGAGTCCCCTCTCAAAAAACCTTCTTCTTCATGACTTGAGAAGAGACGGGGGAGAAACGTCACGCAAGAAGGTGGGGAGGAGACCCGGCGTAACCCAGAAAGAGTTGAGAATTATTTAGAGAGCACTTGGCTCTTTTCTCCTACCTCTTCATCACTAGTACTGGAAGCAACACAGCTGTCTAATGGCAACTTCAGGCACCCATGGGCCAGCGAAGCGACATTTTCCACACTTAAATAACACTGAGCTGATTTAATTACTGCACTTAATAGTAACAAAAGATGTCTCAATTTAATCTTCAAACAGCCCTGCAAGATCAAAACACAGCTGGCTGGATAACAAGATGGCCTAGGCCAGCAAACAAGTAGGTCCAATTTGTTGAAGAGCCGCATCCACTCCTCCGTATGAAAGGCCAAGGAACACTTGTGTGTCAAACGAATCAAAGAAAGCAGCACTCCCGTCACCCCCCTCCCTCCCTGCCCGACTTCTACTATACAGAAAAAAAAAAATAAAATAAAAAGGCAGCTGATTCACGGGTAAAGAAATGCAACATGATGAAAGACCAAATGATGATGTTTGGGAAAGAAAAGAAGTAAGAACCAAGATTTAACAGGTTTTGTTTTTATAATCCTTCAAAATGATTAGGAATGAATGAATCAGATTAAAATCACGTGGGGACAAAGGAAGGTCTCTAACTCTTTTGTTTTTCTTTCCACACTGGACGGAAGGAGACAGCTCATTAAGGAAAGCCCTCAAGACACAGCTACGGTGAGGAACAACCAAGCTTTTTTTTTTTTTTTTTTTTTAAGAAGAGTGTCTGTTAGCTGTGTTTGGGCAAGAAAAAGTTGGGAAAAATTGAACCATTTACTTCTAACATTTTCTAGCTGTCCATACTGGGTTGTGATCGTTACTTTTTGCAGACTCTTCTGAGAAACATCCCTCTCTCGAGTGGCTTTCAACACATATTCCCCCTGACATGCTGTGTGGGTCTCTCCAGGCACCTTCAAGGAATCAAGAATTCCTTAAAAAAACTTAAAAGTTTTTGCACATTCCATTACAGCTAAACACGGAAAAGTTACGGCCAATCTTTCAGCCACTGAAACATTTCTGCGATCCCCTGAGTGGCAGAGAAGCCTAAATAAACGTTCCTGTTGATCACAGAATGGAGCTTCCAACTACTGATAGAAACACGAGGGGCACACAGCCCACTTTTTTTATTAAGTTCTACTAATAGTAATTAGAAACAAGTTCGCTAGAAACCAGTTGAGCTTCGTGGGATTACTTTGGATTGACAACAGTCTGTGGGATATTATTGCTGAGAGCTTAGAAGGTTTTTTCCTAATAATTTTTCCTAAACCTTTTCTCTTGATGGAGAACCACTATTAGGGAACTTAAGTATTCCAATATTCCTGGAGCCCTGGATCATTTTTTTGGGGGATTATGGTTTATTTGGTTTTTGTTTTTCATTAGATACAGAGCTTACTCCATCAATAGCAGTCCTTAAACAACAGATTATGTCACTGGCCACTGCACCATCAGTTTGAAAGGCTGAGGACAAAGGGGAATTTGCTACAACTCTGGTGACTCTCCTCTCCTCCCCCTGGACCGTGACACGATAGAGGAATATGATGTCCATGTTTACAATGACCGGGGTCAGGCAATCCAGTGGTTTGCTCAAATACCCTGGCAGGCATGAGACATCTCATCAGAGAACCATAGAGTCACTCAAGTGGAAGGAACTCCGAGAGGTCATCTGGCTCAGCCTCCTACTTAAACAGGGCTAACTTCTATGTTCAAGCGGGTTTCAAAGAGCCTCGGTTAGCTGAATCCGCAGAAAAATTTTGGACTGGTTCCCTCACTGTTCATTTAAGACCTGTACTTTTAGAAAATACATTATTTTGCAGTAAACTGGTGTTTCAATTTACAATACAGCCTTCGTACGGATCTGTGTTCAAGCTCAGAGAACGAACCTTCATACTTTAAACTAGCTGGGTTCAGACATCTGGATGCTCACCGGGAATAGCATTTCCCATCTCTCTGCTCAAACTGTTTCATTTAAGTAGGGTTGAACCTCAGCTGAAAACCACTTTCCCAACCAGTTTAAGTTCTAGATCAGTAACAAGAGATCTTGAGGAGGCACTCGCCGCTGAAGCTCAAGCAAGTGCCTGTTTCCAGTTTGCATGTTTGTTTAAGTAAGTGACAAAGATGGGGGGACCAAAAGCAATTCCTTCACTAGAATTCAGAAGTGCAACCAACTAGAAAATCTCCCGCCTACTTGTGGGGAGGGAGTCAGACTTTCTCAAAGCCTGAAATACGGCTCTGCTCAATGCCCGGCAGTACGTACGAAGCACCAAGCGTGAAATCCTGACCCCACTGCAGTCAGCGGCAAAATTCCCATAGATTTCCTCAGGGCCAGGATGTTCAAACCTGTTCAGACAATCCATAAGCCACCATTTCAAGGGCACACCTTTGCATGAGATTCCCAAGGGCCTTTTGAGTTTTGACTTAAACGCCTGGATTATTTTTACAATTCTAGTTACGGGTTCTTTGTTCGCAGGGAGTTAAGCAATACAAAGAACACAGCGAGAGAACAATGGAGGTATTACCATACGTGATTTGTCTTTAAAAAAATTTCTCTTTCTTTTCATGAAGTTATAGATCCAATTTCAGTCTTTATTATCACTTTGCCGTGTGAGAAAGTGGTTCTTAATTTTAATAAAGGAAAGGAGCTTCATATTTCAACAAGAGCTAAAATGCTTCCTGCGATACAGGAGGTGGAAAGCTCTTTTGCCAACAGCCACGCCAGGCCAGATTCAGGGAGGGAAAGGGAAATAAGCTGTTCACACCGAGTAAATAAATCTTGTCTAGGACATACCTAACGGTGGGCAGTAGCCCAAAGAAATCTTGTCCGATGAGATCATTTCTGCCCCCTCTATTTTAAGGGAAATTAAAACCTTGCTCTGCCAAGCACATATTAACATTTCATTATCACCAAACTCGGGGTCCGAGCAAGTACGTATCCTACTGCAGTCTATGGTGCACCGCTGGACTAATAAAAATCTTTCCACCACTTTAACTGATCTGGAGAAAGAACCATATACGTAGCTTCAGAACCTTTTGCTAAGGTTCTGATTTCAAAGTCATTTTCTTCCTCAATTTTACTTAGCCCTTAAAAAGGAGTCTGTGCTATATTTAAGGAAGTTCTGATCTAGAACTTAACTGTATTCTGTTTTATGTGAAGAATGACAAGTTTAAGACAAATCCACAAAACGGAAGTAAATAAATGCCCCAAATTCACACAGGTTTGTGCAGTTTACCTTTGAAAAAATAATATTGGAGGCCCACCACTCCCATAGCATGCTACTATATACATTTTAAAACAGAAATGCTAGTTGTGTTTGGTCAGCCGAAGCTTCAGCTCTATTCCCGTTTGAAATGCATTATGGAAATTCTTTTCCCCCCCGAAGATAACCAATAGCCCTATTATTTTACAGCCTTTCCCATTAGACTCTGTTTACACTAGCGCTGGAGCCTTAATAGCAAAATCCATCTTTAAACATGGTTCTCACTGGCAAGACGTAAACACAGTTTTGTACAATTATTTTTAATATTGTTCCATCTCTGTCTGTTCTGGCAAAGGAAATAAAGTTAGTTGTAACCTGAGTACCAAGAATCTGGTTTAAACATGGCCCACGTGGCAAGTGAGATAAAGGTTCGATGCAATGTACATTAAGTAGCCAATGTGCTTCGGTGCGGTGCCGCGGGTGCTGCCCCTCGGCCCCGCACCCGAGGCAGGGCAGAGCAGTGAAGCTCCTCACCTGCTACCGCGGCCCGTTTGTTCAGTAGGAACAAAAAGCAAAACGAGAGAAAGCAGTTCACACACCACACCACTCCAATATCTTCTTTTTTTTTTTTTTAAAGGACAAAAAATATTGAGTTTTATGGAGCGAAATATCATCTCCTCTGGTCAAGAACTCAACAGGCTCCTTTCAGCCACATGCGATCTCTGCTTCTACTCCTCAGCCTCGGCACGTACAATACAACAAAACTGAAGGAAATACAGAGGCCTTTGCAAAAAGAGACCCTACTTGGGCTGCACCTACATGGTCATCCAAACAAACAGACTCTACACAGTGCAAATATTCTCATTTTCCACTCAGAAAACCTGAGGCACAAGCAGGCGAGGTGCCTTGCAGAGCCCAGCAGTGCCCAGGGCAGCACAGGGCAGAGGTCTCCTGCCCTGGATGCCCCAGCCATGGGGACACGCTACCTGGGCATTTCACAGAGCGCCAGAGGGACAATACGGCATTCATTGCACACGGCATCATTGTTATTCATTCTATACTCTGAATCTCAGTACAAGGAAAAAAAGTACCCCTAGGAAACCAGGAGCAGTGCACAGAAGACATTTCTACTGAAACAGTAGTAACAAGAAGATCAGCAAGACACCACCTGACAGATTTCAAGCCAGATTTGAAGAGAAAAATGGAGAAACCAAAGCAGTAGAAGCAACTAGCATTTATATCTTCCAACGCTCTTGCCTACAATTCCCAGCAAAGGGATTTAGCTGTGATGAACAGGGCTGCAAGACACAGAAGCAAGACACAGTGTTTTTATGATTCTTTTCAGGTAGCCGAGTACGAAACCTCTGCCCTTCTCTCTCCTCGGGCCATTCATCTTTCGCAGGTGATGGAAAGCTGCTCTCCCAGCGGGTGGTCCTGCTCTCCCAGACCTTAATGCTTAATTGCCACAAATCAATTCCAACCTGGATGCTCAGGCTGCTGGCTACCCTGTCCCCCTTTCCACCCCTTTGTCTTTACACTGATCGCAGCCCAGCATCCTCTCATGTTACTAAATCAACCTTCAGACGCACCACCAAGGAAAACCAAAACGACAGCCCTCGAGGCCGCTGGCTGCGGCCAGCCCCACGAGTTGATGATACTCAAGACGACCAGCCTAAAAAAAAATGTCAAGTCTGTGTCTCTGTGCGTGCGCGCACGTGTGCACACACACATGCCTCCTATTTTATTTTTTTGTTCAACTGGAATTAATCAGGAACGATAAACACTGTTTGTCTCCCGAAAGCAGCAGTGGGGGGATGAAATATGCCTCTTAAGCTTATCAGCTTCAGCGCCACTGAAGAGAAAGCTGGCTTCTAAGCCCAGGGATAATGGGCTGTCCTTTCAGGAAGGTATCAGAGGTCTCAGGAGAGGGAGCCAGCACAATGGTGTGACCTTCAGCTAATAAAGCCCACCCTAGAGTCCACAGAAGCTTGGGGAATATTGACAAAAGTTCATATTTACAACAGCCTGGACTCTTTCCAGATACCATTACCAGTTTAGAGAGCTGCAGCCTCGGTACGTACGCTCACACAGGCTTTTATTCTGCCTCCTCCTTTCTTTCTTTGTTCCCATGCTGGCAAAAAAAAAATTAAGTCAGAAAGTGGCAATTCTTCTGCTAACAAGGCCCCACCAGCATCTTTTTTAATGAAGAGAGTTATTTAAAATTTCAGTTTCAACCTCAGCACTATCCTCAACTTAAAGGAGATTCAAGGCCTCTTGCAAGGATTCTCAGTGCGTCATCATGCTCATCAGGAAGAAAGCATATGTGTTTTTGTGGAAAATCTGCTGATGTATTTATAATTCTTTAAACAAAAAGGCAGCCAACATATTGTAAAATGAGATTTTTTTTTTTTTTTTAAAATAGGCACTGGCAATCACTGCAGCCCCAGTCAGAAATACAAACCCAAAGGTTTTTCAGGCAGAAACCGATCCCGCCACCCCCCAAGTCCGCGCTGTGGTTAGCAAAATGATGTTTAACCCATAACTGGAGTGCATAGGCATGACTGGAATACAAATAATAAATAATATTTTTAAAACTGTTCCTACAGTGAAAAAAGCCAATTTCAAAACATAAAAACTGTTTGAAGCAAAAGTTTCATTTTTCTGCCTCCTAAAGTAGTTCCAAAACAAATATATAAAAATAAAGGTTCGAAGGAAATCTTTTTTCAAGGGTAATTTCACTGAAATCAATATTAAATCTCAAAACATTTAATGGAAATAACATCTTCAGTGACAGATCTGTTTTGACCGCACTTTTCAATCCAGCCATACCAGTCTGCCCTTTTTATTTATCTGCCTCATAATTCATCTTGGCCATCCTAAAACTAGTCTTGCTGGGGTTCAAAAGGGATCCAAAAACTGCAATAGGTTAGAACTTCTCCCAATAACATCTTCTAAAAGGTGCCTCTGTATCTTGGCGGTCTCACTTACCGCGCCAGTATTTAGCGGGCAGGAAGGAGCTGAACAGACCTCTACAAAGACCACAGATTTCTTGCTTTTGCAGCCTTTACTTTCCAGTGAAGAACCCGTTTCCAGCCACAGCTACAGTTACATCAGCTACACACGTTCACCAGTAGTTTTCCAATTTCCTAGAGTTTTGGCCCAAGCACGCATTTTATCTGTTCTCCTTACCCCGTCCAGCCGTATTCACTGTCAGGAGAGCTCAGGTGATTGATTACAGCCTGCCTGAATTCAAAGTAGTCAAATTAGACACTAATGTTGTGCTTAATGCGCTCGCACAAACAAGGTCATTGGTTGCATCAAGACTAATAGGAGGCGACACACACTGGGACTGCATGGCTCAGGGGACTGGTAACAGGATGAAGAGTCTTCAGTTTCTAGCTACGAGTTCAAAATCAAGGCCGACCCTACAGGCACTCCATCCTTCCACGGGCTGCTCAGCAGCCTGCCCGAGACCCACCCACAGCACAAACCCACGGCAGGAGCACTCGGTCCTCCACAACCTCAGCACAGAGGCACCGCTATTGCCTCGACTGCAGCCAAATTTTGATCACTGTCAAGATTAACTACCCTCCAAATTACATTCGTCCTCCCTCTAGAGGTGAGCTAACAAAATCAATAAGCAGCGCTGAATTTAGGAGATGGTGTAAAATACCAGAAAAGAAATATAAATAGTCCTAGGAGGCCCGTGGTGCCATCGGAAAGGTGAAACCATGTTCATCTTGGAAATTCATCAACTAATTCATCTGTGGGGAAATAACATGGGACCATGATACTTCACAAGAAAGAGCAAGTTGGAAAAGCGAAAGGTATTGAGTTCCTCTAGCAGGAACCTGTAGCTCTGCTTGGAAAGCTAGAGCCCAGCGGGGTGAAATACCCATTACCAGCCAACCTGAGGGCATGTAGATGGAAAGATCAATGAAGCAAGGTAAACCAAAATTTTCTATGGATAAGAGAAGGTGCTACAAATGATAACATGAAATACTCAGAATTGGTTTCCAAGACCATCTCTCTATGCACTGCTTCAAGGATCTGAGGTTATGTCTCCTGGCTGCCACCAAGGCCCCAGCTAAAGTGCTTTTTGTTGGCTAACCTTGAAAATAAAATTGTTTTATTTATAATAACAGCAAGTTCCTATTGAGAAGCTCCAGCAACAACTGTGTCTGGTTGTAATTTTATACCTGTTTTCCATGGCAGAACCCCCTGGCTCTCAGGAAGCCACGGGGTATTAACTGTATCCCAGAGAAACAGGCAGATCCAGAACACGTCTTCTGCCGCGGTGGATGGGCAGCTGCTCCCAACTGCTGCCCTCTTCACTTCCAAACCCCAAACACTTAGAAAGTCTTGCTTTTAGGGTATGATTTTAATAACGAATATCAGAGATAAAAGGCTGAAAAAACAAGCTGTGTCCTGAGATGGTGTGAATAATCCCACCTGTGGCTGTCCCGGGCGTGCTCTCCTCCACCCTGCCTTTGAGCATTAAAATGAGAAACCTAAATGGCCTGCTCATGTTGTTGCATGACATGGCATAAGACTTTGTCTTCCTTGATCCAAGAGGTAAAAAAATTTCAGGTCTTGAAATTGAAAAGAAATAAGACTTAATATCAGCCAAGACGGCGACTGGATCTCAGAAGCCTGTTTCCCTCTGAATTTCTCCTTGCTGCTGTGATGTGCTCACACTGAAAATTTTCCCTTGAGCAACTGCCTGACTAAAATACAGCACACCCTTACCATAAAGCCCTTTGTTAAAACATCTTTGCCATAAAGCTGCAAAACCCTGGCTCCCAAGTACATTAAATCCTTATAAACCTGCCTTCATTTTAACCGCGCAGTATTTCAAGACACAAAGCGCTTCTTCCGAGAGATAGCACTTTAATGAGGAAAGGGGCAAAATATATAAACCAAACCTCATTATAGCATAATTTCTAGGAGACAAGCATGCTGTTATAAAAAGAAGCCATGGCAATTGCATTTCACATGGCTTGAAGATTTAATACTTTTAAAGAGCCACTGCTACTTTCAGCCATTGGGGGTGTTTTGTTTTGAACAGAACAGTAAGCAACCAGAATTATGGGTCCACTGTCAGCTATTTATTTTATATTCCGTAAATTGTTGCAAATGGTGGATTCAGCTCTACTGCATGATCACAAAACATAACGGGGATTGGACAGTAAGGGACTGACTACAAGTTACTGTGCATACTTTTACCTTTAAAACTCTGCATTCTTAAAGGTTGTTGCTTTAAACACGATGATGTAGCATGGACACAGTAAATTACCCAAACCAGATCCAATTCATACTGGATTGAGAGCGCTTATAATGATACAGCTTGTTCACATGTTAACAATGAAGTCAAAGAAACCCACCAAAAACTGCACTACAAAAAAATCTAGGGTACTGTAGACAAATGAAAGTGATGGATGTAGCGCCATTTAATACCTGTCAGATAAACCAGGGTAACTGGCACATCAAAGGGGCTGCAACTGGTTTCCAAAAATGAGAATACTCAGGTTTTTTAAAACCTGAAACTCAGTTGCTTTCTACAAAATGTCAAGTGGAACAACTTCCCCCAGCAAACTAGAAAAACGTTACTGGAAAAAACCGTTCTCCCAGACGACAAACTATCTATCTATGAAAGGAGCATCCTGAATTACATTGGTCTGGAAGACTTTTAAATGTAATCTAATAAAAAAAAGCCATTATTGATTACAGTTCTTCCACATTAGTCTTCCAGCTGTAACTTCTGAAATGAAAGCTTAGCAATGATTAGGTATTTACCACAATCAGTAGAGATAAATAGTGAAAAAAAAAATGAGCGTAAAGGTCACCAGAGAGACAACATACTTTTTTTTTGGGAGGGGGAGAGGGAAACAAAGCAAACAAAAAAAATCCCAAACCCCCAAAATAACCCCACCCCAAACCCAACAACAGCAGGAGGAATGCACTTCACGGCAGCCTTGACTTGAAGCACACGTAACACTGACTGATGGATACTGAAAGCAAAGACACCAGTGGAAAATTAAACCCAACCAAGCACCAAAACTGGGACAGGTTTTTTTGTGTTTCTTGGTACTATTTTAGAAAATGATGCAAGAAGGGTCAGAATTTCAGCAAATGATGATTTTAGCTACTGTAACAGATCTGAGTCAACAGCAGGGTAAAAAGGTGACATGTAACCGATGCCTGTAACCTGGTTCGGATAAGCATTTCCTCTTATCTCTGCTGTAGCTCATAATGAATGAGATTCAGGACTGAAGGGTGCTTGTTCTCCCCAATTACCACAAGGTTCAACACCCACTACACGGCTATGGCGATGGAGTAGCACTTCTGATTGCAGTTCTCAGAGAGGACACGTGAAGAGAACATAATACACCAAACCTTCTTCTAAATACAAAATCAATAGCCTTGCCCCTGGGTCCTGTTTCTGAGATACTTTTACAATTGTAATTTCTAGTGATGTGAATCTTCTTTCCACACTTAGAGGAAAAGGATAACAGGTTCCTCCCTCACCATCCTCTCTCCCTTCTAAGTCACAAGAGACTTTTCCAGCTCTTACCAACCTTGCCACAGGAGAAGACAGCAGGCTGGACAAGCCTGAGTCGGCACGCCAGCACGCAAATTCTCACAGGATGTCTGGCATTAAGGTAACCCAGCCTAGCACATGCCTTTCCTGACTCAACTTTAACATTTTTCTGCTTGGCTGTGCAACTAAACCTCAAGGAAGAAGATAACTGCAAGCAAGTGCACGTGCTACTGTTGTTTTACAACCTTTCCATTTCCTCCCTTAGCAACAGAGGGTTTGGGGTGCTAGAAATGAGAAGCCGTATCACAAATGCGTCATGAGACCCTGAGCTAATAGGTTAGCTGACATGGAACTGTTAACAGTGAATTGGCTTGGAGACAGTGGAGGAAAAAAAAAAAAAAAAAAAGAAAAAAAAAAGAAGACAGAGTGAGAGAGACAGAGACAGCAACCAATTCAGCTGCAAGAAATCAAGCTAAATCAGTCCCAAGTGCCCATGTTGGAGAGACTTGATCTCATACCTTGCTTGTTATCAAGGCACTCCTGATACGAGTCAGCTCCAGTTCCGTTGCGGTCTACAGACAAAACAAAAAGTTTCATTCATATCAAACATAAATATTAGAAACTTCTCAAATGGCAGCCTTGCTGGAGCAACATGTTACGTGCAAATAGCGCTAGTTCTTTAGGAGGCCACGCTGGTTCGCTGACATAAACTGTGACTTGTCACGAACAAGCTGCAATCAAGTGACACCAACCCACTATGAGAAATTTCTCTTTGTCCTGGGCAGCCGGTGCAGGCACTTTCCTCCCAGCCCTGCCCACGGTGCGGGCACAGGGGAGGCCATCACAGCTGAGCTGCTCTGAATAAGTTATTTGAGCACACAGAAGATGAAATACTTGGAGTTAAGTCTATCATTACACTGTCCTCTGTAGGCCCTACGAAACCACTGGGTTAAACCAGCAGATCCTGAACTACGGTCTGGAATAAGACCTCTCTGTGGCTTGTGGTGCTGCTATGTTGTATTAAAGACAACTGAAAATACAAGAACATACTTTCCAAATATTACTCTTCCATGGAAGCAATGTTACTGTAGTTACCACGAGGGTTATTTGATCCAGCAGCAGGAGAGAAGTTGGTCTACGCCATGAAAACAGGGGAGAAGCTGAGACTCCTGTGCTCGTGTGTGCCCCACACGAGGAAGAAACCAGACAGGTCCCAAACATGGATATGGTCACACAAGCAGCATTTCACAGCCAGCGTGGGTATCACCTAACAAACCCCTTCACCTACATTAGAGGTTCAACTAGGTCGCATCGGCTGCATGTAAAAATGGATTAAGCTGTAGGTTAGCAGAATCAGGTTACAACATGGCTCGGACCTCAGAGGCAAACCAAAGAATGTTCCAGCATGGCTTCTCCGCCTGCTTTACAATCCAGATCAACCACAAAAAAAGTCTGGATGGTCCTTGAGAAAAAATATTAAATACATCTGTAAATCCTGGATAAAGTAATGCTCTTTCAGCAGCTTACAAGCACCTTACAGACTGTGCTAACTATGAGGAATAAAGCAGCTGAGCCCAGGTGATAGGTGTTTGCACACACAAAGGGTCCTCAAAAAAATGACCATTTCGTACATCACACATATAGGAATGCACATGGTGCTAAAATCAGTCTTGTTGTGGAACTACCGAAGCACTCGATCAGGTCACCTGCAGCATGGGACTCCTACAGCACCAACTCCAGCAGCACTGGAGACGGTTCCTTTGCTAGAACAGTTTTATCTGGATGGTGACCACAACTAATAAAAAAGCCACCACTGTGGCGCTGGGAGTCAGCACCCCACTAGGCTGAACTGGGCAGACGAGCTATCCAGTAATAGTATTTCAGTCTCACCACCAAGAGAACCAGCACAACAGCAGTGGATTAATTTCTTTCTAAAGATGTTCGTTGGGGCCAAAAGACAGAAATACTGTTCACAACAGAAGAGAGACACTGCCAAGAACCCTCCCACACAGGCACCTCCAAAAAGTGACTGGCCCCGGAATACAATGGCTTTCTGGCATTTCCCACGTGTGGCAAAGGCATTCCCACACAAACTGCCCTTCCACCTTTGCTCAGCCAACCGCCGGCGATGGCTCCTCAAACGTCGGAAGAGATCCAGATCAGAGTTAAAAGGCTTCACATTCAGCAATAGCATTTAATGAACAAAGAAGCAAAAATGGAAGTTGCCCCACCGTTTGTGTTGTGTAAATCCCAGATAATAGATCTTCTCCCTAATCCTAATGAGGCCTTCCTATTAAAATCTTTATTAGCTTTCAGCTCTGCAGATTGCCCAAAGGCTCATCAGTTTCCCTATCTCTCAGTACCAAGATCTGCTTTAACTTTTACAAATAGCTCTAAGATATTTCTCAGCTTATCAGCATTGCCAAGCAGCCTGTCTTATCATTACTATTGCAGATAAAATAAATGAGCTCAGGATGATATGAATAATGGCATTTTCTGTAGGCTGGTTTCCCATTACATTTTCAACAGATTGTAGATTTAAACTTCAGCACAAAAGAAAAAAAATAAAAAAGCAGCGGAGGGGGAAGGGCGGCTTTTTTTTTTTCCTCTTCCCATTTACCTTCACTGTCTCAGAGCGCGGGCTACATTTTTAAGCTCATCTGATGTGAGCTAGTAATTAATTTTGAAAGGGAACAGAAACACCTCGGCTCTGCTTTCTCTGAAGACCAAAAAGCACAGTTACTTCTGGGATGTTTTTTCAGCTGCATTTGTTGGAGAGAGGCGAGGGCTAAATTGCATTCTGCCTAATGAAGCCATCTTCATTAGTTTGCTCCTCTCCCTAGCAGACTAGGAATTCCAGTCAGATTGGGAATTGAAATCATGAAAAGCAACAGAACCGCGTGCGAACGAACCGCGGGGGCTGCGGAGGTCTCCGGGCTGAGCGTGCGGCAGGGCTGCGGCACAGAGCGGGCTCCGGGGCGCAGGGCGGCGGAGGGAGGCGAAGCCTTCGCGGGAGGGGAGCACACCGAGAGACGAAGCCGGCTCTCCCTCCTCCTGACAACGAGCGGGGAGGTCACGTTCTGGCAACCATTTTCTGCCCGGTCCCTGCAGCAATGGCTACAGGGTTAACTGCTCTCCCGCTCCCCGAATCCCGAGCCCTGCCACTGTATCAAGGTTATCTATTATTGGCAGTGACAGGTGAAAATTAATCTCCTAATTATTTCTTGCTGTGTAATCTGCACTGAAGAAGTAACATAAAAGGATTACAGTACACCCTCTACGGAAGGCTTTGCTGGAGAGCCAATCATCCAGGGAGATAGAAGGTATGTGGCAAAGAGATATTTCTGACGGATTTCCAACCATTTTGAAGGCAGACTATACTATAACTTTATAACCTACAGCTTTGGAGTACGGATCTGCTTGAAGGTATCTTAATAGCCTAAGTGCTTTTTATTGTTGATTATTCCATGGAAAAATCCCCAAGACTTATTCCCACTATGTCCTTTGGTATAGCAGTTACTGCAGAAACAGCATCCACATACAGATGTGTTTTACCCCCCACAGAAACATTATGGCAAACAGCGTACCCAGCTTGCTTTAACTCATATTAAAAATCTTGCAGCTACCTTCCACAGCAATTTAACTGTAACATTTTTTCCACAAGAACATAAGCTAGACCAAGTACTTTCAAAATTAAAAGTTTTTTTTTAAAAAAAATCTCATTTTGTAAGCAAGCTAGAAATACCTTTGGTAACAGCACAAACAGCCACCTTGAAATGCTGTCTTGGTGTAAACTCCAACTCTTCTCCTACCACCCACCAGAAAGTAAGATTTATTTTTATAGTATTAAAGACAACATATTTTATTTATCCTTAACCCTTCCCGTGCAGCCACATAAGGTACAAATGGATGTTCTGGAGAACTCGTTTTTCTATATCTGTGTCAACAACACCATCCTAGTTTAAGTTTACAAGAACCAACCATCACAGGTTGCCACTGTCACCATATAAAATGACATCAGCCGCCTTGAGAGATGCTCTCATGTTAAACCGTGCTGGGGAGATGGTCAGCACAGGGGTCACTATCTGTAATGCTCCAGAGGGGCAGTGGGACAGGGTGGCAGGGAAAATTGCCACCCCATCACCATCTGCAACCAAGTCCCTCCACCAGTATCAGTCACCCGTACTGTCACCTTCCTTGATGGCCACCTTTTCTACAGGGTGCAGAAATGTCACTAATTCCTTTATGCAAACTCTCAGTGCTTAAATCCAGCACCATTTTCCACCTTTTTGGAAAGCCAAGCCCTGCCACAAACTCTAGAAGCAACACACTGGTCAGCAGTGAGCGGCCACCACGCTGGTTTGCATTTCCAATGAGTGGGATCTCACAACTGGGTCAGCGTTAGGTGAATCCGAACAGATAACCAACACTAAACCAAGACACCAAATAAAACCATCCAGAAGACACTAAAATTGGGACTGTCCTACAAAACCCAGCCACACCTCACCGACTGCAATGTTCCCCAGCAGCCACACGGTGGCACACAAAATACTACAAAATATTATCAATGAAACGCTGAAATAGGGGCCTGGACTTCAAAACAGCCATTGCACCTTTAACTTCCTAAAAATAGTGATAGCTGTGCAAACCTGCCTCGATTACCAGAGCCACCATCAGGGGTCACTGCGTCCCCTCGGCTGCCGGAATCCGCAGGGACAAAAGCTGGGCAAGCCAGTTGAAAAATTACTAGAATCACCACCACTCAGATTTTAAATGAGCAACTCAAATTAGGCAAATTCCCCAGCAGAGACAGAGGTGTTAAGATCATTCCCCTTTTCCCTCTGCTTTTACCTCCAAGCCCATGCTGGGCACCTCGGCGTTCCCTTCCCAGTGGCTCTCCGCTTGCTCTGAACTCCCAGCAGGAAAACCCCACAGGGCAGGTGTGTGGAAATGAATTATTTTCCCAGTTTAAGGCAATTGCTACTAAAAAAGTAAGGCTTTATTTAAGTCATTTTTAACAAGTGCTTCCGTCTCCATCTAAAGTCAGCTCCTCGGTGATCCTTAGGATATCACGAGGGCTCTGAAAACACGTATCCAGCTACCAAGTCTTAATGAACCCGCATCATCACAGATACGCACTTCTGTGTATTTCATTTTCGCCAGCATGAGGCTAAGGTCATTCCTGTTTACACCATTAAAGACAAATATTTTCTTTTCCTTAAGACCTATTTTCAATAGATAAACAGAAATAATTTAATGAAGCCAAGAACAGAACACAAGCCTTTAATGCCTTACCCTCGGTGTTAAATAGGCAAAGAAATTATTCACTAGCATCTCTCATTTTGTGGACATTTTCATCTTACGGTCCCCTAATCTCTTACATAGCAGTTATGAGAACAAAAGAAATGTGTATAGAGGCAAAGCACCCACCTACGAACATATCAGAACTACTTTTAACAAGCCTATTTTTCAGTAATATGTTTTGCTTATGCAAATCTGAAGAACAAGTTCCTATCCATAGGCATTTTCCCCAAATGCTCCATCACCAACCTCATTATGTGATACAGGAATTCTCCCAAGGGATATTATGTAATGGCAATCCCTCCCTCCTCTCCCCAAGGAGTATATTTCTCATTACAGCTCCTAGTAATTGATCAGTCTAGGAAATCATTTTGGATAAAACCATATGTTTCTTTACCTAGTTCAGAATTTCCATCTTTATTCAGAAGGATAAAAGACTGCAAGAAACCCTAAAATTTCCATCTCTGATGCAGAATGCCAATCTTTGCTCAAACACGCTATTAAGTGAGGAGCGACACATTCTTGTACCTGCCTGACTTCAGATCTTGTAAATTCATAAAGTCATTAAAATTAACCAGCTTACATTTCCTATTCTGATAATACAAATAATTTTACTTGACTGAATCTTCTGTGGCTTTAAAAAGACTGCTTTATATTCAAATATACCCAGACACCACAATCCCTAGCTATTATGGGTCAGTCAACACAAGGATGCTGGGAGCCAAGGAAAAAAAAAAAAAAAAAAAAAAAGAAAAAAAAAAAGGAAAGAAAAGATTTAAGGCAGAAAATGACATACACATCTGTGCTTTCCAAAAGTACCGTACAGCACAGGCTGGCTCACTGAAGAATGCAGCCCTTTTCACTGCCACTTTTGTCAACATATCACCCTTAAACATCTTCACAGTTTTTAGTTTAAAAAGCAACAACAGCAAACACTAACATTTGCACCCATTACTTAAAGTTAACACTTCAAATCGCAACATTCTTGCAAAATCAGAGCAAAATAAATATCAACTCCTGCTAAATGTCTGCAGCATATCACTGGAATTTGAAGCATACTCCAATCCCTTTTTAACTTAAAAATACCAAAGCTACTCGTGACACTGCTATTTGATTTAGCCAGCACAGGCCACAAGGTCCAACAGACGGACTGCACGCCCCGATAGAATAACACCGGGATATATTTTGCTCCTTCATTTGTTCATGAGAACAGACTGCCCCTCTCTGATAAACAAGGCTTACGCTTTCACTCAGAATAACCCACCTTCCAAATCAAACCAAATAAAAAGCTCACTCTGTACAAGCAAAGACTCGGTATCCAACCAAATAAAAGACTGCCTTCCTTGTTGTATAGCATTAATCTCCTCTCGAGAAGAAAATCAGGCAGCCCAAGCTAGTGCCTTTTGGCTTTAGCACAGGGCAGTTTTAGGGAACCGTTGTCAGCAGAGAAGAAAATTCTTGAAGAGAGCATTAGAAGTCTGCCACTTGTAGGAAGTTAATGCTGTGTGTATAAATCAAGCAGCTCGTCCTTGTAAGTCTGCATGTGGGGAAAATCGGATTTATACATAAACATAAACCTCTGAAGTAAATTCTGATCAGGGATGACCAGAGATTTAACTCTCTAGAAAGAGGAATGGGAAGACTCTATTTTCCTGTAATACCTTAGCAGCCTTTTCCAGTTGAGCGAGGCTTTCTTTTAAGAATTGATAACGAAGTAAATAATTCCAGTTTCTGCAGCACAGGGGAGACCGGTTAAGGACGATCTCCAAGACCCAGAGCAATCATTCAGAACAGTAACTTACATAACAAGAAATTATCTTTGTTATAAAATTAGGTTAAAAGGACCTCGGATACCATAATGTTACAAAAAATCAGGACATGCCTTGAGAAGATTAGCTAGCAAGCAGCCTCCCGAGATAAATACGCAACTTCAAGAAGATTTTACAAGCCTAAAAAACAGTTTAAATTCCAGAGAGACGTACAAGCCTTTGCCATTTAAAAAGGTCCCTCTTCCCTTCCCTCTGCCCTCGCCTTATTCCTGAGCTCTTTTTCCAAACCATCTTTAGTTAACCACTGATCTGGAAACCTTACTTCACCCCCCAGCTCCCTTTTTCAAATTTGTCACTTTTAAACACACAAGGTTTAATTTCTTAATTGGATTAAATTTTTCTTCCATGCTAAGCAGAGGGGCGCAGCAGCGGACGCAGGGACAAGGACAACGCCTGGCCAGCCCACCCGCACCCCGCGTTTCAGCGTGGCCACCGCAATCTGCTCCCCCGGCTCGGGGAGGCAGACAGTTTATTTCTTGGGCAAAAAAACACACGGGAAAAAAATATAAAAATCCACGAAGACCATTTTAAACTTGTTATTCTTTGTGAGCATAGGGGCTCTGGCCAGCACCGAAGGGGTTAACCGCCGGCTACAGATTTTTAAGTTTGTTACCGTTTTTAATAGCCAGCAACCCCCGGCAAATCCCATCCTCAGCCGGCACCCGAAAACACCCCGAAAGAGCCGAATCGCGGTATTCTGCTGAAGGGGAGCACCGACAAAGCCGCTCTTCGGCCGGGTCGCGCCGCCACGGTCCCCCGGGGGTGGGAGCAGCCCGGGCTCACCGGCACAGCCCGAGGGACGGGGGGGCCGGGAATCGCCCGGCCGCGCTCTCCGCTGCCCGATGAAGGCAGCAATTCAGTATTTATCCCCCCCCCCCGCCCCCCCCTTCCTGGAAGTGGGGGTGGGAAGAGGGATGCGGTCGCACTGGAGGAATGTGCGAAATAGGGTGAAGAAAAAAAAGCTGCTTAGAAGCACATCGCATCCCGGCAGCTCCTCGCTGCTACGTCTCTTTTTTTAATTTTGATTTTATTTAAACACGCCTAGTCTTCCCCCCCCCCCAACCCCCTCTCCATGAATCCGTACGGAGAGCCCCGCGGCGATGGGTAACGACCAGCTCCAGCCTCCCCGCTGCATCCCGCACCCGCCCGGAGCGAGGGGCGCGACCGCCCCCGAAAAGAGACCGGGGCTAGGGCGGGAGGGGTAGGGAGACGGCAGCAAACAGCGCGGCCGGAAAAATCAAACCACCTCGTCGGCTGAAAGACACACACACACACACATACACACAAAAAAAGAAGAAACACACAAAAAACCGCACGCACACAACCATCGCACCGGGCGGAAAACGCGGCGATTTCCTTCTCTCGTCTGACCGCAAAGCCGCCGAGCCCCCGGCTGAAAGACGCGTCCCCCGCCGAGGAGCGGGCCGGGAGGGGGCTCAGAAGCGCCCCGGGGGGTGTGGGGGGTGTCCCCGCCGTACTTACCCCGCGGCGCGCAGACCATGGCGAACCCCGCCGGCGAGCCGGACCCCCCGGGACGATCCAGCGGAGCAGAGCCGCTCGGGGCCCCCCCGCCCGGCCCGGCGGTGCCCCGGGGGTCCCGCCGGCCCCCGCCGCCCGCTCCTTCTCCTTTGCTCTTTCGGGGGGTGCGGGCAGCGCGTCTCTTCTCCTTTCTTTTTTCTCCCTTTTCACCCCTTATTTAGGTTTTTTGTGTTTTGTTATTTTTTTTTTCCTCCCCCCTGGCCGAAGCCGAGGCTCAAAGTTCGCGGCCCCCCCGCCCGCTCAGCCGCCGCTCAGACGGCGCTACGGGTCCATCACCCGCGGGGCCGCGGCGGGGCGAAAAGCACGCGAGGGGGCGAAAAGCTCACGGACGCACCAAAAAAAAAAAAAAAAAAAAAAAAAGAAAAAATCCCCAAAAGGCAAAAAACAGCAAAAGGAAGCGACCCGGGCGGCTCCGGCCGGCATCCGCGGAGGGCGCGGGGGAAGGCTCAGCCCCGCAGGCAGCCCCAGCCCGGCCCCATCCAGGGGCTGCCCCCGGCGGCCGATTTCTTTCTCTCTTTCTTTTTGTGGTTCACGCCTCGGTAGCCATTATTCCCAAACATGGACGAGGAGGAGCCGCGCCGCAGCCCCGCTTCGCTCCGCGCCACCGGTGCCGCTCCTCGGGCGCTCCGCGGCGCGACTGCTCCGCGCCGCCGCCGCCCCCCGCCCCGCGCCCGCCCGCCGCCAGCCCAGACCAATCCAGCCACGAGACGGCGAGCCCCGCCGACCGCGCGCCCGCGCGCGCCCCGCCCCGCCCCGCCGGGGAGGCAGCGGCCGGCGGGAGCGCGCTTCGGGAGCGCGCGGGCGGGTGTGAGTGTGTGTGTGAGCGAGTGTGTGTGTGACTGTGCACGTGTGTTTGTGTGGGCGCCAGTGTGTGTGATTGTGCACGTGTGCGTGGGGTGTGTGTGCGCGCCTGGGTTTGTGCATGTGAGAGTGTGTGTGTGCACGGGTGGGTGTGTGGGGGGGTGTCTGAGTGGGCCTGGGGCAGTGTGTATGCACGTACAGCCTGTGTGTGCACTGCCCGTGTCCCCGTGCACGGTTTGGGTGTGCACTGTGTGCCCAAACCCACAACCATGGGACGCGTTTGTGCATGGCCCACGTGTCCACAGTGTGCGCAGGTGTGCATGAGCTGCGCGTGCGATCTGTGCGTGTGTGTGATCTGTGCACGTGTGTGATCTGCGTGTGTGTGCGGTCTGTGCGTGTGTGGCGTGCAGCGTTGTGCAGTCTGTGCATCGCCTGTGTCTGTGTGCGTGGCCCGTGTGTGCACAGTGTGTGCCTGTGTGCACGGCATCTACATGCACGCGCAGTCTGTATCAGGGTGTGCGGCCACAGTGGGCATCCACGGTGTACGGTGGGGGGGGGGCGTGTGTGTTGTGTACCTGGTGGTGTGTGCTCTGTGTGGATACACACACAGCCAGAGAGCGCACGGAGCATGTGTTAATGCTCTGCGGCCATGGGTGTGTGTGTGCACGCATGGGGGGGGTGTGTGTACGTGTTGTGCACGCACCTCCTCCCCCACCCCGCTCTTTCAATGGGCCGAGGCCACACTCCTTTCCCTCTGCTTTCCATGTCAGCCACAGCCTGCCGTGTCCCTGCGATGCGCTCAGACCCCCGGGGGATTTGGATCCGGGTGGGGGGAGAAAGGGAAATATTTAATTGTGATTAACCTTCACATTGCAAAACAGTTGTTAGTAGGTGTATTTAAAATATAATTACTCTTGCCATGATTCATAGGTGCTTTAATAAATGGTTAATCAATGCCCCCAGGGGCTGGGGATCCACGCTGCCGACACGCCTGGCTACTGCCCGCCGCAGGAAACACAACTTGGGGAGGGGTCAGCCCCTGCCCTCCCCGTACCCCTCCCCAGCCCACAGCCCCCCCGTGCTCCCCGGCATCCGGACGCCGTGCTCTGCGCCCCCACCCACGGCTCTGTGCCTTCAGGGTGTCCCCACGGGCCGGCACTGTGGCTGCCTCCCAGGCAGGGAAGGAACAGGCCGAGCACAGCCCGCAGCTGGCCCGGAGAAACGGCCTGACAGTCTTCAGGGAGAAAGGCAGTAAACATCTGTATACTATTAAATCCATTAGATGTGTTCATTATTTTATATTGATTGGTATATCACTACACAAAGTTAATATATTATGATTATTAGTATATTGTTAAATCATTAAATACGACAGCAGACGCAATAAATAATTTTCAGGGGATCTCCGCTGACATTTAGAAATTGATGGGTATGTTTTTCCTTTTGCATCCTGGCTGACTGCAGGACTGCAGCGACGCTCCGGCTGCTCCGACTGATCTCCTTCCCCTGCTCTCCTTTGCAAGCAACGGCAGCGGAAAGAGCCTGCTCCGCCATGCCCAAGTTTGCATTTTAAAAGATGAAGCTGAATTAATACAAGCCCCAAAGAAACCTGTTGGACAAGGATGTTCAAACCACTTGCATGGAACAGGGAGCCACAAGAAGGATTTACACCGGAGGCCGTATCTTGCTGCTGCTCAGGGAGAACACCCTCTTGCAACACCAACAGGATTTTTGGGTGAAAACGCAGGGACGGAGCTGCCTGCCGCTGCCACCCCGCCTCCTGCAGGCACCCATCCCAGCCAGCTCTCCTGACCGCAGAGCGCGGGAGCAAAAGCATCCCCAAACCCTCAGCCCAGACTCCAGGTCACCAGGGTGCGGGGATTTATGGCACAGCTCCTCATGAAACAGCAGATGTTGGAGAGCGCACACATCTGTATCTTTACAGCAGGGGAGCTGGATGCCAATCAGGGTTAATTCGGGATAAATTTACAAGAGCGCACAGCATGACCCAAGGTACCTCTTTATTGGCCTACTACAGGCCTGCTAAATACATTGGCCGACTACTACACATTAAAGCCACATGAGCCTGTATGTTCAAAATGAATTTTACAGGAAGACACAGGGATAGAAAAAGGAGGAGAGCCTGTGTCACAAATGACATCCAGATGTGAAAACACTGTAAATACAAACATCAAAAGGCTCACCCCTCCACATTCTGCAAAGACAACACTGGAGAAAGGACTTGCTGCATTTAAACAAATATTCTCGGCAAGGAAGCCGAGGAGCCTGCTGTCCCTGGTGCACAGCAAACCCCCACGGATCGGAGCGGGAATGAGCCATTTGTCAAGGCAAATATGCAGCAAATACTATGCCATCCTCTAGACGGTCCAACCTTGCATCGGGGGCAATGAAACGGGTTGGAAGGGGAGGTGTTTTCCTAAGACGACCAGAAGTTTAAATCTAATAACTCAAAGCTGAAAACCACACTCCAAAAAGCATGTGATTATTTAGATAAAGCCTCCAGAGCTATGACATACTTCTTAGTACAATCGATATCATTCAGGGACGGCTCTTAAGCCTTGCCAGTTGCATGAAATAACTAACTAAAGAGGTGCCTTTTAAAGCCTTGGTATTTGCCGCAGTGAAGATACGACTGGAGCGATGCCCTAGACAATCTGGGATACTGGGTAAACCACTCACTAACTCTCTTTTAAGGAGACATGGCAAATGAAAGGCCATTCCCCTGGAAGGTCTCTGAAGAGCCTGAAATCTCCACTCGCATGGACCTACAGAGGAGGATGAACCAGCGGTGAGCTACTGTGAGCAAAGGACAAGTGTTGCCAGAGCCAAGGACTCATCCCATCCATCACCTGTCACACTGTCCCTTTCGCTTCTTGCTTCCTTCCAACCGCAGCCTGCCACAACGGGGGACAAAGCTGGCTTGAAGCGAGACAGCAGAAACCTAAAGTAGTGTCAATGGCAGCGGAAACCACTTAACGCCCTTCCAGAAAGGCAGGGGATTGATGGGTAAGTGGTGCACACAGGGTGCAATCTCAGATACTTATTTAGTGTTCTTGGTTCAGCCCTTGAACATGCAAACCAAGATGACAACATCGGGTGTTACTTGCTTGAACTCTCCTCTCGGAGCAGCGTGGTCAGGTGTCGGGCTGGTGCAACGTGAAAGCGAAGCTTAGATAGGGTGTACTCTTGTTTTCTCATCTTTTCAAGATGCTATCCGACCACCAACACCCTACAGGCAGCTGGAGCAGACCACACGAGGGATCGTGTACCGAGCTTGCGGTGCTGAAGGCGCTGGGGTGTCAGGGTGTGGGGACAGTGTAAGTGCTCGCAGAGAGATGAGATGAGATGAGATGGGCTGTGGCTATCATTTTTACTCAGGTCTAACTCAAGGCTGCAGGATCACAGCCATCCGCTCTACCAGCGATATCTGTCCCAAGCGGAGAGCCCTCCCTTGAGACATGACTCCATCAGACTAGACTGGTGCCTGAAGAGAGTGCGGAGGACTCTTCTCACCCCCCAAGCCAGACCACGCTTCTTATTTTGGAGCTAAAAGCTTCAAGCAGTTTGAGACTGGCAGTGCTGACAACAGGAGGAGAAAGCACTTAACCATCACGTTGCATAAAGATGTCATGAGGAAATCAGGATTTTACAGCAGAGAGAGTAGAAAAACACTCAGGAAGAGCTTGGATAAACTCAGGGCTAGATTCAATAAGAGACGCCAGCCGCCTCCTGCACTGCGGGCCCCCACCTGGGCTTCTGCTGCGAGGCAGCCGGAGAGAAGTTTTATTGAATCTTTTATTGAATCTGTCTCTAGGCTGGTAGCTGCGCTAGGTACCCTCACCAGGGCCTAAAATAGAAATGAAGTGACACAGGAATTTGCAGTGAAACTGTTAAAATATGCTCTGATTTGCTTTAAAAGAACGTGTGCGCGGGAGAGGGAGTGCGGCAGGGACATCGTGGCGTGCCAGGCTGCTGCCGGGCACCTGAAGCTGCCGAGAGCCCCGGCGTCCCTGGCTGCAGATGGTGCGTGAGCTCGACTGCAGCTCTCCATCCCTGGGTTTGGTGGTGAGTGACGCACAGCCCCACTCCCAGGCCTGAAAACATACGCGCCACAAAACTCTTTAGCCATTGGAGTATCGCATTACATACAAAATCTATAGCTGCTCAAGAGCTTAATATTGACATGCAATTTTCACTCGTTGAAGAGAAAAGGGAGGGGAAGCCTGAAACTGTCTAAACAAAAGAATGTTTTTTTCCACTGCACTTTCAAATGTTCATAAACCAAACAGAATACAGTTAGAGACGGCCCTTCGCCTCAGGGCATCCAAGGCTATGGCTCCAATTAAAGAGAACAAGGATACAGGAGGTGGTACCTCCAGTCTGATTGCTCTCGCCTGGGGCAGCTAAGCCTCATGAATAAACACTGTTGACTCTAACTCTCAACAAAACAATTACACATTTGTTTTTAGAATACATTTTCTTAGCCTTTCCACTTGCAATTTTTGCTACTATAAACTAGCCAGGACAAGAATAAATACCTTTGTGATTCTCTAAACATCCTTGTAATTGCAGTGCTTCACTCATGAATGTGTATTTCAACAGAAGAAAAGATCCCAAGTGATATGAAGAAATGTTTCTTTGAAGTAACCTTTCAGAATTAGATGCAAAATATTTACAGCTAATTATTATTACAAGAACTCCTGTACGCACTGCCAGCTACAGGAGTGAAAACCTTATGCACAAATCCAGTTACCTTTGAAGAACGCAAACAGAAGGAGATGGGCAAGACTTGCGTTCAGGACTCCTGCCAAGCGTGGTCCCCAGGGTGGTGCAGCCCCCAGGGCCGCCTGTCTCCCCACGGGCCTGTCATCCCCCCAACACTTCCCTCCCAGCACCCCCCCTGCAGTCAGCCTGCAAATAGGACCGCAAAGGGATGGTGCTGAGAGAGGACGGGGTGCTTCTACACCTCAGAAGTGCCTCCTCAGCTACCTCCTGGATGCAAATGAACGGAGTGGCAGGCTTTCTCTCATTGGGGAAAGTCTAAATGGAACAGGCAGTGGATGAATCCAAGCGAAAGCGGGTGCATAAGTTCCTCCCACCCCAAGCGCTCCGCTGTTACAGCAGCCAAACCCCAGAGCTTTTGTAAGACAGAAGAAGAGACGATAGCCCCGGCTGGCCCTTACAGGCTCAGGTTTCTCAGAAAGATGGGTGCAGAAGTAAAGCAGAACTCTGGTTTCCTTCTGAGGAGAGCAATGGAAGGAGAACAATTTACTCAACTTTCTAAGGACTTTTCCCAGAAAGCCAACCTATAGCTGCAAAGCTGAACAGCTGAGCACCAACCACCATTTCAGAATACCAAGCCTTAAACTGCAGTTTCTCTGCTTAGCACAAAAGGTTTTGGCCAATACACTTTTTTTCTTAGAAATGCTTCCTAACTGGATTATTACCCTCCTTCTCACTGTTAGTGTAAGGATGAGAGAATACAGAATGGGAAAGTCACAGAGAGGCTATTTCCTGGACAGGAGACATGTGGGCTGTGAATTTGGGAGCGACTACACAATACGTTAACGATACTTGTTCCACGTTCCAAGTCAGAAGACAAGCGATGCTGCCTGCTCGTATACGTTATTTATATATTGTGTTAAGCAACAACGTGCAAATGAGCTGAAGTACAAAATATCAGACACGGCAAGATGTTTCAGTGCAGCACTACACAGCACAACAAAGATAAGTGACTCTCCGTATGGGGCCCTGTATCCTAGGAGTGTTTATACTTGATTGTATAATTGGGACCGCAGCCAGCTCATCCGAAAATATACAGCATGAGTATGGTTAGGCATTGCATCTGTAACATATACAACTTTAGATGTCAAAGCATCTTTGTTTGAAGTCAACAGCAATAAAAACTGCATTTGTACGAGAGCTTAGCATGTGGGAATACATATTGCTAAACCAGGATGTTAACACATGGCCCTCCTCAGTTTGCTGCTGCCAAAAGTATGCCTTTCAAAATTGGGATGAGCATGCCAATGATCTGCAGGATATTTTAAAACTTGGAGGAATCTACAGCAATCATCTGCTATTGGAGAAAACTCTTTTTCGGCAAATTTACCTTTAGTAGAAATGGGCATAACTCCTTCTACTTTGAAATATTTGGGTTCTTCACATATACGGACGCTATGCGTAAAAAGGATGTTTCCGTCATGTTTCATTTTGCAGAACCTTTGCTTTGTCACTTCGTGACCAATTATTCACTTATCTAAGTGAAACTTTCAAATGTACACAAACTTTCAAATGTACACAAACCGATCTTTTTAAGGTCACTATCTTGACATTATTTCATTAAGGCACGCAGAAATTATATCAGAACTGTGTTAAGCTTACGGGATTTCTCTGAATTCCCTTTCTGGATATTAATCTTTAAACAAATATTATGATCGTATTCCAAAGGCTTGAATGGGCTGATGATTTTGAAAGTGCTACTTTGGCATCGTTGTACAGCTCCATTCTTTTATGTATGTTTTGTTAAAACACAAAGAAGGTCTATTTATGAAAAGCCAGTCTTAAATCTATAGTTTGTGAAGCCATAATTTGTGGTTGCAATTGTGGTTAATTTAACAAAGAAAGCCTTTTGGTTCACAGTGCACCATACTTACTATTTTTCATAAACTATCAGAGCAAAAAAACCCCTTCAACATGTCAGATATATGATGATCCAGCAATGTTGCAATTTTCCAACTCCTATTTTGTGGTATACCATATTATATGCACAGGAATGCTACATCATTTATTCTGGAGCACAGCCCTATAATTATTGCTGGCAAACTACTAATTACATACCGCCATCAAATCTAACAATTTTCCCAATAAAAAAAAAATAACTACTTTCGGGTGGAATATAGCAAATACAGCCATGAGTGCACGCATGTTTTTATTTTAACACGCATGCCATACGGTACTGATCCTCCACTCACATATACATCACCTAAAATATCTGTACCGACAACGGCATTCCGCAAGCTTTGCGTTACGGTACAATGCCGTGGGGCACGAGAGGTCCCAGCCCTGAACTCTGGTTCTGAACCGCTCTCTCCCCCATCTGAGAGCCAAACCTCTCGGCTCATGCGTTTTTTTGGCTTGGTCTAATTAAGATTCAGGGCCTGCAACAAAAAGGGGGTTCAGATCTTCAATTCCTCAAATTCCAGGACTGTTGTGTTTGGAATTTTGGCAGTGGTTCATCTTTAGAAGCTACAATATGGATCTTCTTTAGTGTCCCCTGCCGAGAGCAATGGTTAGCACTGCGGAGAAAGCCTGTCAGCTGGTCAGAAACCTGCTTCTCTGCATCCCGAGGAATTCTAAGAGCCACGGCAAATTTCAACGCAGAACCGCACAGTTTTGAGTCACTTCTGGGAAAAAAGGAGGGATTGTGGGGAAGAGGGAGCATGCAACAATAATTCCTCAAAGGTAATGCCCTACATACACTGACTTCTCCAGAAATCGGACAGCTTGGAGCAGCTCCACCGTTCCCTTGCAGTGCGGGAGGAGCACGGGCAGAAAAGCAGCAGATGCATATTGAAATCTGTGAAGGCTTCTACTCGAGGCTGTCCATGTCTAACACATTCGGGTGATTTACTGCACGCCTGTCCTGTGCCCGAGCTGCCCGTGGCCTGGCAGGGCACCACGTGAGGAACAGCACTGCAGTCTGCCAGGGAAAACATGGGGTGAAATGGGAGCCGCGGCACTGCAGGGAGCCAATTATGGATTTGAGGCTTTGGGCTGCTCGCTCGCAGCATCTGCCCGAGTGGCTGCGGGGCTCCTGTGCTCGCGGCCGGCGGCAGGATTACCTGCAGGGCAATGGACGATGCCAGCAGAGCTCAGCAGCGTGCTGGGCCACAGGGCAGATGGGGCTTGGGGCTGCAGGAGCCGCTTTCCCCCAGCAGCATGTACGGCCCTGGAGGACATCCCTACTGCTCCGGGCTGCTCCAGCAGCGCAGGGCAGGGGGGAGAAGCCCAAACCAGCATCAGCTCCTACGCATCGTTTTTCTTCATTCACAGAACCCCGTCCTGGCTTGGTGGGGGGGCTATTTCGACAGGCAGAAGAAAGGGAACAGCGGTGCCGATGCCACCCTGATATGACGTCCCCTGGTCTCCACTCTCCCGAGCATGTGTTTGTGACTTGGCAATGAAAACATCTGCAAGACTCACTGCCTTTTAAAAGCATGACACAGAGCGTAGGTATGCGAGACAATTTTCTTAATCTTTCTCAATTTTTTCCTATTTCAAAACGGCAGTTAAAATTGATTGAGGAGCAACCCCCTTTCCTGCTTGTTTGAAGGTATGGAGCAATGTAAGGAGCTTGTTGCACACTTTGATAATAAGGTGTGAAATGAAGCAGCCAGGGGCGCTCATGAAGGATGTCAGAAAAATCCCACTGGAGTACAGTAACCTCAGCACCTCCGTGGCAGCACAGGGCACATGCTGCCAGCACAAAGCGGCACATGGCTGCAAAATCTGGCGCAGTTCTGGTAGAGCATGGACTACTTGCTTAAGTTTCTGGCATCTACTCCTCAGTGTCCTTAGCAGCTTCAACAAGAAGAAAGCATGCTTTGCATGCCAAGCAAGCTGGCTGATCTTAGTCACGGCCCTGGTCAAACACAAGGAGTTGCTTGACAAGAAAGAACTGCAACTAAAACCATTAAAAAATGTTAACAGAACTCACAGCTCGCAAGTTTAGTGTTGTATCTGAAGCCTGATGGTCTTGGGGAACTACCCTCAACATTAATCTCAGCAGGGGTTCTCAGGCACCCAAACTCCTTGTCCTCTTTATATCTCTGTTCTTATTTATTTTGCAACTACAGAAATGGTCTGGGTTAAAAAAGAAACAAAAGTGACAGGTATAAGACTCAGCTATATGGATAACTCTGGAAAAAGAGATTTTCTTCTCTGAGTCTACTTTCCGGTTTGCTGCTATCAGTCGAGGATTAGTCAGCTAACATGGCATCTCTGTTGACATACGTTTTCTCCCCACAGCTAAGACAGCTTAACTACTTTATACACCAGAATATGCAACGGTTAACCAGATACTTTCAAAGCAGAAAAGCATCTCCTACTTGTTAATTTATAATTCTGCTTTTAGTATTGAATTGGAATCCACAGACAAAGAAGTAAGCACCCAAACCCCTCTTGCCTGTAAAACACACTCACATGAAAAGCTTGAATTATAGTTAGATAAATAAATGAACAGAAGAAGATACTTGGCCAGTCTTGCAAGCACACAGAATCCATTCAAAATCTTGCATATGTTTTCTTCTTCAGCATATACACATTACAAGGATTAAACAGAAAGGGAAACTTACAGCTTTAGACCCACTTTGCGTCTCAATGCCAACTGCAGCGCTATCTCCTCTGTAAGGATTACCAAGGCTACACCCCCATGCAGCTGTCAGTCCCTGCGGGCTGTAATTCAGCGATCCTGCTCTCACTCTATCCATCACATTTACACAAATCCCCAAGGTGGACTGCCTTCTAAATGTCTTTACCTTGTGCATTATCCTGGGGCTTAACAATCCAATATTGGTGCAGCCAAGGATAATTACTCTCCATTGATGATAAAACACCCTGAATCCTGTCAGGCATGGCAATTTGCATCTTACAGTGTTGAGGATCAATAGATACAACAAAGGAGTGAAACCTGATTAGATACTGCTGCCTCTCAATGGAAAGGGAAGAGCTGATTGTTTTGCAGGGTTGAAGTCCTGGTTAAAAGGGGAACGGAGGTTTCCCATTACAACACAGTCCCCAAACCTGCTGTTCACCTGAAAACTGCTGCAGGGAGTCCGAGACTTCAGGAGAAAGTAGGTGAACAGGCAACCAGCTCTTACAGACAACTGCTAACGACGGAGTGGTATTTACTTGTGCCAGCGTGGCTTGTACAGTATCACCATAACCCAAGAGAATGCAGCAGACGTGAATTGTCTGGAGCTCTGAGAGGTTCTACTTTTTCTCCGGTTTTATAGATCTACAGTATAAAGAGGTCAAGTAACTAGTTCACAATCACACGCTGCTTCACTATCGTGCCTGGAAGTCAGCTAGTGGCTCTCTGAATCCATCTATTTCTGAAGCATCCTCTATGAGCGTGGGCACAGCAAAGAGCTCCTGCCCTGCCGAGGCAGCAGAAATGTCATATATATTTAAAATAAGGGACTGCAGGATTTTTTCAACCACAACTAACCAGGTAAGCAGATGTATGAAGGTGGAGGTGGAATAAAGAATTATCCCAACCCATTTGATGGTCTTCTAACATTAATCTAACACTGAATCTGATCGAAGATAAGAAGAGCAGTGGGTGAACTTCGGTTCCCACATTTAATCTAGAGAGACATCACAAGCTTCCGCCTCTTCAAGTCTTTATTTGGAGGCCAGTAACACATTGACAGAAAACCATGGTTTGGCTGACAGCACTGCTGGGCTTCAGGCAGGGAATGTGTTCCCGTTTGGACGTGATTCTCCACCGCTGACACTCCCTGGGCTCAGCTGTGCCCATCTTCCACAGCACACCCAGATTAGTGATATCAAAGCTCAGCCCTGGGCTGCAGACCAAGAGCTCCCAGAATGGATGTAGCTAAACTGTGTTAAATCTGGATTTTTATTGGGTTTCTGGTGGCAGAACTACATTAAGCAGGGATTGCATCTTTCCATGCTCTTGCCAGACTGAAAGAAATGCAGACTTTTCTTCCAGGGAAATTAGTGAGGAAAAAGCTGAATTTGGGGGATTCCCAAGCATGTGAAGGACACTTTTAAAAAAGCCCCAAAACACGAATGATGCAGAAAATAAAACAACATCAAGAAAAGAGCTGGGCGCGTCTTTTCAGAATGTGCACTCTGAGCCTGATGAGGAAGGGCTCAAAGCAAGAGAGGAGGAAAGCAGAGTAAGAGAAAAACTCTTCAGAAACCAGCTGGGAATAGTCTGTTCTTATCAAAACACGTTGCTGACACAGACCTGTCACGAAGCCAACATCTGCTCCCAACTCGCGGAGTCAGTCCGAGGCATGCTGAGTGTCTACTGCACTCAGACACAGGAACACCAAGAGTTGACTTGGCACGTTGGACATAAACGAGAAGAGCTTCTGAGAGCACCAGTGAGCTCAAAGGGAAGAAAACTTGCTCCTTTGATGGAAAAGCTTTTTATTTTGACCTACAGGGAAACTTGCAGATTTTCTCTGTAGAAAGGAGTCTCTTCCAACATGAGAAATGGAAAAAAGAGCCTGATTCTGGACCTCTAACACATATGGAAGTGTCTACTAAAGCCAACAGGGGGGCTGCATATGGCAAGCCTGAAAAACTGAGGCTCATTAACATTAAAGCATGGGATTATCACCATTTTACAGTCACAAGGATCTGTCTCTTTCATCCTGATGGCTGCTTAGTGTCAGTTGATTCAGGTGCCCCATATAAACTCCCAAGAGTAAATTTCATATTGGTGAGAAAAAACAACCCCGCATTTAAAATCCTTTGTCTCCTTCACTGACGCAGTAGAGTAGAAGCATGCTTTCTCACCCTCACCTCCCATCACCTGAAATCTATCCTAGAACGATTACCTTAAAGGCTTTCACTCCCTTTGCCTGCTTCAATCCCCAGCATTTTTGGGGTACCGGAGCGGATTTTCAAACAGTCTGAGACACCACAACTATAGGAGAGATGGCAACTATCCCACCTAGCGTGAGACACCAAACAATATCTGTTGGATTCTCCCACAGCCATCCAGCTCCTGGCACCGCCTCTGCCTCCTCAGCGGCACTCCGAATCTACCCTGCGTCGTGGGAACCCATCACTCATCATGAAGAAAGGGACGTTATTATGGCCTTCCATCTGTCAGTACAAAGTGAAATGTAACTTTGTATTGGGCTCTCCACTTTGCACTCAGGCATGGAAGATTTAGAGCTTGCTGTTCTCTATTTGAAATGGGAAATTGGAGTGGAGTTGCTGAGTCATGAGAACAGGGGCCAGCATCGCCTGCCGTTTCTCCCTGGGGAAAACCACTAATCCCCTCCGATGCACCTGGGTGCAATTGATTCCTCAGGATTCCCGCCACCTCAGACTGTCAGAGGTGCATTGATTTGTTCGGCAGTGGAGAACAAAATGGATATAATGGAGGTGATTTTTAAGGTGATGATTGCTATGGGTGGGTGAAGATAAAACTGTATTAAGTAAGCAACCATTAGAACTTAAAACTGAGCAGCTCAGCCGTCCGCTCCTGCCCTCTGAAAGGAGGATGATAACAGTGTCACATGCATCTCACACAGGTGAGCAGGAGCGTAATGAATTCACAGGGTGTAATAAACCTGGTGGAAACTGGCTGAAAATAGACTTGTGGTAACAATGCATCCTCTTGCAACGCAGTGCACTCAAGGACATTGTCCTCATCAAAATGACATTATGTATGGCGGAAGAAAACAGAAGGGGAGCATAAATGTAGGGACCTCATAAACAGTCACGACCAAGTCCTGGACAAGAGCATCCTATTAAAGGCAATGATGCTGAACCCTTGAAAACAAATGCAAATTAGCAAAACTGCTAGTCAGAGTTTGCCAGGAAAGCTTCTGGTCATCGTTAACTGTTCTGCACAATTGGAAGGGAGAGGAAAAAGGTCAGGATAAAGACCTATTTCCCTATCATTTCATCACATTACTCTTCATATAAGCACCCCGCTGACCAGCCTTCTCCCAGAACTTCGCAGCGATTAGCACCATGCTGTTTCTTACTGTGAATTCGAACAAGAGTAGCACAAAGCTATCAGCAGGGACTTCAGTGATCAGAAACCGCTCAGCCAATTTTCACTATCATTTTTTCTATGTCAAACAAATGCCTATTGTCACCGGGCCTGCTCCTGTGGCACGTTGAGAGCTTCTGCAAATTGCAGAGACCCCTGTCTCTGATTTTAAATCCCTAAAACATTAGCTCTCACCTTATAGACTAACAGATGAGCAAAGGACAGGGAGCCAGGAGCCACTGGTGGTAATTCTGGCTATTGATGTGCAGCGCAACTATCTTGGGTACCCTGCTCCTGCCTCAACCTTCCTGCCTGCAGAATAGGGATGGAAAATAGCAGTATCTCCCCTGCCATGAGGCAAAGGGAACCTAAGGTTTTTTTAAGACGCAAAGTGCTAGTCGCTAGTATGCAAACTGCAGGTCTTGGCACTGGAATTAGAAGTAGCAAAACTACACAAGCTACTGTTGCAGTCACCAAATGTAACTGCAACAGAGACTTCACCCTTAAAAAAAAAAAAGGGCGGGTGGGATTTTATTCATCTGTTTCATAGAAAGGTTTCACTTCACATGCAAAACAAACACTGTGCCACTACCAACAAGTTTTCTCCTTGAACAGAAACCTAGTCTGCCTGCAGCCCTGGCTGACCCTGCAGTGAAGGCATGATCCTGTACTTATGAGATCACCATCGGCTGCGATGGAAATGTCACACATCGATGTGATGTCATCATTCAGCCCGATGACTCTGGCGGAGATGGAAAGAGAAACAGATGGGCTGTGAGGTGTATAATGCTGATTTAATGTCATTAATGCTATTTGATAATTAACGGAGGTGTTTGAGGCCTTACAGGAAAACAAGGGAAAGAGAAATGGATTTGGACAAAGACAGGATGTATTTTAGAGCTTCCTCCAGCCTGCAGATTTCTTTTCAACACCACATATATTGCATTTTTTCTTAAAGCAGCCTCTATAGGGGCCAGAGCATTGTATACCAAGAAGAATGGCCAAACACAGTTTTAATGTATCTAGTAAGGCAGAGTGCAATACTTATATATATATCAGAACGAGCAATGTGCCAAAGTGCCTGATGATAAGGAAGAAATGTGTCCTCGATCAAGAAAAACCAGTTTAATGCGCACGCTGGGAGCAGAGTATTACACAGATACCGCTTTCTCCTGGCCATGTGAATTTAAGGAACCCCTGCTGGTAACTGAGATTCTTTGCAGACAATCAGACCAGAAGCAAAACGTTATAAATTCTTAAGGTACTGTATGATGTGAGATACATCCTCACATTTTATACAAAACCGAGAAGGGAAAGATACCATGTAAGCATCTGAACTCCCGTACAACAAATGCCATTTCAAGCATCATTTATTATGCTGCCTTTCACAGACTTTTACAATCCTCAATATGGTTAGCAATTCCAGCTGACTCGTAAGGCGGTTTTAAAATTCATCACTGAAAAGAATGTTTATCTCTGTGTTTTCTCCAGTTCGGGAGTAAAATTAGACTCTTAAAAACCTGGGGATGGTGTGTCTTTAATTTTGTTTAGAACAGAAAATAACTGCGATATGAAAGGTTTAATGCGGTTAGAAATCTAAAAGGAAATGGAGTGGGAATAGATTATCAAGAGAAATAAAGCCAACCGCTGGAGAGTACACTAATATTAAATATTAGGTTTCTAAACCAAATATATATAATCCATTTAGGGACTTAATGGTGGTTCTCAGAAGCACATTTATCTACAGCTTATGGTTCAACAACCAATATTATAACTCCATTTGTCATTGTTAGGCGAGGGGAATGGATGTCAGGGAGGCGAGGGTCAGCAGATGAGGAGGAGCTCGGAGGAGACTCAGCCACCGCGCGTTACAGACGGCACGTGGAGGGGAAGAGCTCACCTGCAGATTCCCGGCTCCACACTGAAGATCTGTTGGCTGCCCTGAAAATGTTTTCTTACGAAAATACTCCTTTTTTTTCATTTTCCTCACGAAGAACAAAGGAAACATGCTCAAGCGGGGATTTGCCTTAAATTAGGCTTTATACCCATTTTTCATTCAGCAAGATACTTATACGTGTGCCTAACTAAACGTGGGATTACGCACTTGATTAAAATTAGCGACATGCTTAAACTACTTGATGAATTGGGTCATTAGATACCTAAGTCAATATGAGATAAGGAGCTCTGGAAATCAAGACAAATTGAAAACTCAAAAATGGATTTTGGTACTTAGCTTTTGGCACCTACATTAACAAATCTACCGAATAGGCAAAGATTTAACTAAATCTCTTGATATTAACACTTAAAACGAGATCCCTGCTTTGGAAACACCTGCTTGCTTTCTGGCTCTCCCGGGACAGTGGGGCAGCGAGACGACCAGCTGCGGGACAGCTCTGCCCTCTGCAACTCCACTCGTCTTCAAGTAGCCCCTGAAGCTGCAGAAAAAACTTCCACAATGAAGAGATAAGAGACTAGGAGATGGAATATTTAAGAAAAAGCTATGGAAAGATGCATGGGTTTTCCCACTTCCATTTTAGAAAAAGCCAAAAGAGCCCCATGTGGAGATACCAGCTACCTGCCAATACGAACGGAGAGCCACTGGATGAATGACGATTCCTTATCGCTTTTACCACAGATGCCCAGTTAACCCTTCTGTACCACCATAAAAGCAGGGTGAGGTGTATAAGCAGAAGTAATTTTTTTTATTACACTAAATAGTCGGATAAAACACAAAATGCCAAATGCACCGATCCTTCCTGGAGAAGCCTCTGCAGTGGCCTTTTTGTAAGGGCTGTGTGCCAGAAAGCCTGTTGTTTTGCCCCAGTTCCATCTGCTGGTCCAACACCAGGCACCCTCTCCCTCCCTCCGCAGCCTGCCTTGCTGCATCCCCTCAGTGAAGGAGGAGGCTGATGTTCCATTTCACACTTGGGATCGCTGTGTTATTTTGGTTATTCGCTGTGTTTTCCCTGTCTTTTCCTTTCTGAAAGGACGCCTGCTGTCAGGGACCCACCACTTCCAAGCGAGTGCTCAGCCTGCCAGCTCCAGGCTCCCGGCTGCAGCCAGCAGCTCGCTGAGGACTCCCAGGCGTTCTCCTTTCTGCTTGCGCAGGAGGGGAGGGAAGCTGAGCTGGGAGGATGACACAGTAGGAAACAGAAGTGCGCTCTTTTCTCTTGAAAGGCTCCAAATCTGCTCCCTCTCCAGCCCCAAAGTACTTCTTGGGCCAATTCTTGATTGACTGAAATCTTGAAATGTCACCAAGAACTGGAGCAAGCCAATCCAACGTGCTTGTCTGAAGTGGTCAAAATGAAGTAAAACATACTCCACTACAAATAACGCTTGGCTAATTCCAGCACAAATGCTTTTTGCTGTCGACGAAATTTTGAGGAAACTCAGGGACTTCAGTTAGTGCCGTATGTTGGCAATCACTCTACTCCTAGGCTGGGCATTAGTGGGTTTTTACTACTAACACCATCAATAACAGCAAACTGAATTAGCTGTAAGAGTCACAAATCCATCCTCTGAGTGGTACGACCAAATTCTTTCACATAATTTGCCTGAGTGACAGAAAAATATGTTGCTAGCATAAAACAAGTCTGGAGACTTAAAATGCTTTTAATTCTGCAATAAAAGAATGGAAAGCTTCTTCTTGACTTCAGAGAGCTTTGACTCAAGACCTCACTTCAGAAAAGTGCTTAATTTTGACATTTAACTTGAATTGAAATCAATTTTCCTGAATGAAACCTGTAAACTTTTTTTTACAGCAAACACAAGGAAGCAGTTTTTCCACATGACATGTCATTAAATTGTGGAATTCACTACCACAGGATGTTGCAGAGGCCAAAAATATATAAATGAGTTCAAAAAAAAGATTAGACAAATTCACGGGGGATAAGTCCACCAGTGGCAATTAAACACAATGGTCTGGATACGACCTCTGGCTCAGGAAGTTCCTAAAGTGCCGATTGCCAGACGCGGGAAGGATAAGACCAGGGAAAGGTTCACCCTGTACAATCCTGTTTCTTATATTCCTTCCTGACCATCTCCTGTTGAGCCCTGATGGAGCAGGGATTTCTGTGCTAGGCAAACTGTCCCCAAGTGCTAATTCCTCTGGTCTTTGCAACACTTGGATCTGAACAAAGCTCTAACGTTTGCTGCAAAACAGAAAATTTGGTAACATGTAGAATGCTGCTTTTTTTTTTCACGTCTTGAAACGTTTTCCGTGATTCTCAATAAAAACCAAGCTTTACTAATCATTTCAATGACAAGATGTCTCGGACTTCTTACCACCCCCATCTAAAAGGGAGATCCAAAGAATATATTAAACATAACAGAATAAATTCTTTATTCCTATTGGTTTCATGCAGCTGTACTATTATTGGTTTATTCTTTTGATCAAATTCTGGTGAAACAGCTGAACATATTCAGCAGAGTTTCTTGACTTATATTCCTTTAAGTAATTTAAACAATGCTGTGCCCGACTGTCTAGCACAAGTAGAATTATTACGGCGTTGTGTGCAGGAGTAGTTGCTTCAATGGGTGCAGAGGCAGAAGGACATAACTCTGAGATCTAGAGCTCCTTCTCAGACTTATTTACAGTGCAATTCTTAAGCCTTATGATTGCTGGTGCTTTTCTTGAAGCCTGTCTCTAAGTGTAATTCTGTGAGAATCTTGGTGTTCGATGAAACAGAAAATGATAAATTTCTAGCACTGTCAAGCTTAAAAATGTGATCTAAATGCATTCCCTCATCCCCCAAAGGATGGGTTAAGGCAGAGAAAAAGACCTCATTTAAAAAACAAGACCTCCCCCTTAAAACCAAAACCTTTTCTGAGACCCATGATATTCGATGACGTGGGTCAAATCTATTTATTAGATACAACCGAGTCCCAAATCACAAGCACCCAAATGTAGCTTAAATTTCATATTCTGGGAGCCCCAAAATAGCACAAGTTCCTCATTGCGTTCTTTAGTCCCGTATCTCAATTATAGAACATGACACAGATTTGGAATTAACCTGTATGAGTTTGTCACAAGACGTAACAAAAATGTCATGAACCAAAATCTTTGGTTAACCATTAGCCAGAGACATCTAATTAATTAACTAGCCTAATTCACAATAACGTCTTGACTATGTACAAATTTCCACTGGTTTAAAAAACAATTTTGCTAACGTGTGGCAAAACTTACATCAGTTGTTTAAAATTCAATTTGATTTAAGCCTAGTCAAATATAAATTAAGATCAAGATAAATCTATTTAATCCTGTTTTAAAAAGAGAGAAGAATGTCCACGCTGGGTTTTGCATAGTTTGAGCTCAATGATTTCAATCATGTCCTTAGTTACTGACTAGTACAACTGTGAATACAAACAATGCCTAGGTCAGAAAGTTTTTTACTTCTTAGCACTTGTAAAAGTAATTCTTAGAAAATACTTTTTTTTTTTTTATGTTTGTTTGTGCCTTTCTTTTTACCTTGTGCTGTGCAAGGACCTTCCAAAATATTTTCTTGAACAGTATGTGTATATACCTACTGAGATTTTATCCACTGTATTTCTAACATAATAAACTTTAGCAGCAGAAAGCTTAAACAGGTTGAGTAAAAACATTTTCTTCTTTCAAGCTTTCCATCTGATGACCCTTCGTGCACACGTAATTTCATGGATTTTGTAAGTCCCCAAGAGCCTGCTGGACAATGCACGAGTAGATGTCTAGCAGAAAATCACCAGGATTTACAGAACAAACCAGCTCCCTAACTTCCCCAGTCAGCCTTTAGCTGTCTTTATAAATCCCACAGAAGTAGGTAAGCCTCTTTTGTCCTTTTTAAAGCTACCACCTATAGTCAACACAAACATCTGTTTCTTTCAATTTCTATTAGTCATAAATTTTGCAAAATTAAAGAAAAGGCATGATCAGGACTTGGGTATTGAAGCCATTTTGAAGACAGGCACCGAGACAAATGCTAACACAGCATCGAGTTCCACGCCATCAGAATACTTTTTAAGTGGTGATGCTTTATCCAATTTGTTGCATCAGACTTAGTTGTTTTCAGTCAGATACCAGCAGCCATTTGGTAATCAAACACCTCCTTAATTTCAATCAGAGCTATGTGATGCTAATGCAATTCCAGCCCTTTTCATTTCTGTTGTCTTTCCCTAATTTGCTTTTGTCTTTTAGTCCCACGAGAAGTCCATAAGCTATGGCATTAACATTTTTTCTCATCCCTGTCAGTTGACAACATCCTGGGAACTGTGGTAAGTCACCCACCCTGAGCTCAAAAGCATCTGAAACCAGTGTGGTGACCCCAGCAAAACCCAAGAGTGGCAGTCGTCCCCACTTCCAAACTTTTCCCTCTGATCTACTCTTTTTTCTTATCCCCTCACAGCTCACTTGTTTCCTATTTATTTGGAGGCGATGGGAAGGCAGGAGGAGCGTTCTTTGGTGATTTTTTAGGAAAGGTTTTGTTTCCAACCTATGGCAACTTCTATGAGGAGGGAAACAAAGAGAAAGAGCAGATCCTGTTGTGGTGACGTAAAGCCTAAGAGATATTTCAGGGACAACAGCTATCTTATGTAGACAACATCTGGCAAAATCATCCAGCCGCAGTATGGATACCAGGCCCAGGAAATACTGGTACATACGGCTAGAAAAAAATACAGTGTTCCGGGGTTTATTTTTGAAAAAAGTCCTTTTTTGTCAAGAAGAAAAAAAAAAGCGAACTATCCATAAACAGCAGCGGAGACTTGCCGGCGCAGGCAGTGACAGATGAGGACTTTTGCTCACTCTCAGATGCATGGAAGAGAATAGTTTTTTGTGTTAAGAGTTCATTACAGCTTCAGCCCTCCTACTGCACTGTTTCCTCTGAAATCAGGGGCAAGATTAAATCTGTTGTAGCGGAGCGCTCCGTAATGGCTCTGACAGACGTTGTTTTTCCCCGGCCTCACATCTGGGAGTTAACCAGCAGAGCACTTGAAACCAACCAGGTCAGCTCTTTAGTTGAGTTTCGTGTCTAATCAGCCAGGAAGGCTGAGGCCTCAGGTCACACATGGAAATCACTAGAGCTATTTAAGTCGCCAGAGGTTATTAATAAATCTCCCACTATTTCCTTAAGTAAATAATTGGAGGCCCATCTTTCAAACAAGTTATGTCTGGCCATGTTATGGTACCAATTTTATCCTTCCTTTTTTCCCCTCACCAAGCAGGAAGAACAAATCTCTGGTGACAACAATGGCAAAACTGTGAATTATAAACATCCATGTGTCTCTCATTTGAATGCCTCCTCGAGTTTCCTTGACAGCTGGGGGAGAGAGAGGCTCTTGGTCTTTCCACCAGAGCCCGAGCCACCAAAACCGCTCTCGCACCAGCAGAGACTTTGGGGGAAAGCCACTCAGCTCCAAGTGCCGGGTGGAAGAGGAGCCGTGCTCTCTCTGGTCGGTGCTGTTAGGTAGCCGAGTTCAGGTCCTTCTGGGCTGCCATGAGGGAAACGAGGGGAAAAGCCTGACCGAAAACAGGGCCAGAGCCAGGGCTCGGGGGCTTTGGGAAGGAAGAACAGCGCAGAGGGAGAGATGGGGTTTGCGATGCCGCATCCCCCCTTCAAGTCACGCAGAGGCATAGGCATGCAGGGGACCGCAGCCAGGCCTGACGCACACAGGTCCCACGAGACTGGCACAACCACAGCCACAAAAAACAAGCCCTGGCTTACTAGAGATCCCAGACTTTCCTGCATACGTTACTCTTTCAACTTCGGAAATAACAGACCGCTTTGTTTTCACTGTCATTGCACCAAGGTAGATATGCATGTGCTTACATGCAGAGAAATTAATACCCGCCCAGGGCTCTGCCCATTGCCAAAGCTGCACTGTAGCGGCAGTCCTCCACTGGCACGACCTGTGGGAAAGCTGGGGTGAGCACCGAAGGGTGCCTCCAGCTGCAGGGCTGTACCTGGCAGCAGGACGCTCCACATCCCTCCTGCTCATCCCAACTCAGACAAATTCAACAAGAGATGGCTCCTGCCTGCCCCTCCTGCCCCTGCACCAAGCTCCTCGCAGGTCTCAGAGATATTTATGGCTGCTGCGATAACCCCAACGCATCTTCTCACTGCCAGATCACTTCCACCGCCGCACTGAGTTACGAGTTGTCTTTGTTTGAACTTCTTTCAAGATGATGCAGAGTCTCAGACGTTAGGAATACAGAACCGGTGCTTTAAACAAAGCAAAAGCCTACATGCAAACATATATCTTGTGTACACAGATATATCCGCTCCTTTACAACAAATTATTTAGAGTTTGCCTCTAAACAAAGAACACCGCCTCCATCCTTCAAATCACATCAGCAAAACAGCAGATTCATGACCATTACAACCTTCACACATATGGAAATATTTTTAATTTGCAATTTTTTTCACTTTCCAGAAAATGGAGGATCTGCTCCCTCTCATGACAACACTCTGTCTTTTACTCGTGATCTAAAAAAGTCCATCCTTGAATCACGTTTTCTTTCTTTCTTTACCTCATTCTTGCAAAAATTAATGCCTTGAACCTAAAAACCAGTCTTTCAGAGGGAGGATTCTCCTCACACGATCACTGCTTTGCGGCATTTCTAACAGGGGCTATCGACTTAATTAACTATAACTTCAGGTCTGAATCTCCCAATGGAAAGCAAATTTGAGCTGTAGCTACGTATTGCTTCAGCCAAGCAGTGTCTTTCAAGCAAGCGATACTGGAGCATAATCCTCCCATGCCTGCAAATAGGTGAAGGATAGACGCAGCCCTATCGTTCCGGGGTGCACGCCGGCCGCGGGAGATGCACACCTCGGCTGGGCTGCGGCATCCCCGGACAGACTGACAGATATCTCAGGCCACCGGCAGCAAAGCTTTGTTCAAAAAGCAGAATATTGAGGCTGTGTGCATACGAGCGTGTGGGTTGGGGAGGATGGGGGAGAGGTGGAGGTAGCACAGCTCTCCGGCACCCGGGCTGTCGCCCAGGCATTGCTGATGCGGGCACTGGAGGGAGTTGCTTGCCAATCCTGGCAGAAGAAAAATTGCTACAGATGGCAACTGCCAGCAGGGAACGAACAGCAAAAACAGAGGAATTCATGACAGAAATTATGGAGAGAGAGAGAAAAAAGCATTTCCAATGTACTCGTTTCATCTTTTTCAGTTAAAGAAAAACCTGTTCTCAAGTGGCCAAATGAACAGCTCCCACTAAAGCCACGGGTGGAAATCACTCAGAGCCAGTACAGCGCCTTAAATTAAAAATCTACCACACAGTGTGCTTACACAGACAGTAAATGTATGCATAATACGTGTATTTGCTTGCAAAGATTCGGGTGCACTAAATGAGTGACATTATTTATGCACATACATATTTTTGGGGCTGTGGCTCACGAACTAGGCTGAAGACAAACAAAATCTGTGGCATTTGCACATCTTTCTTTTCTGCCTGACAGAAGGTGCCAGATGAAGATATTTGCTGTCCTATCCACTTAAGAGAGCAAAAGTAGGGAGCAGGAAAGGAAAAAAAAAGAAGAAAAAAAATGCAGCAAGCAGGAACACTTAAAATGAGTTACTATGTCTGGTCACTCAATCCTTTAAGCCCTGCCAACACTTTTCTGTGATTAGTTAGTAAATCTGACAAGGCCTGCGTTTGTTCACAGCTTATTGACAGAACTGTATTGATAAAGCAATATCCAAGCCTGGGGAAAGAAAGCCCACAATCTCATTTTACTTTCTCACGTCTTTATTGCACAAAGGTGTTTTTCCTGGATGAATTCATTTTCCTGAAACTAAAGTTTGAATTTTCTGAGAGTGCAGCTCTTATATCATTGCTTAATAATTATTTATCGACTGGGTAGACATTAAACATGGGAGAGGAAAAACATGTCACACAAATTTATATGTGCAGGTTTCTGACCTGACGATGCAGAGACATTTGTGCGGAGCTCATGAGAGACAGAACAAAGGTAGCTCTGGGGGTTATAATTTTCCCACCCGCCAAGAGACACCCCATGCTTTCCTGTTCCTCATGCCCCAACTCATCCCCAGCTTCTTCCTAGAACCTGCCTCCCTCTCCCCTGGAGGTTTGTGTCACGGTCATCGCGTCCTGGATGAGACTGCTGGTGAGGTCCCTGGAGGACCCATTAGTGCCGCTCATAAATTAGCCAGACAGGGTTTGCTTTGGCCGAGCTGCAGCGGGTCGGGCCTGGAGGGGAACCCAGGGCTCCCACCCCGCACCAAGTGAACTGACCGCCGCACGGATGCACGGGATACGCTTTCAAAGATGAGGAGCGGAGTGATAGGAAAAAGTACAAACGGACAGGATTAAAACCAGAAATTATTTCATATTAAACCCACACATATTACTGAAGCCTAATTGCAGCATTTCACATCCAGTTGAATTTTATGAGCTTGATAAATCCAGAGTGTCAATAAAGAAGTGTCGGTGTGGGATTGTTCAATGATTTCAAACCAAAACGAGGGGAAATGGGGTCAGTGACAACCTCTGGCTACGGACGCCAGTAGAGAGCACGCAGTGGTGCAACAGCTTTGCTCCAAGACGGCGTCAAACCCTTGTTTCTATGCTACCACTCGAGATTGCACAGTTTAAAGAGATCTAACGACCACCGTGGAAGCTGGCAGTTGACAGAAAAAAACCTATTTGTTGGTGTTGCATTTACTGTTTCTCTTTTTTCTGTGGATAGTGGAAATTGGCAGCTAAAAGCCAGAGGAGAAATGGAACGTCATCACCAAAACACAGTGTGATAGGGAAAATGCCTTTATCATTTATGTTAAACCATCATCAGATATCAATGAATCATAGCTCAAAAGCCTATCTAGGCTTCCCTGGCATTACAAATCCAGAGAGTCCTCTGGGCTCTTCTGCAATCGCTATTGATTATGACTTTAAACCCCCAAAAGTCCGCCTTGCTAACAATAAAATCATTTGTTCTAAATAGAAAATAAAGCATTTTTAGAAAATAAGCTGAAAAATAGTGTACACATATCTTCAAAGGCTATTTTCACTATTGCAGGCATGCATGTATTAAGTCTTCTAAAATTTATGAAGGAAAGAATAAGTGGGAGAAATTATAACTGGCTGAAAAAATAGACTACGCTAGGAAGAGGCTAATAAAGTATATATACTTCAAGGGGTGACAAGTTTAATACTAATAATCTATAACAACATAGTCTCTTTATTACACAATACTTATCAAAAAGAAAAGAAAATTCTTTTGCCATAGGGTAAAGACGTGTCATGGGAGTGTAGGTGATGTCCAGGGGGCTGATCACAGAACCTGGGACCAGGGAGTCCTGAGGTGCAGGCAGCTGCGTTCTTCACCTGGCAGGGTGCATCCTAACAACTCCTGCTTATTCACCAGCCTTCTATTAATAAGGAAGGTAGTAAGAATGAACAGATGTTACATGTGTTTTGAAAGGACCAGTGCATGTACCAATGACCTTCTAAAAAAATGGAGGCGTTACCTGTATTACCCAGGGCTTATGCAATTCCAGTTTGATGGTGAAACTGGAGAAAGGAGCCACCTCTAAGCATGCGTTCACAGAAGCGATCTGAGGTGTTCACAGTGAGCGCTGCGATGCGGCAGAGCTTAGCACAGCTCTCCCTCCCCATGTCTTGCTCCTGGGGGGCAGATCTTCTGGCTGGCTGCTGAGAATTGCTGACACTGTCTGAGGAGAAGCCCCGCTCAGACAATGTCTTTCGGGAGGGCGGTCGGCGCCATGACTCAGCCTAGTAAGGGTCTTACTAGTTCCCTTATTAACACAACACTGGTGAGATGCCACAGCTCTTGCTTAAGCCAAGTGGGGTTGCAGTCTCACAATTCTCATTTTGACTGTAAACAAAGAGTCCGGCCCTCTGTGGTAAGGATCTGGGGATGACTTATTGTTAGAGCTGGATGTTGGAAATTATTGCTGTGGCAACACTTTGTTCTGCATCGAATGCCATTTCATAACATAATCATCTCAACCCCACCACAAACATGGATGATGCTCCATTCAGGAGAGCTTTTAACAGTTTGTCAAACGATGTTTTACAACTGAGTTACCTCCAGTCTAGTCTGCTGTTTCATGCACTGTTAGGTTGGACAGAAGGAGAGAGAAAGAAAGAAAGAAGCAGCTGGTATGTAAGCAGTATGTAGCAGCATTGTGGCACTAAAACCAGCGCAGGCCTCCTCCATTGCAGCCCTTTCTGAACAATATAAATCAGAATCTCCTCACTACCAGCTTTTCAAAATACCTCCAGATTTAGAATGGACAGATAGTCTTTTCCTGAAGGAATTCACCACTATGGTACAAGACTCAATATTCTCACTTTTTAGAAAGTTCCAAGAACGCAGATTCTTGGAAGTGGAGAGTCTGGATTCATCAAAGACTTGTCATATGGCTCTGGACACAAATCTCTGAATCACAATTCTTAAGAAAAAAAGGCAAAGTAATTCTGCGTCCCTGAATTTCTGGATATGCTTTTTGAAACCTCTCTGTCCCAACTTTCAGAGGAGCTGAGCATTTGCAAACCCTCCTACGGTCACAGCAGTATTGAGTGCCCAACAACTTTTGCACTGGGTATTTCAGAGGACAGTTCTTGAAAATCGTCTCTGTACCTCATTCGCATCATCTGTTTCATGGCAATGCTCATATAGGTCACATCAGAGATATGAGATTTTCTACATTATTAATACCTAAGAAACACTTTGCAATAGCAGGTTGGAAGAAGTTCTATGCTTTAACAATCTTCAACTACTGAATACTGTCATGCTTCCACTGCTTCCAGCAGAAGGAAAACCATCCCCACAGATGACGATCTACTCAACAGTCATAAATCCCTCTCTCTAACCCGTGGCTGTAAGTACAGTTTGGTGGAGAGACAACTAAGGTGGGATGTTTATTTGAAGTGCACAGATGATGGGAGTAAGACAAGAAGAAATGAGTTAACAGGGCGGTTTAGGCTCTATTGGTTTTATCCGTATTTATGTTCAGGCTAGCCAATGCTGTTCTGGCTGCCCAGGAGAACGTAACATGAGTACAAATACAGTTTCTGTTATACTTTATCTCACAGGGCCGCAGTAGGTATGAATGACCTTTAGTTTAAGTGAGAACCAGGCTTTGCATGCAAAAGAGCTGTCTGTTTGACCGTGAGACCTATTAGGCTCTGGAACGATTTCCTAAGCGGGGCTGAAGAAGCTGTCATTTGGTACACTTAGGGCTGAATTGGGCAAGAACTGGAAAATATATTTAAACAGAAAATACTATCTTGTCAGCAGGATGGATGAAGTGACCTAACACATGCTCCCCAACTCCAATTTTATGAATACCTGCAGCTTAGGCGTACGCTGAAAACGGGCTTCCAAGAAAGCCTTTGCTGAAGATGGAGATCCAGCTTCTGCTGACCAGAGAATATTAGTTTGCTAAAAAAACTAACAAATTGAACCAATGACAGGATTTCTTGTTGATGAAATTGTGTCTATGCGGTGTTTGGTCTTTCATTTTTATTTGTTTTAAATCCCTGCCTTTCCCTACATTTGTTGTTGACACAACTATGCCATCCTAAAACTTGAGTAATTTAATCTCCAACTAGGCTGTACTTCCACACCAGACCAAACAGACAGGGGCAACGCACACACGCTACTGCAAACCAGACCTAATCATGAAATGTGCCAGGTCACTGTCATTATATGCACAACTACAAGCTCTGCTTATAACAATAAATATTCGCTAATTGGTAACATGATTATTCAAAATGCTAGGAGGAGGTCTGCAGAGGGGAGAAACGCGCCCCTTTTATTTTCACAATTTCTCTGAAGCCATGACATATCTATGCAGAACACATTTTCCTACCACATGTGTTGATCTAGAACTAAGAAGGAGATGGATCCTGAAGAGAGCCATTTCCATCATCCCTGGAGAGATTTGTAAAACAAGAGAGAGGGTTTTTCATTCCCCTCTCTCTGAAAGAGGCACTGGCTCCTTTCCACTTCCAATTTCACCATGGCTGCACACGACTAAACATCCATTTTGACACTAATGCGGAGTGGTGCTCTCTACTAGGTTGGGTCAGCCAGCTCGCCTGCCTGACTGGCCAAGTGATTGTAAAATCATTAATGGTATATTTTACACCCCATATTTCTTAAAAAACATAATTACTAGAGAAATCATTCTTCTTTTACTCCAGGATTTTTTCTTTTATTTTTTTTTCCCAAAGACACATGTGCTCACTCTCTCATAACAGTCAAAATGAGGTCAGAAATTTGAACATATGTGGCTGCGTGTGCTTTCTCCTCCAACCAGAAATGACAAAGCAGAGTTTGGCAAGGCAATAAAGGAATGGCCACAAATCAGGCAGGATTATCTGACTTCCTTTAAGAAAGCCATAAATTGTTTACAGCAGCATTGGTCTTTAATGGCAGAATGGGGGGTGATGGAGGGGAAAGCTTTAATCTAACAATTTCAACACATTGCCAAAGTCCTTTCCTGTAGTTTACAATAAAAGAACCTCCAAAGCATCTAACTTATGTTGGCTGGACTTTTTATTTTCAGGGAAAAGATCCTTCCCATGCTCCCTTCTCCTTCAATACAGAAATAGACTGGAGTGTAATGAGGTTAAGTTTTAAAGCATTAAGCATTTGACAAAAACGCTTGCAAAGATTTTAGCACCAGAAAACCTCTAGAGAAACTGGACAGAGCCTGGGATAATACACAGCAGACTCCTCCAAGCTTAATGCACTGGGAATTGGAAGTGCATTAGGATTTTGGCTGCAGCTGGGCTTTTTACGGCCACTGGATTCTTGGCACCACTGCCGCTAATAATACATAGGTGAGGGGACACGGAGACGGACAGTTTGCTGTGATTGCTACTCACTGTACGCTGCAGAACAGTTCCAAACAGGAAACGGCAGCAGTTGAAAACATAAGGTCTGGAAACAGAGGCAATCTGCACAATTCATATATGTGAATTTCCAACACTGAACCCTCCTTCCCCCTCCAGTGCAATTCTACATTCAAAGTTGTTTGGTTTTGTCCTTTTGTTCTTGCTTATCCTAGAGGGCAATTGTGAAACTCAGAACCATCACTGGAATTCGGACAATGAATATTTGCAAAGTTTGAGGGCGTCCATAGTGAGATTTTTAGAGATAGGGTCTATGCCTCCTGTGATTCTTTGTATACTTTGCCCTTCAGGGCCATTTCCCACATGGCACTGTAGTGCAACATGCATCTAAGACAAACCATGCAAGCATCTCCACTGCCTGGGATGGAAATTCCCAAAATCCTTTCCTGCAGCTCCTCTGAATATTGGGATCATCCCTGCTGCTGCACTGCACTTCTTCGTCACACACCGCTTTTGGAAAACACATTTCTACTGCAGGAATGATGTAAATAAATACAGCACAACTCACATGGTTTGAAGAGTTTGTCAACAGAAAATATCCATTCCAGACTACTGCCTTCTGAGAACTGGAATGTTTCCAAATCTATTTATCTCCTCACTTTGTAGAAGCTCCTTCCTCCCTCCTCTTGATATTTCAGAAATTTATTTGCCTCCCATTATAAAAATAAATACAAGTGCTCTCCCTCCCCAATGCCCAAACAGTAATTAGTTATAATGATTACTATTTATGTTGTGGCAGTGCCTTGGAGCCCCAGACATAGGCTGGGACCTGATATGGTCATATGTTTATAATCCCTCCTCTACGTGCTACTTAACAGCATATTGCTCGAAAGCCAGTAAAAGCAAATTCTTCAAGTATCACAAAGGAGACTGCCAGCAAAGTTTCCCCAAAGCTTTGGATAAAAATCCCAAGAGGTTGAGTGGTTCCCCATACTGCAAACTAACTCTAGCAAGAGTCGGTCATCCTAGTTGAATTTTTTGTTTGTTTGGCTGAGAACAAACTCACAAGGCTGAAGTACAAAAAGGCAAATGTACAGTGTCTCAAGGGCAAGAGGGAAACCATTCCTTTCTTGCAAAGCTTTTCTTTAATAATTAAGGCTGAAAAATTACTTGTATTTTCCCACGCACTGATGAGAAAGTTATAGGAAGGAAGGAAACACAGGAAGATCTGAACAGCACAAAAGCACAGAATGAAGTACTTTTATGGATAATTGCCATGTAACTCTCTATTTTGTTTCTGGTGCCTAGATATTATTGAGTAAACCTAATTAGAAATGCGATAGATAAATGTACTCAGAATTCTTCATATCCTCTGAGTGGTTCCAATACCACCCATCAGGGACTCTGTGTTTGCTGGGTAGGCAAATGATTTTCTCATAAAAAGCTGGACAACTCTTATCATGGCTCATTTTCTCCTTTAACCTATTACTGCTCCTCCTCCTACAAAGTGAAATATAACACCCGTCAGCGTTGTAACGATTCCTTAACTATAGATGCAAGTAAAAAGCAAAACAACCCCCCCAAACCCTCGGCATAGAAGGCAAGATGAACACAGCTAGTTAGCCCTGTCTCTAATTAACGCGTTTTGCTTTTCCTGCCAGGTGTGGTCCCCATTTCTCACTCACTGGCTTCCCTCCCCAACAATTTATTCTTCAAAAGCAGAAGCAAACGATGGAAGCAGAACCTGTAAGATACAAATAATGAAGCAAATCGGTGTTGGGTTTTTTTTCTTGCTGCTTAAGAACTTTAAAGACGTTTGGGGAAAAAAACCAACAAAAACCCCCAACCAAAACAAAAACCTTTCCACTAAGTAATTGAGTCTGCACTCTTGTATCAGACATTCAATGCTAATTTGGAGTCCTGTCTTATCGCATTACAGACAAACACAAGGCCCCTTACATCAAGTGCAACAAAATAGCTACACTCGGCATTATTAATGAAGTAGATGGATTAATTTCCTATTTATGAGAAGCTAACCAACTGGCTAGCTTGCTGACAGCACTATTAATGATCCTTAATGCCCCACAGGCGGTAATGGGTCCCGCTGGGAGATCTAGGAGCGCTGCAATTTGTATTGAGGATTTAGACATAACAAAAAAAAAAAAAATGCCCTCCTGGGAGCAGGCAGTTGATCAGCGGGCGCCCCAGCGGAACACAGCAGACAAATAATAAATGACAGCCTTGCGATTAAATCAAACCTTCTACTTTAAGTGTTAAAGTGTCTGACTGTCACTAACAATCTAGTGGTTGTTAAAGCCTCCCGGGGCCTCCAGGAACAGACGCAGTGAGCTGGAAGGTAAAAGGGGGGGCGAGCGGCAGTGGCAGCAGCGGGAGGTTTGCTGTCTTCAGAAGGGAAGCTGCATTAAGGCAGGAATTTAGACAACCACCATCTCTGCTTTTTGAGGTACCACAGACCCAGGGCACAGGACCCTCAGAAGTCTACGTGAGCCTTAAAAAATTTCACCTGGGACTGAAACAGACTGAAGCTTCCCTAATCCCAACTCTCCAGCCCCGCAAACCTGCTTACAATGGACTTCGCAGCCCAAAATGAGCGGGATGCCCCGACGTAAGATCACTTCTTGGGTAAATGAACGGTCTTGCCTGCTGCTATCTAGGAATTTCAGTTTCCATTCACATGTCTGTGCATTCAGGATTGAAACCAGAGGGCTGTGTTTCTAGATTCAAAAGGGACAGGTTGAGGTGTGAACAGAAGTCCTGGAGGCAACATGGATTTCATTCACTTAGTCTTCTTGATAAATACAGCCATGCACAATCCGTCTTCCTTATATTTAGTTTCTTTGCTGCCCCAGACTGATCACATCCTGGGGCTGGGTGACAGCTTGGAGAAATCCCAATGCTTCCTCTTCTGGAGATCAGTGTTCGGAGACAGAGATGAAACGGGCAAGTAGGTGAGATGAAAATAAGCACTGAAACGGTCCTTTGCCTGACACCTTCTATCAAAACACCAAAGCAAGAGCCGAGGCTTAATGAGTTAAGGAGGCACAAGGCCAACATTTTGTTCCGATTGTGAAAATCATCTCCCTCCTCTTTGTCATCCCCTCTGCATGCCATGACCAAGTGTACGCTTCTATCTTCTTGGGTCTTCTCCCACCCCATTTTAAAAGCCCAGTGTTACATATAATTAAGGTGAATAATGTGAAGATTTCAAACATACTTAATCTATCTTTAAAGAAATGTTTAGAAATATCAAGGGGAGTTGGATGTTGCACGCCTGCCATCATCAATAATAAAAATACATTCTTGTAATCCAACTCAGGTGGTGTCAAATTCACTCAAGTATCTCTCAAAGCAGATGGCCAGACTGGAGGACGATGAACCTTTGCATCTTGCAGCACAAACCAATACTATAAACCTGCTGGTAAGATTTCTATACATGAGAATTGGCTGTTCTCATGTATAGAGATGTTTGTAAAAATTTGCGGATGTTTGTAAAAAAAAACAAAACCAAAAAAACCCTAACAAACAGAAAACAGTCCGGTATGGTAAGTATACATTTCTAAAGTCACATGCCATATGATTTTAATTAAAAAAGCAGAAAGCTTTTTAAAGAATATTTCTTAATGTAAGAAAGTTCAAAGGGGAAAAGAGAAAGCCATGAGGAGAAGAGTTTGAATGTACCTTGTATTCTTGTTAAAAGGAAAAAGAAAACAAATATTATCCCCAGTTACATGCTCATGGGTTAATTGCTGCATATTCACTTTCAGAAATGATATACAACTATCGCAATGAAATTCAACTTCACCTTCCTCTTCAAGCCTCATAGAGTTACATCAGTGCAAAATCAGCATCCATGAAATCAGGATTCACACTGGGCATGTGCGTGCTCATACACACCTACCTAACTGGGAAGTATGTACACTCAACACATATTATAGCTACAGATACTTAAATGAGACGATCTTATTTCGGTATGTTGACAAAATTGTTCAAAGTAGCATCTCAGCTACCAGCTGTCGCCCGTTTGTGACACCCAGAGTCCACAGGGCAGAGTCTGGGCTACGAGCGCAGCTTCACCACGCAGTGGGGTGGCAGACCCTGTAGGTGCTTCTTGCGCCCCAACAAAAGCTCTCCGTGTGTCCTAGGCAGTGTCAGTGCCCTACTGCACGTTTTGAAAGGATGTTACTTGCCACTTACTGCATAACACCCGTTCAAGCTATACCTCAGTCCTATTTTACTGATGAGAAAAATAAGAAGGGCACATGAGTAATTTGTCTGAAGCTACAGGGCGAGTCAATAGGAGGAAAGGAGACGGGAACTCGGAGCTCTTCCTCCTTCCTGTGCTCGGGCCACTTGCTGATAACAACACGGCAGTGCCTGAAGGAGATAACAAGGAATACTAACGCAAATACTAACGCAAAATACTAACATGGCAATGTTGTTCCCCATTCTCCCCTCCCGCAAGCAGTAAAGTGTAGGTTTCAAAAGGACAAAACCCGAACAAATCTAAGAATGAAGACTAGCAAAAAAAGAAGAGAAACTTGCACAAGGATTCCCATGCAAGTCAACAGCACGAGTCCCAGTTCAGTGCCCTATCCCTGCTGCTTTTCACTGAAATCTTCAGATCTAATACAAATTTTTAAGCCAGTGGGACTTTTCCTGCTAACACGTTGGGTCTGGACCAGGCTCAGCATATCCTCCCCCGGACTGAAGCAACAATGGGCAGCTGCTCCCAGCCTAACCCCGCAATGCTTGGAGCTGGGATCCAGTAGGATCCCTTCTCCTCAGGCACAGTGTTGGGACACTCACTGCTGACAGCAGTCTGCTCCAGCCAACACTCTCCAAGAAGACAACCCACCCCTTGACAGACCCAAACACTCAAGTATTTGCACAACAAAACCACTCCCTACATGCCCCTCTTCACATCCCATGTTTGCTTCCCTGCTGATGTACTTGCAGAAAACAGAAGAAAGGTCCTTCCACCTTCTTCCTCCTCATTTGCTATTCCCATAATCCAGGGAACAGAACATTTTCCTTCTAGATGCTTTGTAAAACCTACGTGGAAAGTTTATGGCCCCTCTGAACTGTAGCTGTTAGATTTCACAGGCACTGGAAGGTGGTCCCTCGGGCAGTACGCGACACAAAGGGGCCATGCAGTGGATCCTCTACCCCACGCAGGAGCCCTCAATACAGCACGTAGCTGTGAGAAATGACAGTCCAAGGGAGGGAACTGGAATTTTGTCTGGTTTTTATACAGACTCCCTGAGACCACCCTTTAACCGATCACGGGTGTGAGATGATATCTGGTCTGCTGTCTTGCAAGAAACTGTCATGCAATTTATGGCATGATCATACCTTGGTACTGCAGCCTGGGAAGAGAGCCATAAAGAATCATCTTGGCTCATATATATCAATTTATTCTATTACCAATCCATGTGTGTTTTCTGGCAGAATTAGTCTTTTCTCTTTTTAATCATACAACTTAACATTGAAGAGAACCCACTGGAAAACACAGCAGCCAAATGGATTTTCTTCCCCTTATGTGAGCTTCAGTAAAGAACACATAACGTAGAAAAATAGTGTATGAGGGGGAACTATGGTGAGCAAAGGCTGTCAAGAAGGTAGCATCTACAGGACCACACTTATTTGTTTATCTTTCAGTTCATACAAGCTTCTCTTTTATAGCCTCTGGGTGGGGAAGCATCGATTTTTAAACATCACAAGCTGAAGAACAACCGATCTGACAAAATGTCAGTGTGGAACAGAACCCTCCTGATGCAGGGAGGGCAACACGCTGCCCTTGCCCTCAGGCAGGAGCCTCAGTCCAAAGGGTGAGAGATGTGCCCAGAGGCACCTGAAGGCAAGGGGAGGCTGCCGCGTGCTGAAGCCACCCATCAGATCGCTATCAGGGTTTAAATATGGGGGCAGCAAGCAGGGACGGCAACTTCTACACTTGCCTGGCCCCATGTCAGATACCACCTAAATTAACATCATGAACCAATGAGCACGGGTAGGACCAGGCAGCATCAGAGTGGTGAGGTCTCTGGGACGTGGCGCATCTGTAGAAGCACTAACACTGGAGGACAATGGCCTCTGAGTGGCTCTAGCGAGGACCTGAGTTTTGGATTAAGGTCAATCACCGCACATCAGCTTGATAAACCTATTTAGGACCTCCAGTTTCCCCTGGAAAGACTGCCAAATTTTGCTTTGGCTGGTAATCTATCACCTTTGGTCAAGTGGGTCACAAAAGGTGAGGCTGTACGTATGTCAGATGGTAACAAAGTCACTATGTACAGAAAAAATGCTCTTCATAAGGTGTCTTCCTCCCACTGATCACACAAAGAGTTAAGACGCGCTGCTAATTTCTTTAGCCTGTCCTCTCCTGTCTTCCTAGTGCTGGCATAAAATTGGACCCTGAGCCTTGTTTGCTTGATCACGCTTCCCCTCCTCCAACCTGTCCTCACCCCCTGCACCTCCCCACCGCTTCGCCCCCACTGTCCTCGCTCGGGTGGGGAAGGCACAAAATAATAGTGACAGCCCCCACGGGAAAGCCAAGAGGCCCTTGCAAAGTGCACCGCGAAAATGAACGCGCCTGCTCACTCATCACATTTCGCATTCGTTCTGCCACTCGCTGTCAAATTAAAACGTGGCCAACAACTCATTTCTCCTGCTCTCACAGTTACAAATTAGTCCATTAAGCTGTCTGCAGCAAGCCTTTTTTCCTCTTCCCAGTAATGGCCTCCGAGAATTCCTTCATAATCGCCAAGTCCTCCTGGGATGCCCACCGAAAGCAGATGGAGAAGCTCCCGGGTAATACAAGGCACTTTTTAATGACACAACATGCTGTGGGTTTTTTTTTTTTAATTTTATTTTTTTATGTCCCTGTTCTCCCTTCATCATCTTTCGCCCTTCCCTGCTTTCTTCCACCAGGATGATTAGGAATTAAAAAAAATAAATAAAAGAGAAGCGGGTATGGAGGGGCACGGATGCTTCTGTGCAGAGGCTGACAGCTACAGGAAGGGGTGGGGGGAATCAGCTTCAACTCCCTAATTAAAACCTCCTAATTGAATTATCTTTATTGAAAAATTAGATCTTCCATTGGAAGCCTAGAGATCTGGGAAGACAGACGATCAAGTCCTCCTATAGATGACTAATCTGTTTCATTTGTCGGGTCTCCTCCTCCCCAGGCAGAGACTGCACAGACGACGACCGTCTCTTCCGCGGGCCAGACCTGTCGCAGAGCGAATCGCTCCTGACAGAACAAGTTGCTTAATGCAGAATCCCCTCTCTTAAGGGATGTTTTGGAGAGCCAAAAGGACTTGAGTGTTATTAGCAAGTAAAGGGCTAGTATCAGCTGGGAGTTGTCTTTATTTATTTAAAAGAGCATCTTATAAAGTGAGGCTGTTACAGCAGCCTGTTGGTGCAGGTGGTATGGGGAAGGGGCTGCCGACCCCAGCATCGGTGAGGGCACCGTAACCCCACACAGCCGCTGCATATAGAAACAAGGCATTTAAGATAAGGCAAACGTTTTCTGTACATTGATGATGCACAGAAAAAAAAGATACCGATTAAATACAGCCAGCTGGTATGCACGCTGCACTTTAAATAATAGCAACTACAGACAAATCTTTCCTGTCCATCTGTTAAGCCAAAGACTGAGTCCTGGAGATGCTGCTCGAGAGCGGCACTGCTCACCCACAGCCTGTGCAGCAGACGATGATCCTGGTGAGCACCTGGACTGGAGCGCGGCTGTGCCAAGCCGGGACCCTCGCTGAGCTCACATGGGCTCCCCTTCCCAACGTGGGGCTTGGCAGCCCGCCACCGTGATCGCAACAACGGGCACAGCTCTGAGGAGCACCACCTTCCAGACACCATTCTGCACTGAAGAGGCTGGCTAGGAGGACGCTTTGCTTTATACAGTGCAATAAGAAAAAACACTGTTTGGAGAACTTAGTCCTCCCTTTCCAGGTTACTGACCCAAATTGAGTTCAGCCTCTACATCCTATTTGATGCTTACTTGGTGATCAAGAGAGAATCTGCCCCAAATGCAGCATTCACCTCACAAAATCACAGCTGGCCTTTTCTGGAAGCCTCTGGAGACAGAGGCAAGATTAGTGGTGTCTGGGAAGATCCTGTCTCATCCTATTTTTTTACTTTCTCAAAACAAGGAGGAAAAGCTCTTCCCAGTGGAAACTACTGGAGTCATACGCATTGGCAATTCTTGTTTCCAGTGAACCGCCAAAGGGTAGAAAACCCAGATCCATCTGTGTCCGTTTGTCTTCCTTCCTCTCTCCCCACCAAATCAGAAAATCGTCTTCAAAATAGTAAGATGAAAACCTAACTGAAGTGTGCATTCCTTTAATTTCCTTGCTGACTTTACCGTGGAGTGGCTCCTATTGCCAAGTCTCCTTAGTTGACTGCATGGGTTAATTTTTCTCTCTCATGAAAGTCAAAATTTCTTATCTCATTGCAGAATTCCCGGAGCTGTGCCTTTAAGGAAACATTTTGCAGTAAAATTACAAGATTTGGTGACACTACAGTAGTCCCTCTTCAGCCTCCTCCTCCCACATCAAATAAAATTCAGCAGCTCGGCTGCCACCCTGCCGCTCTCCTCCCCGCTCCGCTGTGAGTGACAGGCACGCTGTGCTCACACCATCCTGGGGAAGAGCCAAAGTATTCATGGATCTTATTGCTAGACAGGCTGTGATAAGGCTGTTTTCATGGCTATACACCCCACAGACAGGCAGAAAGAGAAATAAGAAAGGCAGGGTAATGGAGAGTACAGTCCTCTCGGCACCTTTGGGGAGATGCCGTGTGCTGGAGGGTGAGAGGAGCTTTTTCATGTGTTATGAATGTATATATTTCGAGGTGGGGAGGGGAAGGAATAAACCAGTTTCCTGGAAGTGAAGAAAAATTGGCTGTCTTTGCGAAGTCTGAGGCCAGCTGGGAAGACAGAGGCGTGATTCAACTTTTTGTTTAAAGAAAACCCACTCCAAGTGGCAGAAACGTCCAAAAAAACCCACAACCAGCCCCAGTCCCAACCCCCTAAGTCCTGTACTAGGAGAAGGAAAAACCCAACTTTCTCTAAACACAGACAAGTCAATGTGAATAAAAAGTGTCCTTCATGTATCATAAATTATTACTTTAGGAAGAAAACAGGCAGTTTTTCTTTGAACAGTAAAATACAAATATTCCCACTGGCGGAACAAAAAAGGGGAGGAAGACTTCAAGTAGATCCCTGCACTCTTGGATTTTGTTAGCACTATCTGCTCATTTATCCTCTTCTCACAACATAAAGACTTCCTGATTGTATTATATTTATAGAAAATATGAGACAACCTCCCTAGGCTTTTTCATACTGTTTTTTTTCTGTTCTTTACAATAAATTCTTTGAAAGGAAAGAAATAACCTTTTATCATCCCTATTTACATGAATGCTGTAGACAAAGACAATAGCTAGAAGAAATCAGCTAGTAGCTAGAAATGCCATAGTGCTCCGTAGGAGGTGAGGGAAATAGGTATACAGAAAGAGAGAAGGCTTGGACATAACCAGAGAAGCATCCATCCATGTGGGCTCTGATTTTGGTGCAGATCACTAGCTAAAGAAGGCTTGGCCAGCATCAAACCAAACTGAATGGTATTTCCAAGGAGGTCTGCTAACTCCTCTCTCTCTGTTTCTATTGCACCGTTGTCCCAAAAGATAATGAGAAGGGACATGCTATTGGAAATGGTAGTTCAAATAAAAAGAAACCTAAATTATTGACACTTTGGTTATACATACGCTCTTTTTAATGTACCTGCCATATTCAAAATTGCACATAAAATCCAAGTTAATCAGCTGAAGTCCCGCTCACTTTCTGCAGGAGTCAAGTTAACACCGTTGCCTTGGCCAAGCAAGAAAGATTTTGGTTTCGCTGTTTGTGACAGCAATCTAACTTACATACAGCTCTACAGCAATTGTGCACACCCATCTATTTGCATACACATTTTTATAACTGGCTCACTGCTCTGTTTACAGCATCTCCTTGAAATAACCTTGAACCTACAGCACACATGCAGTGTACATGCACAGACATAAATGCACGTGCGAGTTCAGCATTACCGTTATAAAAAGATTACAGTATAGTAATACTTCAGTTAAGCATCAAAACTCCATAGCTTATAATTTTACTTCACTACTTGGGGCAATTTCTGAGAAATACTGTAGTATTTTTAATAGCACATATACGAGAGACCATATATACCGCTGCTGGCCGCTGGTTTCCATAAATCTTTCAAAACCAATATTTATACTCCCATGAAGGAGTGCTGGCTGCTTATTTTCCATCTCCGTAAAAGTGGTCAGATCAATAGTGCTGTGTATGTTACTTGGAAACATGTCACAGCAGCCTCTAAAACCTCTTTTTCCTTTGTCTGAAATCGATTTCTGTAATATGCAAATATTAAGAAAAAGGAAGCTTTAAGTTTCCTCTTAGGATCCTTTGTGAATCCTTCAGAATCCAGACACCACGACGACGGAAAATTAAAACCCTGCCAGCAGTTTACAGTCTCCCCTGAGCGCCAGTCGCGCTGTGATCCTAACACTTTGCTCCAAGCTATGAAATTCTGAAATTTGCATACTCTTCACTTCAGGATTGTTTCTGCAAAAAGGTAAAACACTGTGGAGCTCCCTGCCCACAAAAACAACCCTCTCCTCGGACAACCTTCCTCTCTCTGAAGATGACAAGAGGAGGAGGAGGAGGATTTCCACTGCTCCTCTATGCCAATGAAAAGATAATGCTACTCACTCTCTTGCTTTAGATGTTGCTGCAGCACACCCAATTTTTTAGTTAATATGCAGGATCAGGAAAATTAAACTTGTGTTATGGAGTCTTACTTTGAGAAGGACCAAAGAGACGTGCTATTCACTGGAGCTTTTTGTGAGAGACTTTATCCCCCCCACCTTTTTTTTTTTTCAGCACAGCTTGAGCCCTGAAGCTTTTATTAAAAAAATAAAAAAGGGAAAAAAACCCCAAACCAAGCAGCGTACAAAAGTGGGGGGAGTAGAGAAGGTTTAACAAGCTCCAAGTCATAGATTATAAGCCGCTGCTAAAAATTTATGGCTGTTTGGATCTTTGCCACACTGAACAGATTGGCAAGCTGATCAGAATCGCAGCAGGCTGCCTAATGAGTCCCACACAATTTTTCACCCCATATTTTTCCAATAAAAAAGCAGTTAAATACCAACCGCAGCCACAGCAGAGCCTGCCATCTGGCTGCTTTTTTCTCCAGCCATCATTAAAATGGTTCTTGGCAGTTTACACCTCGCTTTTTTCTGTACAGATGTGGAACGAATTTTCTGACAACCCTTGGATGAAACAGGGGGCTTTATTGAGCTTTACAGATTAACTGCCTAACTTCTGGTCCTAATTTTAAGTGTCTTAGCACACCGGAGGCATCATTTTAAGTAAGCTAATTGTACGTATCTGAGCCCACCAGCAACATTTGGTTAAGTTAAAGTGAGATTCAAAATCAACATTTTGAAGAGCTGTGTAACCCACGCCACCACGGTCACCAGCGTCCAGCCCACGCTGTGAGTTCACAGGGATTAAAAAATAATAACTGTAAGGATAGCATTTGAAAGTGTCTACAGGGGAAACCAAAGAATTATGGTTTAAACCCATTTATTGCAGCCAATTGAATATGAGCAACTTTATTTCTTATTCTTTTCTTTTACTGTTGTCCCTACGCAGCAGTTTGGTTAGCCAGGGAGTAACGGAGCCCCGCGTTTGTGGTTACTGCACTGTCCCGAGACCAGCGGAACGAAGCTGCAGCCCCGAGCGTCTGGTTAAACGTGTTCGAGCCATGGGGCAGCTTACTGGAAAGCAGCTCAACTCGCCCCTTTGTCACTGGAAGATGACAGTGAGCAGAGGGAGAAGAAAGCTGATCTGGGGGCACAAAATTTATGCACAGAATAACTATTTTCTACAATCAAATTCTGAAAACAGAAATGCAAAGCAAAGGTCCTACAGAAACCTAGAAAAATCAAAATATAGCGAAGAAGCACATTTAAAAACTATTTATGGGCCAAACAGAAGCAGGATAAGCTGGAGATGGATACAATTGGCTGAATGCCTATGGACAGTTGTGATTAATGTAGTCTGCAAGTCCGGGCAGTTTGGGGATGGGAGCAGGAGGGCAGCCAGCTGAAGCGCAGTTAAGGTGCTCCAAAAACAGTGTTTCAGTCTCTCCCTCGTGACTTGTCAAGACCACAAAGGAAGCAGGGGAAGGGCAGGGACTGGAGCCCAGGTCCTCCGAGGGCAAAGCTGGAGGTCTGTCAGACCCCTCTTTCTCTCCGAAAAGATGACAAACAGCAGAACATCAAGGAGGCTTTTTATCATTTTGCTTTCCTTCGCATCCCTAACACAGATTATTACTTATGCCAATCATCTTATAATGACCAGTGGATTTAAAAAATGAATAATTTATAAGAATGTTGATAACATTTATTTGTTTTCAGCAAGGACTTCATAGAATCATAGAAACGCAGTGCAGAAAGGGACCTTAAAAGGTCATTCTAGACCCCCTGCTCTGAAAGAGATTATGGCGGAGATTATGTGCATAATAATGTAAATGACCCTATAACTGTACTCCAGAATCAACATTTTCATTAAGAAATATATTGCCCTTGTAATCCTACTGGTTGGGTAGATAACCTTCAGAGTGCAAGCTGACGCAACCACAGCTATCCAAGCCTGGAAACAGGCAGAAACAGTGACCCTGAGACAGCACGAGTGGGCATTTATTCAGAAACCTACCAAGCACAGGCTGGAGATGAATACAACTGGCTGACTGTGTAACGATAGCTTTAATTAACGTATGCTTCTATGACTGTCCAAAAAGGGTGGCTGTTCTGGGAGACGGGAGCAGCACAGCAGTCAGGTGAAGCTGAGAGTTGGTGTGATGGAGATAAAGGGTTCCACATTCACGCTCTGCCGTTGAAGTCACCCTTGGCCCCCAAACTGTGATGTGTCCTATCCCCATTACTGGAAATGGCTGTGCAAATTGCTGACGAAAAAGAGAAAAAAAATTACCTCCATCTCTTTAGTGGGTGCTGAAAGCTCCAATTTATCTCCTACTGATCGACCTAAAACACCAGTTCACCCTAAAAGCACTGATGTACTTTCAATGCACAATCCCGCAGCCTGCTGCAAACCTCATGGCAATAATAAAAAGAATTGACTTGAGCATCAGTAGTCAGGTCAGACAGTTCTGGGGTTCCAAACTCTGTAATTTGGGCCTGGTGTGCAGTGTAGGGTAAAGGACCTTGTTTCATAGCAAAGTAAATTAAAAACCAAGCAAATCTGCCAGAGCAACTTTTTGTCCTATTACACTTCTGGTAAATTTTGCTTCTAAGAACCATTACTGTATGAAGAAGCATTCACATACACACACTGCCTTGACATTTGCACTTTTTTATATAAACATTTTTACAATATTCCATTATCACAGAATGCACCAGCTAATAGCCAAATCCTTAAAGCTGCTAACAATCAAGTCTGGCTCAGAGTCGCCTCTGAATAACTTCCATTTCTTCAATGCTTTTGCACAGCAGGATTGCTAATAAACAACCGGGCAGTAAAACTACAAGTCAGCCAGCACTGCCTCTGTCTTCTCCAGTTCAGGGAATTGCTCTAATACAATGTGGAAATATATCCTGTGACCAAGCAGCCTCTGGGAATTCTTACATTTCAGGTTGGGTTGTCTTCATTTGGGTTATTTTGGGATATCCACAAAAATGAGTCCCAATTCCCTTTCCCTTGCTCTCCACCCCCCACAGTCACACTCTCCACCAAGCAAAACATTCTAGCTACTTAAATGTGGTCAGGGAATAAACTATTTCAAGAAAAAAAAATAGTCTCATCTTAAATGGTTTCCATCCAATCAAACGATTTAGCCCAGAGGCTAAAATGATTTAGCCCTTACACAAGCCTAACACAATAGCGTTTGCATAACTTACTCGAGCTCTCTCTCCGTCTGTCCCACGGAGAGTTCCCAGCCCACAGAAGAGACGCAAAGATAATTGGGCACTTGATCCAAGGCTAGTTTTCATTTTATTTAGGACTCAACTAAATTGAAGGTTGGAAGGTTACCTGCGCACGGCAAACCGCCCTTTGTTTTACTGATCCATCAACAGCTATGTCCTCCGTGCTGCCATGAGCTCTGCAGCCCGACTGCAGGAGCCCATTCCTAGCGATGGGGCTCATCAGGAGCAAGAGCTTCAGAGGGAAGTACCGGGGTGAGGTGCTGAGCAGCAGGGGTACCTTCATGCAGAAGCCCTGAGTAGAGTGACCTTTCGTGCCCTGGACAGCTGCGTCACAACAGAACATCCTAAAATTCACATTTTGGGCTTTCACGCTTGTTTCAGCCCTACAGTGTGTTTTATTTTTATTGTTTATTGTTGCTAAGTTAGTGTAACTGACATGTTGCCTTTACAGATAATGTTCTTATGGTGAGCCTCAAAACTAGTTTTAGGGTTATTAACGATCTTTCCTCCTCACTATTTATAAGGGTTTATGGTTTAGATTTGAGATTTTAGCTGTAGGCAGAAATATGGTGCAAACCGATCCTAGAATTTTTCCCCTCGATCCTATTAAAAATAAATTCCTTTTATTGTAAAGGTAAAAGAAAATTCATAGCGAAAAAGGGAACAAATGATTCAGGGGTATTTTCAAGTCATTCATTTTCACTCCAAAAAATAATAAATTTAAACCACATTTTCTTCCTAAGAAATAAAGCTTTGCTCTGGCAATTAAAATAGCTCAGCACTTCAAATCCATGGGACGCATGCAGAAAAAAGGAAAGTAAATAAGCAGAGTGCCTCTGGACTTCTAAACAGAAGAGCTGGACTCGGAGAGAGAATCATGGAGCCAGTCATTTGGACGTCTCGGGGTTATATAGTTTGAATTCTGCATTTATAGGCATCAGCGGGAATTTTGCCAATGGCTTAACTGACTTTTATGCTATAAAGCTAGAATGATCCATTTTGATTAACTGCTCTGACCTCCTGCACAACGCAGGCTTATAGCACAGGGCCAAGATTTCATCCCAAATCTGGACAGAAGAGAGATGCACAACATATGAGTCAGCAGGACAAGCACAACAATTTTAATTTCAAAATGCCAAATCGTGCTGGCAGGGGAGAACAGGGTGGATGATGGACAGTTCTGGATACTGAGAGGTTTCTTGAATTATTGGGAGATACTTGGCTAAGTCAAGCAAGCTGACTGAGCTAGCTTTCATCTCTTGTTTTTAATTATCTTTACTCTTTTAGAATTTCCTTGTTGTGCTAGAAGTTGTCCTGGTGTAAGCCTCCTCCCCAGATCTAATCTTTTTGCTTGAGGCAATTGGGGCAGGGTTATTTTGACATGCAAACGAAGAGGACATATGTTGCATGCAAATGAGAGGGCCACAGCTTAGAGCAGACAGATTTTTTTTTTTTTTCCCCCTCCCTGCCCCAGGCATTTCTGTTGTTGCTTAACAGGATTTCCTGGGGATCTAGATCAACACTTTCACATCAGGGTCTCTAAACTCCGGCTGCCCATCAGCCACCCGAGGGCAGCGGTGGGGAAGCAGGCCAGGCTCCCCTGGGCGCTGAGCAGGCAGCCCAGCCAGGGTTCCTGCTTTCAGAGGGGACGAGAAGGGTGCTGGGTGCTGCAGAGGCTCAGCCCCACTGAGCAGCAAGCTCACCTTCAGCCAGGCCCACTTCAGGGACCTGCTTTGGGAAAAGCTGGCCCGAGGCCACCAGCCCGGCCAGTCTCACTCGCTATTTGTTGTTCTCAGGTATTAACATTGGAAAATTGGCTACTGTGTACTGGCAGTAACTTCTTAATGTTATTTAATACACGTTATTGTATTCACATTGTAAAGGGCCCACACCCTGTTCTGATTCAAGACCTAGATACAGGGTCATTATGGTGCTATAAACACCACTTTAAAAAGCCTGACTATGTATTGACACAGTTTTTAATATGTGCAGAACAGACTCTCAAAACCACTCTCAAACATCGTGATGACGTTTTACACTGGGCTCATGTGTCCCCAGGATGGCATTAATTGAAATAGCACCGTGAAAGCAAAGGGAAACATATGAAACAGCAAGATCTGTGCAAAATAATTCTCCTTCTGAGATAAGAAATCAAGGCAATTTGGAGAGGAGGCCAGATTCTGTGCTTGATCCTTCATCTTTGCTTGCCAAGATTATAACAGTCTTCCAAGAGTGAATGTTACGAGGGGAAACATTTGAGAATTTGCCCTTGCTACTAAGAAAGGTGCTTAAATTTCAAAGTACCCAAAAGGTAAGCTACCCATCCCCAGACAAGAGTACTGGCAATGATACTTGCAGGTCTTAAATATGTGAATATTCAAAAAAAAAAAAAAGAAAAAAGGAAAAAAAAAAGGTCTCATAACACTTGGCACAAATCACAGCATTCATTGCAAGAAATCACTTCTGGCCAACGCAGCCCCATGGGCTTAGAGGGCTGTCAGCAAACACCACAACCAGAATGAACTTGCAGGTCCTCCCTTTGGTGGGTCTGCTCCAGCTGGGATGGGACTGCTGAGTCTTGGGGGCTGGGGTTGGCTTTTTCAGGATAAACTAATTATATCAACATACTTGCCCACCGCCCTAAATAAGGCAGATTTGGAACAGAGGCAGAGGAAGAAAGCCTTACAGATGGTACTGCCACTCAGCAGCTTACAACAAGGCTTTGGTGCCCTCCTGACCTTTGCTGTCTCTCCCCAGAGAGCAGCCCCACAGGCACAGGCAAGAGCAAGTCAGATGGGGTCAACAGATGGCTGAGAATATGGTGCACATTAACACACATTCTTCATGTGTCTCTGGCCCAGAAATAAGCAGGAGAGGGGTTTGGCCCCACTACATTCAGCAAAACCACGGTCATACTGCATCAAAACCTCCGCTGGCATCCACCAGCTAGACAAGTGCTTGCTGCCAGAGTTAAATATTTCATTCTTAATGTGCTACGGCTTTGCTTTTGAGGTTTTGAGAAAGGCATGCTAAATTCTCTTAAAATGTGTTAGGAAAAACCCTGATGCATGATTTGCGCACAAATGGGCGCAGTTGTGTTGCGCATGTCAAACCGTGCATTTGGGTAACCTGATAATCATATAATTTGCCTTGATGTCTCTCTAAAAAGACACGATTGTCCCTCTAATTTTGACTCCTTGTAAATAATCAATCAATCAATTAGCTAATCTGCTCAAACACTCCCCCCACCCCTTTATGTTTTCAATTAAAAGTGTGAAAGGCAAGTGCAGACAGATTTACATGACATTCCAGAGGCAAGCGGCGGCAATGGGTATTTTTTCACTGATCTTATCAGGTGCCCTTTAAGTACACTTGGGGTTTCTTGTGATCTTGACTGCTAAGCATTCCTTTTTTCCCCTGATGGAAGACATGTCTTTATGGGGTTGCCTTTTGGGAAATTCCTCATTCAGAATATCCAGCAAACTACTTCGGAAATAGTATTTTCCTTTCAAAAGCCTACCTGTGCAACCACAGGGACTTTGTTTTTCTGAAACTCTGAGAACGTGCAAACTGATACTTCTAGGAGTAATCTGACTTGGCTGGATTTGATGCAACTTTTGTAGAGATAGCAAAAGGCATCTGTCTTACATGAGGCTAAACCCCTGCCAAATTTCACATCCTTGCTCCAAAGCATGGAGGCGTGCAAGTTTCTTATCAAACTACTTGCGAGTGCTTATAACCTGACCAAACCAATTTATTTCCCCCCCATCTTATTTTTTGCGGGAGCCAAATCTTGTTATTTGAACTTTGAAAGCAAAGGAAATCTGCTGTAGGCAGACACACTACATGGAAAATTTCAGCTCCAAGAGCTTAAGTCTGGCAAAGCTACAAACAATTGACAACAGCCCTGGAAGGAGAAGGGCCAGATAATCCCAGCATCGGGCAGGGCTTCCAGCTCCACCTGCAGCATGGCCAGGAACGCACGGACATTGTCGCAGGTCCATGCCCTCTCCCAGGCAGCTCCCAGGAGAAGCGATTTGTGGTGTGTATTGTGCGTGGATTACCAAAACACAGAGGCTGAAATGTAAGAAGGCACAGCCATACAACTGCGGAGCTTCATAGTAGAGGAAGATGGATCAACCACTGAAAGACTTACACATTATTCATACAGATTTGTAGTCTGCTTCAGACATTTCAGGTGATACTTGCTGCAATACAATCTTTACATATAATGTTAAATTACATCTTCAATCAAAAGGAAATGGAAATTCCTCAAACTAAAAAATAACAAGTCAAGACCTTGCAAAAATAAAAATCCAACAAAGAAAATGAATTAGAACAGCACAAAACCGAGCAGCAACTGGAAAGGCACAACACCTTCCCCCGAGCCAAAGCCTTACTCATGTACACTGCAAAAAACGTTCTTTCAGGAACTAGCCAAAGATATTTTTTTTGAAGATTGAACACAATCAAGCTTATTATTAAATTTTACCCTTCTGTAAATGACAAGGATATATTTGTTAGCATAAAGAATTAGTGATCACACTGATCCCTCTTCTTCAGATGAGAGGTGGCATTGCCCTGTGGACTACAAATGGCATTGCAGGTATGCTGCATTCAAATCCCTGTGGGGTTATTCGTTCCTAGGGCTACTGAGGCAATGCCACACTCAACTCATTTCTGCTGCATAACTACCTTAATATGCTTTCCATGACACAATCACTGCACTGGAGCTAGAAAGAGTGCCACCACTATTTTAAGCGCAACAGCCAGTGATCTCAGTTATTTGAAGTGAAAATTTAGTTGCACTGGGGTCTGTAAGAATTTTGCTGACAATTTTAATGCACCAGGATCTCACCTTTGGTATCATTTTCTCCTAATAAAACAGGGATGATCACACTTGCAGATCTGTTAGGGTGGGACAAGGACAAGTTAATGTGCGTTCCGCATTCTGAATGTGTAGAATAATAAGTGCATGAATTATTTATGTGTATAAATTTAAATTCTTTGATTGAAATGTAAGACTGGTTGATTAGAAATAAACTTCCTGCATGTTTGATACCTAGGTGCTCTGCCACAGGAGCTTAAAACAGTGTGGGCTGCCTGGTTGCATCTTCCCAGCTCCTCCTCCGTGCCAGAACTAGTACTCATGAAATAACACAGAAATCCAGAGCTGACCCAGCTGAAGAGAAGCCACACAAAAGTACCGCCAAATCCCCAGTTTTTCAGGTAGACGGGTTTACTGGACCAGCTCACTGCACAAGTGAGTGCCAGGGGGAACGCGTGGCTGAGACTGAGGGGCCACAGCAGCACCAGTTTAAATCAGCCTCAACTGCCATTGAACCTCACACCCGGTTAAATGCCAGTCACTATTAAATCCAACTCCTCCTAGAAACGTGTTGTGTTTTCTTCTTGAAAACAGATATATCTATATCTCTCTCTATCTCTCCCAGTAGTGCAGTAGCTTAACAGAGGCCCATCAGTGGTATCCTGCGCTTAATGTTTTAACCACCTCATTGAATAATCTGCAAAAAGAAAAAAGGCCCAGACAATTAACTGACATAGTGATTTGTTATCGGGGGGTCCCAAAGGCAGAGCTGCAAGAATAAGAAATGCGTATTGAGAAAATAAAGTCACACAACCAACAATACTCTGTGTAGATAAGGCCCCTCAGTCAAATGTGCTCTCCTCTTGCTGATGGGGATTTAAATCAGAGCTTTTAATGCTCTTTGCTCCAGACACCATGTAGGTAGCAACTAAAATGTGGCTTTCTTGAAGAAAAGCATAACCCCTTATCTGAAAAAGTTTTTAAAAACAATTTTTAAAACTTTTTTTTAAAAAAACAATTAGCCCTTAGCTTCATCATTATCATCTACTGTTCTCAGTCACTGGGCAAAAAGTTTTCCAGCAACTTCAGTTGCTGTTGATACAATTTATGTCATCAGTACAGCACTAAAATTAATAACTGCGTACTTGTCCCTAATGTCAGAGCAGCATGCTCAATGAGAGAATGCGTGCAACTTCATAATTTTGCTCCTTTTAGGTTCAGATGCTGAGTGAGGAGTTTGTATATAATATGAAATGGGGTAAGAGAACGTCTATTACTAATGCAGCCTCATGAAGCAATTAATTTGCTGGGTCATTAACTCATCGCCTACACAGAAATCCCACAGCAGAAAGGCCCTGGTATGAGTTCAGCAGAAGGCACTTGTGTGTGGGACAGTGTCTCCAAAGCCCAAGGCCAAGACCCACAGGAGCCTCCAGTAGTCTGGTGCCATGAACGAGTACGAATTGTACCACGCTTACTCCAGGAGACCTGTGTGACCACCTCAGTGGAGATCACCATCCATCACTCCTCCACTTTGCTTACAACTTTCCTCAATAAGCTCAACATATATTTCATTCCAGTTTGTGCAGTCCATGCTTTACACTAAGCAGAAACACCATACTCAGTTCATCTTTCATTTCCAAAATACACTTCCTCACCGATTTTAAGCAGCACAGACGGCCTTTGTGCACAAGCACACCAGACTGGACTTCTAATCCATCTCAAGTCTTTCACAACAGCCGTACTGCGTAGCTGACACCACCCAGGGCTGCTGGTGTGGATGTGGCAGGGAAGGTGAGGTAGAAACACTCATGTTTTGAAATGATTTTCAAAAAAATGATGGCTTTCACACTTTCCTTGATACAAGGTAAGACACGCTGGCTTCTCTCCACCTAAGGCAGCCTTCCCTCCCAGCCATTATCAATAATCACTGTTCCAGCAGCCTGATGCATACGCTGGCTGGCTATGCCGCATGAAGTCTCTCTCTGCTGGAAGAGGCATTAATTATAAGCAGGCAAGAAGAAACTTCTGCAGCATTGATGGCTGCTCTGCTGGGCGCTTTTCCTTGTACTAAGCTTGTTTTCATTAACTTTCCAAATAAATGATAAAAGGCACAGGCATGGGTAACAGAAAGACAAAACCGTAATCACTGGAGTAGCTGGCTGGTTTCCTATATGTATATGAGGAAGCATTGTTTAGATCTGTGCAAGTGCATACATACATAGGCTTTCCTGCCGAGCAGTTTAACTAATCCAACCACCAGTATAAAATACTAGCTTGCTGTGAGCTTGAACACTTGGCTGCTGCCTTGGTATTGCGGTTTCAAGCTAAACCCAAACTCACTTAGGGTAGGAAGTTTTGTGTTCTGCCTATAGACTTGGTAAAAATACGTTAACAAAGAGGTGAATCAACGTCACTCTTGTTGCTGAGAGGCAGTGACAACAACACTCAGGTTTTTAATATGAAGTATCAATGACTGTTATATCGATGATTATGCCGATTAAAACGATGGTTATTGATTGTGTTGATAATTATCACATTTCAAATACAGGTAGGTGCTCAGAGCATGGGCCAGAAGAGAGACCTCCCTCCAAGTGCTGCCCAGACAGCAAGAAGAATATCTGATGAAAGTTCTGCTTTAAAAGTTCCAGGTTTAAAAGTTTTAAAGGAGACCATTTTTTGAGCAGGAGTCATGGCTTTCACCAGCAACTGCAAACTAATCTTCCAAACCTCATAGATACATTAAAAAAACCCTGAAAAGCACCAGTCAGCAGAAACATTAAAAGGCAGATTAAAAAAAAATACCCCTAATCTATTGTGTTGTTCTGAATAATGATTTTTAAGAAAATCACATTATTTTCTGGAGCCTGACTCATGATTTTTAAACATTAGGGGTTTGCCAAACTGCTGGTATAAATCTGGAACCGCTCCACTGACGTCACTGAAACTGCACCGATGTAAAAATGGCATCAGGGAGAACAGAAACAGGCTGAGAGAATTGGACAGCTGTGACCACTAACACAGGCTGCGCATTAGGAAAGATCAAAGACTAATTTTTACAAAACATTTTGGCTTGGTTTTTATGTTACTGAATTAGGGTGAAACACAGCCCACATTTGCTCTCAGTAGCTTGATGGGCTAAAAACTCTTCACTGACGTTTGAACACAGCATAATACCAATGGGTGTTTAGTTGGCGATTCTTCTGAGAGGTACTTCTATCTGCTGCTAGGAGGCTTCAGTCATTGGAAACACAACATTATCTTTCCTCCTAACTGCATGACTGCAGTGAGGATGCTGGAGCAGATAAACACAACCTTCTGGTCTAAAGTCCCACCCCGGTCCCAGACTTCATTACTCAGAAACATTCCCATCCTCTTGGCAAGGGGAATAGAGACCAGCAGGAATGCCTCTAAAGGTTAAACACATGAACCTTTTGTCATGTTAAAAGACGAGAAAAAGGGGAGGAAACCAGAGCAGAGGCAGAGGAGAGCACTACAAATCAGGCCAACTGACTGCTCAGCAGAAACAGAGGGCAAAGGGTGTGTGCACCATTATCCGGTGGGGAACACACTATCCAGAACCAATGTTCACACCCGGCGTCTGCAGAGAGAACAATCGTCATAATTGAAAAACCCTCAGAGTTGGCAATTTTTAGGCACGGATTTTGTATCAGAAAATGCCGGATCTTGGCAGCAAACGCATTACTGATAGGAATGATAAAACAGCAGCATTATACAAACATGTCTATCTCCAAGGCCAGAAGAAAAGAAAAGCTGAAATCTCCAAGGTCCTTTCCGGAGAAGAATCATAAATGCTACAGACCGCATTTCCCAGGTATTTTGTATCATGATTAAATCTGTTTCTAGCATTACACCTTTAAGAAAGATCAAAGGTAGGCAGTGAGGGAAGGAGGTACACACTGACTTCCTCTAATTGAAGCAAGCTGAAGCCTCCAGCACCTTCTGGGTTCTCCAAAGTTTCCCTCTCTGTCTCAGCATTTCCTCTGCCCTCCCCTGCGGCCTCCCTGCCCCAGCCCTTGCCACAGCGAGTGCATCCTGGTGACGTCTTTTATAGCTGCTTGGGTACAGGAGCAGGAATAAACCACTCCAAATCTCAGTATGATCACTGTCAGAAACTCGCTACAGTTCATTCATTGTTTAATTTCCGTGCCTCATTTTTTCCGTCTTTAGGAAAGGACATCAAAGAACATCAAGGTTTAGGAGCCGTTAACAACGTGTATCAATACCAGTATCAGCAAAACACTGCATGCAACTCATCCCAGTAACAAAACCTATCAAAGCAAAGCTATACTGGGAAAAACTAGTTTCTCAGCATAACTGTATGTGCAGCAAGGTTTTTGCCAATCTCCTCCTACACCAGACCAACGTAATTAAGCTGCTAGAACCTGTAGTGTAAAGATAACCATGACATCCCACGTGGGGCTTTGTAATAACCTGACTGACTCAAGCACGGTAACACTGAGAGCACCGTGGATTCCACACTTGGCTAAAGAAGTGTACTTGGATACTTCTTTTCTTACCATTTACCTTCTCCAGCATCTCCGTTTCCTTCTCTCACGCATCTGTGCTTTGATTATAAGCTCTCGGGGAACTCCTGGGAGACAGCGGCTTCCCCAGAGAGGCTGTGAGTCAGGGTCTGCACTAGCCTCTACGGAGGCTATGATTTCTGTCCGCTCATCCCACTGTGTTTGTGTATTAGCAAGGAAGAGAGTTCCTTGTAAATGCCTCCAAGGGTCAAGCACAACTTTGCCTTTGATGCTTAATATAAGTTTTGAAATCAAAAGCACTATGTAAATGTTGTTCTTATTATCAGGTAGGTGTGCTCTGGTTTTCTTCCAGGAGAGCTCAGCTGCTGAAAAGTGGCTGGTATTAGAAGCAGGTCTCGGATGTTCGGCATTCAGCTTTGCAGGGAGAAGACTGACATAAGAGCTTGGCACACAGCAATGAAAGAGGATGCAATCTGATTTGGCAAATTAGCCCCTGGGATGATGCAGTTGCCATATGTACCTAGGTGCCAAATTTCAAATGGAGCAGAGTGACCTGACCCTGACCTTTGGCTCAGAGCGCTAAATTCCCTCTCCAGGGAGCCTCTCTAGCCTGAAGCGTGTTTCAAAGCTGTGAAGAGAATAAACGTATTCACCTGGGGGATATTTACAGCAGAACATTTGTTTTCACTTATGCTGAAATCTAAGGAGAGTTTTGGTAGAGTCCCCGCATGTCATTCATTCCAACAACAGGTTTTGCAACTCTTCTTATGCAGGTGTCTGAGGCCTGTGCAAATCTCTCTGGCTGACCACAAGTATCTGATGAACTCTCTGTTCTAGCCAATAATTTGCCCAACCTGGGATTTTTCAAACAAAAGCAAACATCATCTTCTTTCTCACTGCTTACCAAAGCCACTGCAGTACAAGACGAGAAGCTGCCAGTTACAAAACTTTCACGTTTTTAATAAGTATACGCAAGAAGTTTACAAGTAGTATCGTAAATAATTTAACCTACATTTTACAGAAGTTGAATGAAGTGTTTTGTTTTGTTTTGTTTTTTTTTAATATTTGCAATACAAACTAGTAGTTAGCTTGCTAATTAAAAACCATTGCTTAGTGGGTCATCAGACAGCAAGTTAGACAGGTTAGACAGAAGAATGAACGTTAACTGGAGGCAACAGACAGAGCTCTCTGAGCTTCAGACTAGTACTACGACACCCAAAACACAGGAACAGTAAAGAAAGGTTAGAGAAGGCAAGTAAAGGTTCAAAGACAAGGCAGATTAGTTAAAACGGTTCTACGACACAAAACAACTTTAGATCTTTACAGTCCAGTTCAGCAATGAAAAGCCACTTATGCTCAAAAGGCAACCTCCATGTGGACATGTTTTAACTTGGCTTTTGGCTTTATCATTTTAGTCGACTTGCATTAATTTTTGTAAGTACCCTGTTACAGACACAAAGCCAGCGATCACCTCAAACACGTGCCTGCTCTTCTGGAAAGCAGAAAGCAGCATCACTCCTAGAAAAAACTGCTTTCCTTTCTTCCAACCCATTCAAAGATTGGTGGTTTGAAAACTTACCCAGACTCTTTCTTCAGATTCAGTTTGTGCTTCCTAGAGATTGGAGAAGTATTCAGAGAAAAGCTGAGAGAAGAACTGAATGCAGCGCTATGGGCCATGCAGTTGGCTTTGGGAAAGGCAGCAGTATAGATAAACCAGGCTTCCATTTAGTCAGCTAGTAGAAATACATCTTTATTTTAAGGAACTGAGTCACTTCTGAAATGCATCATTTGTTTAAATTACAGGAAATAAAGGTTTACAACCAGGGACGAGCTTGGCAAACCTTGTTAACAAAAAACAACGGTTTGTACAATCTGCAGAACCTGATCTTTGAAGGGCTGATATATCCCTAAAAGCAGCAGCAAAAGGGGAGGGAAGGCTTTGCTAAACTGTGTTTCTATCCAAGTTTCACACAGAGAACATCTGTTTGCACCCTAAAACATACACAGGCATTTGATAAACACTTTCTTTCTTCTCACTTTAGGATTGCTCTTTGGCTCACACAAAATTTAACACTACTTTTTAAACAGTCTCACCCATTTCACGTGTCATACAGCCAGGCATGAAAAAATAAATGCTTAAGGATGCAACGTAAAGAATTTTTAAAAATTTTGCGAAAAAGTACTTACAGTTGTCCACACAACCTTAATTAAGCTCTCCTTCTGCATGCATGCTTTAGCTGTGTCGTAAAAGCATTTTTGTTTTCAAAATCTGGCTCCCCCTGTTTCCTCAGTCCCCTCCAGCAAGTCCCCGCACAGGCTCTGGTTCCCCTGTCACCACATCAGGCCCACACCTCCACCCTGCAGCATCTGCACACTGCTGGATGCCAAGAGGAAAAGCTACAGGGATAAATGGGACGTGCTTTTGCCATCTCCCATCTTCTCCGCTCCTGAACTTCGCTGGCAGCAAAGAGGAGAAATAAGTGGAAGAGCACCCTGGGCTGAAGTGTTTCAGCTGAAATTAACTCGAATAATTCAGTCTGAAGAAGACACTCAACAAAGAAATTCACAATGACAAAGTCTGGCCAGATTTTAAGCACACAAAAGCAGAGCCTTGTGGTATAAATTGTAAGACAACCTTAACATCTGGTTTTCCTTCCTGTCCTGTTTACAGGAGGGTGGAAAAGACCTCTATGTTTTGTGACTTTGAGAAGAATGAAGAGAACGCGTCTTTCAAGCTCCCCCAAAATAAACAAGGATAATTTGTGTATCCAGGATGACAGTAAAGCGTGTCATTAAGAAGCTTCTAGCAGAGCACGAAGTCAGCTGCACGTGACAGAGACAAATGCCATTTCAAGGAAAAAAATTGTGCTGAGATTGGACAAGATTTTCCATACTCATCTCTCGCCTTTAGAAAATAACCCTGAACTTTACTCTTATAAAAAACACACTGAGAGACAAGCATCTTTTACTTTGCCTTGGCAGCTTCAGAACACTAGGAATAAATCATAGGAACAAACAAAATACTCATAAAAACCCCTCGCTGCATGACACAGACTGGAGCAGAGGATGCACTGAAGCACTGATTCATGAGCAACACCTCTGAACCTGCTATTGTAAATGTCATTTCCCAACACCTCCCCATTCCTACCAGCCGGCTAAAGCTGCAATTAAAGAGGTGGGAGTGCTCTGCAAGCATTCCCTGTTTGTAACAGACCCACATCCAGCTATTTATTAGGTAATCCAATTACTCTGGTGAGACCTTACTCCATGCATTTATGTCTAGTCAGGCTACGGGGATAGCCTATCAACCTGGGTGTTTTTCTTAAGATGCAAACCTCTGTTCCTCTAATAACAGAGGTTATTACAAAACACAGCTACTGCACAAAACATCGCATCTCCTTTGCATCTCCCCTTCTCTCATCGTTTTCCAGTTGTTTAGAGAGGAATTACATGCCCAACCGCAAAGAAGAACAGGTTGAGACCAGTCTCCCGCACCCACTTCTTGCGCCGTGCTTTCTTCCAGGCCTGCCCTCACACCTGGGAGGAGCTCCCCATTAACATCTACAGAGCTGCCTCATTATTTTCTTCATAATTCTCCTTTACAGCAACGCCACTGATGGCAGTTAGGCCTCTTGGGTATGACGAGGCCACTGTTTACCATGTTGGCTTATGGGACCTCTTTAGAGCACACACATCATCTCTATTGCTTTTTCCCTGGAACATGAGCTCCCTGGAGTGGGGACAGCCTCTTTGAGAAGTATATAGCCTACTGTGGATACGGTCCTTGGCTGGAGCTCCTGGGGTCTTTGATACAGCAAATAATACAAGGGTGTTTTCCAGCATCATCCAACAGAGCTTTCTTTGGAAATTAATGACAAAGTTGCAAGACTGACTATCAAAGCACCTAAGCCACAGCCTCTTCTGCAACAAGGGTTCAAAAATCTCTTGCAAATAGACTCAGGAAAGAAACTTTGAAGGACCTGGATTCCTAGCCAATGGGTGAGGCAAATCCCAGTTTACACTCCATTTGAAACAGGTTCTTTCAAGGGGTGCAGGGCTTTTGCTTGGAATTATGCCAAGGGAGGACCTTGGCCTGTATCCATTGACCTCTGATGACAGAGATTAGATAACAAGTGAATGGAATTGCTTTCGGCAGTGGTGTTGTGTGCTGAGAGACATAATAAAGAGCATGTATCATGGCAATACCCAGTATATAAAATTCCCTGGAGAGATTCCCCAGTGAGAAAAAAAGGCTTTGGTATGCCCCTGTTTGTTACACTGATTTTCCTGACTTTCCTGGAGTAACGAATAGTTTCCATCTCTCTCCTGCTCTGAAAAATGCTACAGCCTCTGCAGACTCCTGAAGAAACTTGCAGTTCTTGATGCTCAAGGATCACTTCTGAACACCCTTTATTTTCTTCTCTTTAATGCTTTTCATACTATGCTTTGACACAAACCATCTGATAAAGTAAGTCCCAAAAGCTACGGCACAAGAGATGAAGGCGTGCATGTGTAAGAGCAGGCACATCTATGGCCATGTGAAAATGATAAATAACACCAAAACCAGTAATGGAGTTTCTAAATGCAAAGGATCACAGTAGTCTGACTAGAGGTACATCAGGCAAGGGTTCACGGGTGAGATTTCTCATTAAAACAATCGACTTCTCTTATTTTTTTGGCATTGTTGTGGGACACAGCCCATAAAATTTGTGTAGGAACCAAAATGTTGAGGGATGGACACTTTGTCAGCCTGTGCTTCCCAAAACACTTAGGGCCTTTCTGGTGCAACATAAGTAACTCAGTAATCACTGCTGCTTAATAACCCAATGAAGTTTGCAAACCAGGAAAACGTGCTGTATTAGTGAGAAATAGGTATCCGAGGCAGGGTTCACTTCAAATAGACACAATTCCCTATGCAAAATACAAAGCTGTTTCATTAGCTAAAGAGACCTGTTTCATTAGCTAAAGCTTTTGATCAGCTACACGTAGAGGAAACGCCATAGTGCCTGTAATAACTCACACAGAGTTTTTGTCATGCTTCTGACCAATTCTGCCTAGTTTTTCACTCCTTTCTTCTAATTGAACACAAATAAGATTACACCTTCGGGCTTGGGATTATTTGTAGTGGTATAACTTTATACCTTTCACCTTGCTGTGTCTTAGTATCTCACTCCCAACCTTTGTCCAGCTCAAAGATGCATATAAACCTCTGCCCATGAGAACGCCCATCCCAGGAAGCTTTTACAGAAGCAGGAACCACTGTCTGCGTCCTCTGTGCCTGGTGGTGCCACTGGATGTAGGGTCTGCTACAAGCCAGACATCATCCAAGCCATGGGCACCAGCCAGGTACAGAGTCCAAAGCCATTCTCCCTGCTGCGTGTCTCCTTCACCTCGTGCAGGCAGAGGCAGCTGCTCCGAGGAATGGCTCTTTCCTGTGTGAAGCTTTACTGAGCCCTGGAAACATCACAGCTGCCTTCGTGGAGCAGCTGATCTGCACAGGAATCCCAGTAATCAAATCATGGTGGTGGCTTCAATGCTATTCCCCCACCACTGTACAAAAGGCCACCGGGCAAGGATTACCTACGACAATTTAATTATGTGTGAAAACACCTGCAAAGCTTTGGGGTTTTAGGGTTGTTGTTCTTTAGATAGGAGGGAGGAAAGGAGAAGGAATTAGGCATGGAGCAAGCTGGCTGGGGCCGACCTGTGACGGCAGGGAAGCACACTGTCATAGACACACACGAGCAACAGATTAAGGACTGATGTATACAAAGCCGGTTTTTCTCAAAGGGTTTGCTTTTCATGACTTGTCACCTGGAACGGGGTCAGCATGACCCATTGCGTCTCTCACACTCCTAGTGCCACGAGAGATGACCGCTCATTTCCTGCACCCACCCTTTATCAAATGAAAAGGCTATTTTGCCACTATTTACCTATACTTCCGTGTTAAGAGACCATGGTGGCCTAAGGGGAAGCAAGGTGTATTCTTGCTGATACTAGTTGAAATCTTGGTCTTATTTAAATTAAAGGGAGTTTTATTACTGCCTTCAAACAGGCCAGAGTTCCACCCATGAGAATACAGTATCTGGAGAACAGAAGGTAGTAAAGTCCAAGGGAAAACTCCACATTATCTTTTAAACCACCTTGTCTGAGATATTTTGCTCTCCTCGATTCCATTAAAAAGTCTCCGTGCTTTGCAAAATATCTGTAGAGGAAAACAAAGCACCACAAAGAATACTTCACTTGGTATTAACTTTCATAAGGCATGATGAGAGCTCATCAATGCAGTCTGTAAGCTGGTTGATTTAAGGACTCCACCAAGCATGTCTCACACAGGAATTACAATACATGTGGTATTTGTTTGTTTTTGTTTTTATTTCAATTTTATTTCTGGATTCTACTTTGCTTTGTAAGTTATTTTTCTTGCATGACAAGCAATATCCAATTATTCATGCACTGCCTTTTTTGTTTTGTTTAAAGTTGACATTTTGCCCAATCTTAAGACCACAAGATGCTTACTAGAGCAGTCCTCCAAGCTTCAATGAGGTCTCCCATACTGCTGGCTTTTAAAAATTAGTACATACTAAACCAAATACACACAAAACCGAAGTACACAGTTAGTGACATCAGCCACAACTTCCCCTCCACAGTCGTGCATGCATTTTCTCTATCTATGCACAATGGTGTTTCCAACCTGAAAACAATGCATTCAAGGAAAAAATATGGTTTTGTGTGATGGGATTTCCAATGGAGCCTGAAGGACTTCGGTAACCTCAGACTATAAAGAAAGTCCAGAGAACAGAATTCTTAACATCTCCAGCCTCCTTTGAATTCCCAGCCTTACTGAACCAAGAATAAAGAAAGCCTGGCCCATAAGCAGGAATCCACTAATTAAAAAGAAATGGGGCTTATTTGTCTTGGTTTCTGAAGTCACAGTTCTCTCCACTTCTGAAAACACAAGTTTCTCACCAGTTCTTTTCCGCCCTAGGGCTGTGACCTAAGCAGCTTAAATGATACACAGATTTTGGTCAAAATCTGCTCCTTATTTACTGGACTTCAAATGTGCAAGCAATTACTGAATGGGTCTCGTTTATTGAATAAAAGTATTTAGGCATTATGTTTACAAAGGCCTAGAAACATTAAAATCTAGTGAAAAACAATTATTTTTACAGAATACATCTGCAAGCAATATGAAGTCATTTTGTTTTTGTAAATTTCTCTGTAATAGACTTATTGTTGATGTGGAAAATGTTCACATTGCAGCAGTGAATTATTTTGAAATGCCAAACTTAATAAAGGAGAAATTATTGCAAATAATATCACAACCCTGAAGGAAAAAAAAAGCCAAAATACCAGTGGTTTCCTGACTAGTCAATCCTCTTCAGATTGGCAGACCTCTTCAGACTAATCAGGAAGAGTTAGACAAATAGTTACTTTATTACGGAGGCTGTCAAATAAATCAGAATCTGGGGAGCAACTGCTGCTGAGCCCTGCAGCCTGGCTGGCTTCTTTTCCTGTAAAACCAAGGCAGTTACAACAGACCCACGTATGTGTGTGTTTGTCTGCAGAGCAACGTGTAGGCTTCAGGCCTCTAAACAAAACTTCTTCCAAATTTGGGCCAGCATTTTTCTTGGCTTCCCCAGGTTTTGTTGTGGAACATGGCTGAAAGAAGAAATGTTTTCAAACCAATTAATTCAAGTCACTGCTGTTATTTTTAATGGAGAGCTCTGAAGCTCAGCTCACAAAGGGTAATGAGAAAATAATGTTTTAAACAACATCATCAGAGGAATTAGGCCGTGGACTTGAACTACATTATCCGATTCTCACTGCAGAGTTATTTTGCCCCCAAAACGTTTGCTCTTTACAGTGGCACGATGAATGGGAATTTTGCCTAAGGTACAAGCCTGAGATGCAGCCACAACTGAAGGTCACAGAACAGCGAGTTTCAGCCATCAGCCACAAGAAATGGTGGCTTGTGCCGCTACCCCCCGGACTCCAAACACACTCCTAATGCCGGTAGGTTTTGCCTGTTTGGGAACAAGTGAAAACTGAGGTCTTGTTTTATCAGGGCACTGGGGCACATTTCATCTGCTGTCCCACAGCATTCAGCATGTATTTAACCTGATGCAGAGAAGACTTAGGTACAAAATTAGACTTTAGCATTACTCAGTCATTCTGCTGAATAGAGGGAAGAAGAGTGCTGTGTTGAGAAGTAAGTGCACCTCCATTCAATCCATTCTGTGTTGTTTATCTACGTCGAACAGTATTGATTTGAAAGGTGACCACAGGGCAAAGGGAAGGCAAAAAGGAGAGAGGGCAAGGAGGGAGGAGGAAAGTTTGAAATTAACATCCGGAATGGGTCTAATGAACACTGCGACTTACAGTCCCCTTTGAAATGTTTTCAAGCACAGCTATTATACAGAATATATTCAGCAGCTGAACAGCCAAGAATTGTAGTTGGAAACTGTAAGACTGCCCAGGCAAGAACTGTACCACTTCTGCATCCTTTACATCCACAGCAATGCAAACTGGCAGCACTGACAAATCAATTCAACACCAGTGACGTTGCACACTTGCTAAGAAGATGGGATGTAATAACTTTTGAAGCTAATAAGATGGCTTAAAAACATCCTTTTTTTGCCCTGGACCACATTAAAAGCAAACAGCGCAGATGGACTTGCACCTGCTTCCAGATGAAAGTGTCAGCTAGAGTAGTGCTATTCTTAATATGAATTAACTTCTAATACAGATCTGCTTTAGTTCTAATTGATTTTACAGTGCTACTAAAAATAACTATTCATCTAGCTGGCAGGCATGCTTCTCCCCTCCCCCCGTCTCAATATGGAGAGCGAGCACTACGAGCACAGTTGGTGAACAACTGTCCACTGCTGGTAGCAGTGCTGCTGATCACTGGGATTTGCCTTCTAAAAGTAAGCTATTTGGTGCAAACCCCACCCCTACAAATTTAGCTACCTGTAGTCTATGTTGCCATTCCCAGACGCATGTATGAAATGAACAGGCTGCCACAAGGTAAAATTCAGCTGCTCCCCAGCAGCAGCCTGCATGCCTGCTCCTACATCCCCACAAGTGCCACGTAACCCACTCCTCAAGAGAGCGGCTGGCTCGCAGAGGGGATCCTGAAAGTGCTCCTCGTTTCTCATCCCAGTGCGTGGCCGGGGCGGACAGTGCAAGGTAGAGGGCTGTGGTGGGCACAGGGCAGCCTGTACCACTACCAGTGGTACCCCACACCGTGCCACACAGGCCAAGATGCAGGAAGCCTTCTCCTTCCGCCTCCACTGGTGCGGATCCCTGCTGCTACTCTCCATGCTGGGATGAGCACGTGTCTGCGACCTGCTCTGCGGACAGGCACTCTGAAGGGCAACTGCTGTCCTCCTCCCATATGCAGCCTATTTTCCATTTCCTTCCCAATTTTTCTTTACGTTGGATTTATTTTGACTTTTAAGTGGAAACAAGCTTTTACTCATCTGTTTAAGGCAACTCACCCTTCCATCTGGTTTATACTGTACATCATCACCTATTGTCCTGCCGTGAGCCGATTTCTGAATGTTTCAGCTGTTGATGGCTGGTGGTGATGATGTATGAAGCAGAAACAAAGCCAGAGTTGCAAAGACTTCGAAAGGCTGAGGATAACTAAGAACATTGTTTTGACTAAACACAGACATAGACACCAAGAAGCTGTCACTTCTTCCAACCTTGCTCTCCCTCTCCGGAGCCACCTTTTAATTTGTTGCAGTTGCACAAATGATCTCTGTGTGTTAAGAGTTCAAAGGAAACAGCCATCCACAAAAAACATCTTGATATTCCACCACCTTAAAAGACACTTCTCCGATGAAGTTATAAAAATAGGCTCTAATGCCTTAGAAAGAACAAGACTTTCAACGTAATACGTAAAGCTTTATGACTTCTTAACAAAGCAAAACCAAAACATACTCCAGTTCAGCTAAAGGTAATTATTTTTTCAGGAATTGTCTATCACCAGCAGAGACAGTTAGGGTGTAGAAGGCAAACATCCAAGGGTTAGTTTTGGCTGAGACAGCACAGTCTGCCACCCAGACTCGCATGGAGAGGGATTAGAGCACAGAGCTAAACAACAAGACCAGGAATTTGTGTCCCACAACACTTCTGATTGAAGTTACCTGCAGGCCTAGAGGTAAGTTGCATTTTCTCTGAGCCTCAGTTTCTTCAGTGGAACATGCTAATAATGTTGTTTCTTCGATTTCCCAACAGAGTTTGGATAAAGCATGCTCACAAATAATTTCTGTGTGTTATTTGTACTTCAGGAGTGACCATGAAATGCTAGGTCATCTTCTCCGTGGGAGGACACAATTCCTGTCTTATGGATCTTAAAATGTAGCATTTGCAGTAAATACAGACTACCACTAAATGCACACCACCCTATGTACAACATTTGGTAGACGTCGTGGGGAAGAACCACAGATTCACCCTTGTAGGCAGCCTATCTCGTGGGAAAACCACCAATGAGAGACTGCTGGCTTACAGCCCAGAGGCCAGCAGCACGGTGCAAGTGATGCCATCAGACAAAAACAGAGAGATGGAGAAAGGTAGTGTGATGCAGGATCTTGAAAAGTAGGACAAGAAACTCACATTTCACAAAAACGGGGGAGTAAAAATACAATGATGGGAGGGAGACAAAACCTTTTTGGTGGGATATACGATGTCTTTTTATGGGGACAAGCTCAACAACCACGACACGAGAAATTCTACTTTCTTCAACTTCACCTTCTGTGGGTAGGGTGAGGTTATCTATAGATTTAAAGAGGGTTAAAAGTGACTGCAGTCACTCAGAAACCAGGATCTGCATGTCCGTAATATATAGTGACATGTTTAACCCACACTGGTCACTTCAGCCACCTTTGTGGCAATTAATAAAAAGAACAGACACTTTAAAATCTTTGTCAGTTATCAAAGGTTACTCTGCGCTTTTATCCTCACATGATACCCTTAACTCAATTTATATATGACTGGGATCCCTTTCAATTTTAGGCTAATGTTCTTTTATATTTATAATATTCAGGATAGCTACACATGCTTGATTACCTTTAAAACACCACGATTCCATTTAAAAATAAATGAATCCCATTTAAAAGTGACTTGTCCCCATCTTCTAGTATTTATGGACAAGGACATATGGGGCTGATTTCTCTCATTATTAAGCAGCATGTCTGAGACTTAAATCATTTAAATTATTCATTGACAGCAATTGGGCTACTCATGCAAACTCCCACTTAGAGAAGGAGTCCCAGTGATAGGACCAGTCAAGTGGATGAAGATGGCTGAACAGATTTTGGGATGCACTGAGCACTCACAGATACTGCTAACTTTGATTAGGGTGAGGAGTACTTTTGAAAATCTAGCCCCACCTTCATTGATAAATATAATTTAACTGGGACTTTCAACACGGTTATTCTGAATGACATTTTCTTCAAAGGTTACCATGGCCAAAGTTCTGAGCGGTGATCACTAGTAGCTGAAGGAATATGAGTGACTGTGCACTGATTACCATAACAAAACCCAAGCCTGCTGCAAGACGTTTCTAGAGCACCAAGTTACGTGGGACCTTCCTTTTCAGTGTGGGTTCAGGGCATTCCTGACAGTGCCCAGACACAAGGTGGACATCTCTGCAGAACCTGGGCTATGAAAGCTTCCATGAAGAGCAAAGCTGGCTCTAAGCAAATGAAGAAATGCATCTCCAAGCATCAGAAACCGCCCATCCCTAGTATGAATACTGCTGTTCCAGCAACATTAAAATCTGAGACAGGAGATGGATAAATCAACTGCACTGTTGAGCTTGGACTGTAATAGTCCAAATGACAAAGGCTGTAATCATTTAAAACTCTGCTGTAAAGAGACTTTCCGGCCTATCACAGACTACTCTGCTCTCTGACCACCTCACCAGTGGAAGACCTTGAACTAACTGTTAGTGTGTTTTCAATTAGTGGAGTCAGAGAGAGAGAATAGGAATCATCCTTCATGGAAAAAAAAGTTATGGTTATTCTTTGCAACATTTTATTTTTAATTAAAAAGACATGTTTCTTGCTCTCTTCAGAATGAGCCCAAGAAACATTTTAAATCATTTTCAGGTCACATTATAATGTACACATTGCAGCTGATTTCACAGCTATGTGGGCAAATTACTATTTTTCTGCACAACTAAATCATTATCAAGGTAACAGCAGACAGTAGCATCACTAACATCTAGCAGTTACAACGCATTTTAGGAAAACATGGTCTAGCTCTTGGAACAGGAAACTTTCATATTTCAGCCAGATCTTTCTTCCCTGCCCAGCCCCACCTCCGAGCCCCAGCATGTACCAGACTTTGTCCCTATATTTTATCTTGATGGTAAAGATTTTGTTTTGTTTCTTTTTCCCCTAAGAAAGGCAAAAGGGTTAGCAAGTCTTTAAACTCCCAGTTCTTAAGGCTGTTAATATTTCACATTGCCAGCAGGGAAAGGAATTAAAACTGCCAGTAGCTATCCAGATAGATTTTAAAATCCCCTTCCCTCCCCCTTCTCCCTGCCTCCCTCAGCTTCAGAGGATATTTTCCCCGCAAATTGGTTTTAAATTAAGGAAGGTGATGAAGGCAATGTGCCGTCTCAGCATTTTCCCAGGTGCACTTAATCTAATTTCATTAAGGAGATCAGGACAGATGATCGCTACAGTCGAAACATTAAGTCTGTCCATTTTTGTATAAAAAACCATTAAGTCTGTCAAAGTGTCGGCGGGTGGGCTGTTTATTATTGGAGATGAAGGCGCGCTTTGCTTCCCCAATAAACTGTCAGGAGTAGTAAACCACAAATTAAGTCAGCTGCTGCCAAAGATTTAGGCAAAGATCTCCAACTAATTTTGACACAGGTGTGGGAAAGGCCACGGAAACAGAGGCCGCAAGTCCGTCTGTATGCTTTGGAAACCACGTCTTTTGTGTGTGTGTGTGAGATGCTTCAATCTGACCCATCGACGAGTGGAAGACTGGGCATCAGTGGATACGATTAAGCAGAACTGCTGATGCTTCTGACACTCCAGACACAGTGATGATGGGAACCATGCACTGCAGAGCCCAAACCGCAGTTTACCTTTGCTTTAACCTGCACTAATCCTGCTGGGACTCATCGTCTTGTCTTACACAGACAAGAACTTACACAGAATAAAAGCTTCATTCAAGCCGCTGCTCTGTTTTGAACTTATGCACAGCTTTGACTAAACGTAAAATCACATTCCTCAGATAATCATACAGATATCATACAAAATTAGACGAAAGCCATCAAAATGCAGAAACTATGGAATACTATATAAAAAACAAAGAAATCAAGTGAAGCTTTCAGATTGAATTTTCAGGCACTACAAATTCAGATGTGAGCCATTTGCTAAGAAGAACACCTTACTTCTCAAGAAAAAGGAAGCTGGGTAGAACTCCGTACTAAAGACCATCAGGAAAGGTTAAAAAGTATAAAATACTAAGTGGGATTACACAATCTTTACAGTACATAAAAAGAAATTAATAATCACTAATATGGAACTGGAGTGTTATTCTAGCTGGAGCTTCGTGATGAGGGAAAACTGCTGTGTTTGCAGGTAACATGTGCCATGTACTGCTTTGAGCATCAAGGGTGGGCAGAGCAGAGGAAGGTTCATTTTCCCATCCCAGGTGGAGCGAGGGGAAGAACGGAGCCCACTACACCGGCAGAAGCTTCTGCAGTGCTGCAGGGATTGGGAGAGAGTGGGAGAGGCGGGAGGAAGCCAACCTACACCATGAAAAATGCCTGGCTCAACCCTGGGTAGGCTCAGAGCTGAAGGCTTGCAGGTGAATGAAAGACCAAGACTTTTCCTTGCTGCCTGGGAAGAACTGCTGGAGCCAGCGTGTCTGTACCGCAGCCAGCACTAGAACTAAGGGGTGACCCTGCAGGGAGCAGAGCGAGGCTTATTCACAAACATTTATTTTAATCTCTTTCGCTCTGAGTTTTCTCTGTCTCGAAAGTGTCTCACTTTGGTTTGTGTTTGTGGAAAGCTGGGACTCTTGCTCTTAGGGACTCCTGCCCCTGAGGACGTACAGCAAAGGCTGGGCAGCACCAGCTGAAACATCTCCCCTGGCTCAGGGTGCCATGGTAAGCCCCTGACATTGCAGACAGAAGCAGCAGTTGATAAGCAGCTGATAAGTGAAAACAGCAGCTGGTAAGTGTTAGGAGACTCACCTAGGCAAAAGAATACCCATTTCAATCACGATGCTTTAGGTAAGGGTGAATTCCCAAGCACAGTCAGGCAGACATTACTTGTAGTCTTTACTACTGATTCACGTGTTGTTGCTGCCTCTTACATACCTGGAAAACTCCTGTAGTGAAACCTAGTTTGGATTTTATTGCAAATAGGACCCAGAAGCAAGAATCATTGGAAAGCTACAAAACCTGAAGTTGACTTTACGCCTGCACGGGACACACAGTGATGTGTACTATGCTCTTCTGTATTATTTAACCTGATAAAACAATTCTCAAATACAGTAATGAGAAACTTTGCAAGCCAAATGGGGGCCTGCAATTGCAGCTCTTGGAGTATGCATCCTCCAAAATTCTCATCTTCTTGGTATCTTCATGGTTAATTAAATAATCTAATTTAATTAATTGAATTGCCTAACTCAATTGCCAATTCCTATCACCTGCCTACTATGTTATGTTCTATCTGATCACCTTCCAAGGAGTTACTGCCATTGCACAGGTAGCTCTTTGGATTTATGGATACATTATAGTGGTGTTTCTTGATGTGGGCAGACAGCTGTACAAGATCGCTGTCTTCCCTGTTGCCTCAGATGTTGAAAGTACCTTCACAAGGTCCCAGGCAAGATAAGAAAATGTTCATGGATGAGGAACTGGAACAGGGAGACGTTAAACAATAGAGAAAGCAGAGAGCTAGGGACATGCCAACTGCCAGCAACAGAACTGGTATTATCCTGTCTTGCCCAAGAGCTCTCCATAAGATCTCTTCAGTCCTTTTATGTGAGTTAATGATGGATTTTTGTCAGCAAACTAGAAGGCTCTTCTCATTGTTTGCTCTGAAGGTTTTTTTTTCTACATTTTCAAGAATGAATATGGACACCACAGACTGTGATGACTCAGCTTGTCATATACAGACTAATGCACTTAAAATTTGAGGTTTTGTCCGTATAAAAGAAAAACACAAAATCTCAGTAGGAGGGGAGAACATTAGTGCTGAAGCTTTGAGTCTGTTTATGTTTTAAAATTGCATTCTTACTTTACTTAAATACGAAGGTCAAGAAGGGCCATTATTACTAATACTTTTTACTGGATTGCAGACCCTCTTGTTAGGAAGGACAACTTGTAGGTCTCCTTTCCCTCTGGAAGGGTTTACAGGGTGTAACTCAATTGCCCCAAGTCTCAGTGGGAACCTTTGTGTCTGCTCCGTGCACATGGTGGGTGGAACGACAGAAGCCGAGGGCATGCCAAGGCTCTCCCCCATCTGGCGTTTCCCAAAGAGCGACTGAGTGAACTGGGTATGCAGTGGGCTTGCATGATGCTATTTTGCTGGTAAATCTGTTCATGGAGAATGATGAAACAAAATAAATTCACTGAGTGGTGAATTTTTGTCTTCCTATACTAGCAACAACATCACGTTTGCCTGTTTATAGCACCCGAATCTTTCAAGGGCTACAAGGTTATTTTAAATTCAGTATTTTCATATTGTTTAAAGAGCAGATCTGTTTTTAATAACAACATGCAGCTCGTCTGTCAAACAGAGACTTTCTTTCATTAAGAGAACTAACCACCTTTACCCAGTTATTATTATATGGCAGTCAGGTTTCTCACTGGTTTTCACTTCTCATCACTGGGTTTTAAGTCTGTAAGAATTAAACCTTAGAAGAAACACTGATTCTGTGCACACACATGCGTATATGCTATACTACTGCACACTGCTAAGCCGGCAACACAGCCCAGGCACACGCTTCTGCAACTGCATTCAGCATTGCTGTCTGTAAGCAAGAGCATCCTATGGTAAAAGGACCAGTTACACACTGCCTGAAAACCCAGCTGGGAAGTTACTGGCAAATGGAGACTTCTCATTCTTAGTCACAGCTGAAAACTGTCATAGACTGAAGTGTAATGCAAACAGAAGTGCAAATACTGCCATGTGAAAGCCCTTGGTTCAATTCCACATTTGATCTCTCCCTTCTGCTGCAGCCAGTAAGAATTGGGATCACTGGAAAAGTACCAAGTTTCATTTCTCATCTGATGATTGACAAAACCAATTTGGGGACCTTGGCCTGGGCAGGCTTCAAAAATAGCAAATAACTGATTACCTGAACTGGGAACTAAACTTTGAAGCAACAGATATATCAGATGGAACCCACTTTTTCCATTGCTAGACAAAATGTGAGGAGCAGGGAAAAAGAAGCCTCCAGCAATAGTGCTACCAACAATACACCCTGTGGACTTCAAATGTGTAGCACTGAGGGGTCCAGGGACTGAGGCTGATACCAGCCCCATGAGAAAACACATTGCTGGTGGACTGGTGCATTGACAAATGAGGCCATGAGAGCAGGAGTGTAAAGATGACACAAAACACACAGAAATTTGGATCGATGTAGGATCTTTGGGAATGGACGCTGCACAACTTGGCTTCCTTTCCCCCACTGAACTGCACTTCAACTTCCAAAGTCTTTCACAATCCCCTTCCCTAGATCTCACCTTCCTTCACCACCAGCTACCTGACACAGCTCTTCCCTCCTGGGCTGCAGCAGCTTTTGCCCACTCTGCTCCTGCCTCTGTAACTGCTGCTGTAATTCTAAGCATTGTTAAGACCATCTTCCCCGAAATTTTTCATCTGGTGTCATGGGGCTTTATCTTATTTCTGGGTAATCTCATACACGAATACACATACACAGTGTGACCATTTCCACTAGAGTGACTCCCAGATCTCTCTTCATTACTTCATCCTTTTCTCCTGCTGCCTAAACTATGATTTTTCCTGTGGGCTTGTAGACACACTTTCAAGGTCAACACAGCTGAAATAGAAGTGATAATTTTACTCCCCAGATCTTCCACACAGTTTACTCTCCTCATTGCTTCCACTCTTATCACTTCCACCTCTCACTCAAGCCCATAGTTCTCAGCGCTCTTTGACTCACACCAGGCCCTACAGCTTGATATCCAACCTATGTTTAAGTCCTGTCTATCCTTTTTCTCTGTAACATAATGAGCATCCTCTGTTCATCCACACAACCAAGTTCTTGGTGAAGCTCTCACCTCACCTTTCATTTACCATTTTATCCTTTCCCCTGATGACGGCAGATGTAATTGTGTCCTTGTGCCAAGGAAAAAGCTGCCGCAAGATCATTTTCCTAGTCTGTGGCTTTGCTCCCTACACAGCTTTCCACTTCCTGAATTGCAAACTATCACTCTTCATGTTTTGACTCTTTCACAGCTTATCTCTTCTTCCCAACACCAACACTATCCTCAGTATCGATGTAAACCCTCTTCTCTCACTGGTCTGACCTGATCACCCTTGTTAAACTTTCAAATAAGCACCTCCCTACTACTCACCACTGTGCCTTTCAGTACAGATAATACCTCCCCATTCACAGCCATAAAGCCACCTGATTTTCCCACTCAAATGCCTCCTAAAACCTTCCCTTTTGCCTTAACACCTACAAACCCAAAGCTGGACAACACCGAGGCTGCTGACATACCGAAACAGTGGTGCTGTTAACACTGCGCGGCCCATTTATCTGGGTCCCTTCACTGTCTCTAATCTCATCCTCAAGCGATGAGCTGTTCTGCATCAACATGGCATGTGGCAGGATGGGAACCCAGCCTGTGGTAGAGCAATCGTAGCACTACCGTGCTGCTCTTCTCCCATGCATCAAGTCCTAAATTGCACCTGCTCATGCACTGCCGTACGCTTCCAGGCACCTACTGGGACTCAGAAATTAGCACCACAAACAACAGCACGGCAAGGCTGAATTCACATCGCCACAAGCAGGGCCTAATAAACTCACTGTGCTGTTGCAGAAAGTGGTATGAAAACACTGTTTTAGAAACCTGACTTCCAAATCTTGTGCTTCCACCTTGGATATAGCTTTACCAGTCTCAAAGGTTGCTTGCTATAGCTAAAACACAAACTACAGAACAAATAAATGGTAAATAGCGATTCAGCTTAGAAATACAGTGTCATTTTTTGTACATCTTACTTAGCACCACATTAAATGAAGGAATGCCTGATATGTAACCCCTGATTTGGAGAGCTCACTTACACTGCGGGGCCATGTAATTAAGCTGACAACCCACAATTTTGCACACAGCAGACAGAAGTCCAAGACTGAAAGAACATGAACACTGAATTACTTTGAAAGGAAGAAATAGGCTTTTTTTTTTAATGCAATCTTGAACACTGTTATTAAAAAAAATGAGAGCAACATTTTGGAGTAACGAGCAGAGATTACTCATTCCCTTGTTTTACACAAGTTGACTTTTGGCTTTCTGCAGAACGCCATTTAACAGAGCACATTACCAAGCTGCTAGCCACTTTTCACAGTGATGCTAAAGCAGGTAAGAGACAATAAGTGGAACTGTTGATGGTTTATATTACTCTATTATGTTAATGTTCACTAAAGTATGCCATAAGCTCTCTCATTACATGTGTATAAACCAATTCTCTGTGGTGTTATTCCTGTGCTAAATGCTATAACTACATAAATCTTGAATTAATGGAGACTTTATAGTTCCTGAAAATGAAGGGTAATTGCTATCTGTTAATGCTGTTGTTGCTATTAAAGGAAGTATATATTTTCAGTAACAATGTTTATGGACCGTGAGCCCCACATCACAGCTATTGCACAGTGCGGAGATGGTGTAACACGATTATCAGACTAACTCCCTTTCTCTCCCGCCTCCCTCACAAAAGCACAGTATCATTTCCACAGCTTCAACAAACTACCCCGCAATTCTCCTAACAGTTGCAGAGTCCAAACCGATGTCCTTCAATGAACATACAGTAACAGAAACAGGATTTGCATTTCCATCTCTGGGAACGCATGATTTGCTAAGTTTCTCGCTTGGTTAAATGGCTGGACGGCTCACTTTATTAGTTTGGGTATTTCGAACAGTTCTTCGAGAAGCGTGTGGTGACAGAATGATAGGTGTGAGAAAGTATCATCCCACTGACTTCCTTTGAGATTTCAGCAGTGATGCAGAAGTGAAAGGCTATACTTGGCCAGAGACAGTTCTAAGAAAGTAGATGGGATGGACAAGTCCCCAGCCTTGAGCTCCTGTTCTCAGATTATTAAAATCAGCAGCGCACTGTTTGGAAACACTCTCACAATCTGCTGTTCAACTCTACCTTGCACTAAAGTAATGGCTCCTTCAATTCTGATATACTGTACGTATGACTGACTATGCTCAATTACTTTTCTCCCCTGGAGTCCTGCACAGCACTGTACAAGGAAAAAAACAAAACCATCAAGAGTGTGTTTATATTTTTCAATGCAGTGAGGGTAAAGCATTAATTTTACTCTAATGCCTATGTTTTAAAACATTAAGAGCTCAATAGCCCATATACCTATGAACTAAATAAATAGTGGATAATTATTAGCATGGTACAGAGAGAGAAGTAGGAGGTGGAAAATTTCAGTTTTGCTTCTAGCTCTATCACTGACTCGGTTTGTACTTCTACGTGAACTTCTTTTTTTTGTGCATTCCTCATGAGTTATATACAGACGACAGTGATCCGCTGTTTATGACTAACAAAAAGTGTTATGCAAATCAAAAGTACATTAGTAATTCCTGCCCTGCCCTTCATTAGTGCCAGCGCGCGTAGGTGTACCTAGAGAAAGCTGCTTCTTGCTGACCATGCAGGAAAGCAGGATTGTTCTGTGGTGCTGTGAAATGAAGCCGACCCATCACATAATTTGGTAAGCCTGATACCGGGCTAGACAGAACGTTGAATGCTCCATCTGGATGCAATAGCCAGAGAGTGTTATTGGAAGATACATTTTTCCAACACATGGAAGGGGGAAAAAACTCTCTTCAGTGTAATCCCTCAGGACATTCATGCCAGTATTTTTATAGCTCCTAGTTGCACCAGACAGGTTAGTTTTAGAGAAATACTTCGCGTGTTTCCAGGGGAGTATGTCAGGTATCAACAGAGAGAGCCAGGCTGCCCTTGTGTTCCCCAAGTGAACACATTATGGCTGTGAAACGTTTGAAGCCTCTTCACTTCAACCTTGGTGAGTTTACATGCATGTGCACACGTCTTTGCTGACAAGAAAAGCAATCCTACTTAATTCCAGAGACCTATTTAATAGAACCGATGTCATATGTCTCTACAGATCAGGCAAGAGATAGAAAGATGATGATCTTGTGCTGCTCTCCTTATGAAGAAAAGAAATGTTGCTATTATTAAGGTGGAGTCACCTTAAGGAGCAGGTAGCTGGGAAATATGTGAGCCTAGAAGGTCAAATTACAGTTACAGATATGTAAAGAAATGCCATATAAGGAACACTATAATAGCCTTTCATTTGCTGTAAAGGACAGTAGGTTACCAGCCAAACACAATGCAGCTTCCTCTGAAGGTAACCTCAGATCCCACAATCTGAAAGCTAATCAATGTTGTTCAGATTTCAATTTCTTCTCTACAAGGTGAAGTCAAACCTAATCTAACAAATGTCAGTCTCAGATGTAATGCTGCTAGCTGGGTCTACTAGTGTAATTTAGATAATCATTAATAGCATAGCTGTATAATAAAACTACATGTCACTTACAACTTCATCTGAGGTTTGACTGGCAGATCTTTAAACAGTTTTCTAAGTGATTGCTTTTACTTTCTTTGATTGGGCAGTCTAAGAAATGTTTTAACCCCATGGTATCTAAGCTTTTAGGGAATAATTTTTCACCCTTGCCACCTCTGCCATCAGCTCTGCTGCTGTGTAACCTTGTAAGAAGGGGGGGGTTGTCATGGTTTCAGGGAGTGACTTTATACATATATACACATATATAAAACAAAATATGTACAGGATCTTTCATTCAACATCTATGATTTAAATGTTTTTCTTCGATCAAGCCTCCATCTCAAAACACAGCTTTTGCAACACTCTGGAGATATTTGGTATCTGATGGGATTTTTAAAAGAAGTTGAAGAAAGCTTAATGCTTCCCAAGCGCTAACCCTACTAAAAAAAATGAAAAAGACTTAACCAGAAGAAGCTTTTAGTGTAGTCTCTTGAACTCATGGTAACCTCTGATGTATGGCTGCAGCCAAGTGTGCTGCCAAGGAGATGGGGCTATCTGAAGTCAGCCTTTACTTTTGTAATGCTGATCCGGTAGAAACCTGCATGCCACAGCTTCTCATGAATGAATGCAAGAGACTGGACAGCCACAATATAATTAAAGTTTGATGAAGATCTAACCTGAGACTGCCAAGTTTGATCTGCCAGAACAGAAGTCAGCAAGGGATACTCTGGTCTTTTATACATTTGATGCTCAAAAGCATGGTGCAACTGTTGCTATATATTGGGCCTTCTCTGTTTTCCTTGCAAAGGTGAAACAAGGAATCCCCATACAAAACCACACAACTACAACCTTTCAACAACCAACCTCTGCATCCAAAAGAAGGTCAGAAAAATCATTGCTCTGTGATAAATATGCATGCAACATGACAAAACACTCTGTTACCACACTGCCTTTGAGGGTAGGTACCAGTTGTTCCATTTCTAAACTGATTACGAAATTGACATCTTCGGAGGTTACTATAAATAAAATATAGGCTCCCGACAAGTTATTGGAGGAGAGTTCCTCTGAAACAGCACTAATGCTATGACTCGGGTCTCACCAAATGCTCACATAATAATCAAGACAGACTATTATGTTTCTTTTCAAATGGGAGTTTCTTTTCTGTAAACAAAAACTAGCGCAGATCACAGAATACCTGATCCAATGTTTTTTTCATTCAATTATAGATATTTTTAAATTTGACATGAAGACTGGAGGAAAAATATTATTTTCAAATTCATTCTTATTTTGACTATGAGGGAATTTCCAAGCTAGTAACGCACATGAAAGAAGAAAATTCAGTCTTACCTTATCGTCAATATCACTCTCGCTGTCACACTGTGGATTAGAGAGAGAAAAAAAGATTTTGAGAAACACCTTTATGTATAGGGATCTTTCGCATCATCCTCTTAAATCTTTAGGATAGCTGTTCATGATGTTCTCAGTTCAATGAAACACACTTTTGATGTTTGCAGTAATGCCTTTTAGATTGCTAGCATAAACCAGACAAAGCCAATTTCTCTCTTATACAAAAATATGGTATACTCTTACTTGGATGTGGGAAAGTGAACTTTAAACAAAAAAGAAAATCAGCAATGCATTATAATAACAACTGTAAGATGAACACCACAACAAAAAGCATGCCTTTTTATCATCCCAAATTGTGGAATATATAGTAACAGTTTTGCATTGCTTCACCTTGATGAGCACTTTGTCATCTAACAAGGAAACTGTGAAACTGGCAATCAATTTCTAATTTAATGAGTGGTACCAAGAATAGTAATTAAAATACATCATAAATTCTGGTACATTTTTTAGTTTGAACGAGATCACGATCCCAGGAGGAAGTGTTTACTTAAAGAGTTCTAGAGTGTAATCTCTTACAGCCTCTGAAAATGAAATGCTCTATTTTCACAGCACAAATGATGGAAAGATAACTTGAGCACTGAACATTTCAGGACATGCACATCTTGTTGGCTGGAGCTGAGAAAGATTTACGATTGGGAACAAAAATAAATCTCTTGGTGTCTGTCATACTGACAAAAAGTGGCCAGTGCATTTCATAACTTTTGTGTCCAATGGGAATTTTCTCCATCAGCCAGCAGCTGACGGGGATGGTCCGGGTAGACTTCCGTAACTGGTGGCACCCTCTCGAGTTCACTGGTTCAACAAGAGGGGACTCTGCAAGCCAGCAATGACACAAGCTACAAATGTGGAAATGGTCCATGAAAATGCATGTGCTTCGGTGTCATGAATGTAGAGGAAGGAATAGATCTGTTTGGTCATTTTCTCCAGCTCCTGCTCCTCATGGAGCAGGGAACGGGGATCTTTCCTGTCACAACTATCTATCCTAAAGTTACAAAGCAGAAATTTCAGCTGTGACATTGTCAGTTTTCCGCAGATTTTTGAGAGACTATTTAATCTCTTCTTCTTCTACTTGGCACATGAAATGATTGACCCCAAACACTTGAGGAACCTTTTACTCTTAAATTCTCTGAAATACACTGAGCACATGAAGAACCACGAAACAGCAGAGGGGTCTCCCATGGCGATTCTGCAGTGAAGACTGCTCAGCTTTCCAACTGACTCCTCATTTCCATTTAACTGCAGTGGAAATGCTTGGTTTAAGGCACCTATTTTTCTGTTTTTCTATAGTCTTGACTAAGCAGAACTCTCTTTCAAAATGAAACTGTGTTACACTGCCCCACCTAATCCACGGCACTGTTTAGAAGGACGCGCGCAGATCTAACTGTATCTGTATCCATTCTGGTGAAAAAACAGAACCTGAAGCAAAAATGGAAGAAGCTACAGGAAGGCAGGAAGGACAATGCTCTGCAGGGGCCGGGGAGCAGTGGGTGGGCACGTCCTATGGGAATAACCAGTGTTAACGTCAGCAGACTGCATTAAGCCCTACACAAATACTTTGCGCGTGGAAGGCAAGAACATCACATAGCCACATCTTTAGCAAATACCTTCCCATAAGCCATCTGTGCCTTTTTTGGGGACTTCTATTCCATCACTAAGCTTTATGAAAATTATTATAGGAAACACAGTTTCTATTTTTTCACAAAACAGACACTCAGATCAAAGCTAAACTCAGTCCTGATAAATCATCATCAGCAGCCATTTGCTGATTTTCCCAAACCCATGCCATGTAACCATGAACTATTAGAAGTCCCTGCTCCGGGCACTAATTGTCTATCACCACCGAGACACGCTGAAACAGGTTTGCTGGGCAAAGGCTGCCCCAGTACCTGCTGCATTTGCGCTTGCTCAGGACAGTGCTAATTCATGCTGACAAAGCAACACATTCATCAAAAACAAGGTGGGGGGGTGTGGAAGATGCAGTCACAGCAGTACGCTTGTTGTTATTTACACGCTCTTGAGAAATGCCGGCTGACTCAAGGGAAGCCTTTCACCTCCACCTGGGGGGGCTGAAATCAAGTCAGCGTGCTACGGGGAATGTGCATTCCCCCAACTTACTAGCATAATTGAGTGGGTAACGAAGACCAAGTTATTTTACCCTTTAAACCTGGCCTACTCTAAAGCATCCTAAGTTACCATTTTAATCATTGTGCTCGTTCAACCTGCACGCTTATATTTTAGAGGCAGAATATTTTGATGATGTGATTCAACCTGCACAGTTCAGACTAAAGCTTGTTACAATGGAATTACACCTATCACAAAAATGGCATAAAAATTAGTACACTCAGCCCTGTGTTGCTTAAAATTGTATGCTTAGGCAGCAACAATAGAAATTTTAATTCTTACAGGGACTTAAAGAATGACACACTGAAGCAATAAAAAAATCAAATAAATTAAACTCAGAAATATATTAACTAGAAAACATTCAAAATTATCATTAAAACTCAGGCACTTTTGCCTATGAGCCCTGGTTTAATAAAACCACAGTACTGTAAACCTTAATAAATTTAGCTTAAAAATATTTGAGAGCGGATGTAAACAATTTTGGGGAACTTTAGTAACCATTATTATTCAAATACAGCGTATTTTGGTCTTGCTGTTTTTGTAACAAAACTTGTCTTCCTATTTCTTACTGCATTATGATATTTTAAAGAAAGAGGACAGGCTTTTTCTTGTTGAAAGCAGATAGGACCTCAAAAATTTGTATGCCTATAGTGAGTATAAAAACCTACTACGGATGGTTTGCATTACTAAAAGGTGCAGAATTGCTTTATTTAGATGCCTAATTTTGCTTTGTATCAACATGCAACTTTGTCTCATGAAGATAAGTGAAAGTTGCAAAAAGCCAGTGAACCATCAAATCCACACGCTGAATTTTACAAAGGTACGAATGAAGCAAACATCTGCTCTCTGAGGATACATTTTTCCCCATTCAGGATCTGTAAATACTCCTTAATTAATTGTTTTTAAAATGGAAAGGACAGCAAAGAATTTTGTTTAATTTTAGCTTACATCTTCCTTACTTTAATCATGACCGCGCCAGTCTCGCAGCCGAAGAAGCCGGAGGGGCTGTGGATGCAGATCCACTGGCGAACACGACTCTGTGCGCACACAGAGCCCACCGTGCGACTGCAAGACGGGCGCTTTAAAAACCACATTTCTGACAGCAAATTGCATAATTTCTTGTTTGCCTTATGAAATAGCTGTCCCCTCCCAGCCACGTAGGACTCACTCATGGACACAAACTGTCCCCGTATTGATTCCTACTGTGTGGCTCTTAAACCACCAAAATACAACACGTTAATCCACATGAGAATCAAGTCCCAAACTGACCCAAAGCTACTAAGCAGTCTAGATGATGAGAGATTGTGGGGGAAGAATTAACACACCATTATTTATAAAATTTGCACTTCTGCTCAACATACAGCATCCTGGAAAGTAAGAGCTTGAGACTCATGGCTACCAACCCACGTTCATCTCCCACCGACTTCTGAAGAAAACACAGCCAGCTTTGGTGAAAAAAAGCCCCAAGCTTCAGAATTCACTTAGGTTTTCTTTTTTTTTTTTTAAAGAAACAGGCTCCCACATTCGCATTGAGAAACAGGAACCCACAGGCTGCTGAACACGCAATGGCACTGAAAAAAATGATGACAGCAAACCAAACCCGCCCAGACAGATCTGCGAAAAACCAGAACCACTGCCGACCCCTTCCCTTCGGGGGTGTGTTAAAAAACACAGTTTCAATGAGCTGTTTCAGCTTCTGCGGTAACAGCCTCCAGCCTCCGCACACCCGCTCTTCTCCAGCCTCCGCCCCTGCGGAGCTCTGGGTCGACAAAGAGAGACCGAGGCTGGTGCATTTCATTGCTGGGATGGCTAAACGAATAATGAAGTCATAGGAGAAACTTTGGTTTGACCCAGAGGATTTTCTGCGTCTTAAAAGACAACTTATTCCGGCCTGGTGAGGAGGAGGCCGGCGGCGGGTCCTACGAAGGCCGTGCAGGCCAAGGCTGCCTGGCTCCTCCGCTCACCTCCCACGCAGCTGTTGTCAGAGGGACAAAAGCCCTTGTCAAAACAAAAAAGTTAAAGAAAATGTGGAGAATGGCAACTGTTGACAGCTACGGGGGCTCATTGAAAGACAAAAGCTTCAATTACCTGGATTTTTCTAAAGGCCTGTTAACACTCCTGGTCTATAAGCGAAACTGTAAACAGCCATTGTGCTGGGTTCATAAAGGCTCCTAAAAGGATTATTCACTGGGTTGTGCCAATTGCCTCTCAATTCCACCAAGAATGTTTGCAAAGCCGACCCCTAATTGTGCCGCTTTTTGGAAACAATTTCTTGCAGTGACAGATTCCAGTCAGAAAAAAGCCTCCCGTGAGGCAAAGTTCAGCAGAAACAACACGTAATTCAGGTGGAATGGGCTCAGTGCACCGTAAAAGGCCTCGCTTCTCCCTCCTCCTCCCGCTTCGGCAGACGTGGTACCTCCACCCGCCATGACCCAGCACCAAAAGATCACTGAACTGGCCGCGGGCTCCCCGGGACAGGGCACGACCTGCCGGCTGCTGCCACCTGACCGTGCTGTGGAGGGAGGTTCAGGCTCCGGCTGAAGCAGGGCATGAAGCGGTGAGAATAAATGGTGCTTTCCTAATCCCCACCTAAGCACCTGCAGCAACTCCACCATCCCCTCCATCGCACCTGCTCCGCTGCTGCACCCGAAAGACCTGAGGAATGAGAGACAGAGCTCCTGTACGTGTAGGCCAGGCCCTGCGGATTCTTTTTTGTTTCGATGGCTGACGTGGATAATTCACGTTTCAAGACCCCCCTCCATCGTGCCTTTCCCACCAGGCAAGGAGTCATGATGTGTTCCAGTACTTGCTTGTACAAATCATCTCAACAGGGATAAAGATGGACTTGTGTCTATTGTAAAACACAGGCAGTGGCGTATTTGGAGAAGGGACTACCTGGAAAGGCAGACGCCACCAGCAGCACACCTGCCTGCAGTGAACTGGAAATAATCCTCTAACCCCTCCCTCATCCCAAGAAAGTTAGGGTTGAAACGGGAAATACGAACATTACTCGCTGTGATTCACGTGACGTACAAGCATAAATCAGACCACTCCACATAACAGCAACAGATAATGCAGAGGTTTGTGTCACTGCAGATAAAGCCAGATCTCCACTACAAAGGTTTTCTGGTGGACCTACAGTCAGAGGTGTTCAATTAGCTCAGCTGCAGAGTGTTTGAGCCACGTAAGTTTAGCTTTTTGGAGTGCAGAAGGGGAGCAGGTCTGGAATAAGCTGTGCACTGAGTTTTCAAAAAAAGCAGCATCCGCAGAAGAAGCATGTAGGCTCTGCACTCCGGGACGCCTCCATTGGCACTGGGCTCCTCGCAAAGGCATTTAGTCCAAGAAGTGGCAGGATCTATATTAAAATTGTTTGTATCGTGATTCTGGATGTTTTCTGGTAAGTTTAAGAACTGTGAAAACATCCTTTGACTCTTTGCCTATTCCCAACATTTTAACTTCCAGATCACCCAGTTTTTCTTCACATAATAAAAGCGCTACATTGATTATTGATTCTCACATAAACTGCCACATGCCAGGAACCAGAGCTCCAAGAAACAAAACCAAAACCAACCCAAAACTCACAAGACTGCAACAAGATTGGCAACACTTGGGTGTTACATCGTGAGTTAGGTGCAGAGAAACACTGTTATCTGAAACGGGGCCACATCCTCCAAGCTTTTGAGAATTGCATATAAGTCACCTCAGCTTATTCACATAAACCCAGTATCCTCTATTCCACCCAAACCGGGAGGTTTACAATCCAGGCCGTGCCTACACAGCCTCAAGGCTGCAGGGTCCTGTTGTGCCAGCACTATACGGCACAGAAGTTACAGGTTCCTGCCCAAACAGCTGACAGAAAGCCTTGTTTTCCTTTGCACACAAACACACATACCTACAGATATTATTTATATTATGATTAAGCAGACAGTGATAGACATCTAAGCCGTCTGGGTGAAAAAACAGATCTCAGCCCTGAGGGATATGTAATCTAAGCAGTCTACCTGCAACTAAAACTGTGTGGGGAAGTATAAGGACAAAAGAGGAGGACAAAATATTAATTATACAGTCTATAAAATTACAATGCAAGCTGGCAGGGTAGAATATATATGTAAGAAGTTGCACAAAATATATGAACAGTGTAGATACCTACGGAACCTGTATACCTGCTCAGACAGTCCCAGAGGATGGCCATGTTACTGCTATCTTATTATTTCCAACCATATTTAGTTACTGAATTTTCTTTTAATAGTGAGGCTCAGGGAAGCATTAGGCTTAAATCCCGGGCTGTTAATGTTTCTTTTAAAGGAAGAAGGAAAATCAAGCCTATTTTTCAGAGCCCTCCCCCTCGCCCTGTCCTCCGAGCTGAGTTCCCGGGAGCCGCTCGCAGCAGCAGCAGCGGCGCGTATGGATGCGCGCTTGTGTGTGCAGGGGGAGGGTGTTGTTTCCTATTAAGTCTGGCATCGGATTCATGTCTGCAGGGGCTTGCTTAAGATGATAGGAAGAGAGAGTTTTATCATGAGCCAGACTGACAGAAAAGCCTGCTAATGGGACTTGAGGCATACACAGGAAAGAAAGTGCCAAAACATTAAGCTACCGCCAAGTGTCAGAGGGCCACTGATTTATTGCAGCAATTTTGCCACTGTGTCCTTTATAAGGTCCCACAAGTCCTTCCTCCTGGCAAGAAGCTGTGAGCTGCTGCAGCTCGGGGAGAAGTTTAGATCCAGAGCACAGAAAGTGTCCAAGCGAAAGGCGGGGGCCGGGGGGAGGACGGAAATCGAATGTTGACTTGAACTTGCCCCAGGCAGCAGAGTCCTCTTAGCTCCACTGCCTCCCTGACAGCTTGATGAAATGAGTCAGGGCCTCCCTATGGCTAGACCAGCTCCGGCTTCCAAGTGCCGGGGTAGAGCTGTAAGAAACAGATTGAGCCTCAGGGCAGCAATTTTTTTATTTTTTTTTTCCCCTTTCTCTCCTCAGCATTTGGCTGGGGGAAGGGGGAGGTTATGAGCACTACAGATGTATAGGCTGAGCCTTTGTCTGTGGAGGGGGAGGGCGAGGGGGAGAGAGAGAAGAACAGCAAGAGAGTATTAGCTATGGCAGCCGAGAATAGCCCTGAGCACTATAACTAATTTTGAGGGGCAGTGATGCATTGTACGGGCTCTGTGCTGTTTGGTCTGAGGGGGCCCCTGTTGTGAAGCAGCAATCAAGAGGACATTTTGTTAAGTGACCAACAGCTGTCATCTGCAAGCCCAGGGTAGGGAACGAGGGAGCAAGGGGGAGGGAAAAAGAAAAAAAAAAAAAGAGCATTTGTCCCTTGGAGGCAGAGCACATTAATTCACCAATCTGCCACAGCTTTAACTCTAAAAGTGCTCGGTGCTGCCGAAGAGCTGGATTCCACTCCATCAGTCACCCGGAGAGACGGTACCTCTCACCCTGCTTCAGCCTGCCAGACGCAGGGAGCTTCCCTACCTCTGCGGGTTGAGGAACTGACGCTAAAAATACTGTTTAAGTCTCTTTTCATTCCATAAAATTGAGTTGATCTGCTGCAGCTTAGGGTCAATCCCTCAAGGACTGTTTTTTCCCCCCTTCCCTTTTCCTTAGCACTCATAAATTAATCAGGAAGACCCTGACTAAGTCATTTCATGCTGTACAACATAAAAGAAAGTCCCCTGATGATCCATGCAAGGATCTATTAAAAGCGGGAGGAGGGAGGGAGGAAGGGTTAGGGAAGAGGGAGAAAAGAGGAGGGGGGAAGGAAAAAATCTCAACCTTTTTGATATTTTAGGATAAAAGCTGGAGGACTTTGTTACAAATTCTAGCCAACATCAAAACACCTTAAATAATTCAAAGAACATGTTAAAGGGAAGAAACTGAATGTTGCTCTGATGTTCAGTTGATGCAACGCAGAATATTACCCAAAACAGCACAGCCTGTTAAGGGAGACAGCAGCCTTGAGCATTTCAGTTCTTTAGAAAAATGTCAGAACCTGTAAAAATCATAATTTCCAGCAACTTTTTTTTTTTTTTTTTGCATGATATAAACTCAGCGAGACTGAAATGTAGGTTTCTGACAAGCTGTTAACAAGACAACTTTAGAAATCTGTCTGGAGCTCTCAGGGAGATGGGCTGCCATTTCACTGCTTCGAAGAAGTTCATGACATGACAAGCAAAAATCAGGGAACAGAGACCTAAAAACCACGGTGTAATTTTCATTTGCTTCTGTCGTGAAAGAATTCAAGCAGAAATATTAGAAGGCTGCACAACTAAAAAAGCCAGCAACTGGAAAATCATTGCTGTGGTTTGACAAGCACATATTTTATGCTGAAAGTTTTTTCTTTATTATTACACCTATATACAGGAAAGCATTTTGGAAAAAAAAAAAGGGACAATCAAAAATTACTGCTAGAGATCTACCGAGATCTACAGCTGCCTACTTTCAAGCCAAGTCTAAAAATGACCTAGTTCATGGGAGAGAGTGACCAACCCATCTTGAAAAAGCTGTGAGCGCCACCAGATTTCTCTCGGTTTCCCACATCCCTGCCCTTCCTCCCCATAGGAAAGGTAGAAGTATCTTTCCATAATGCAATCTTTTACTGGCGCCTACACGGATAAGTGTTGCTACATAAGGGTTTAACAAAGACACATTCATTAAAAATAGAAAAGTCAGCATCCAATGCCATCTACACAGCAATGCTTGTACCACATATTCAAGAGAGCCTTTCAGGCTGCTTTACCATGTTACACCTCCTACTTTAGGCCTTAATATACCAGTATAATGCTTTTCCATAATTGTTGGATGACTTAACGATGTCTTTTCCAGAATCAATCTATTCTACTCTATGGTTTGAAAAAAAGTAGATCAATTGATTGATTGATTGATCGATCTATCCATCTATCTCTATGTAATAAATCTCTTTCCATATACAATCTCTCTCTCCCCCTCTCTCTTACTATTTGGACTCATTCTGAGCATTTAATGGTAGGTTGATATAGCTGCCTTGAAGTCGATTTACTGATTGTGATTGACTCATATCCATAGTTGCAGAATCTCGGTACCTTTGGGATGAATGCTTTAGGAAACCCAAAGACAGCCAGCTGCATACATACAATCTTATGCTTAATTTCAGCCCATATTTGCCAAGAGAGCGAGAGATCGGACAACGCAGAAGGTAATTTTCACTTGTAACACCTATGATTATACCAAGGGGTAATGTGAATTACGGGCCAAATTTAGCCCAGCATTTGCGAGGACGAATAATGAACTGAAGCTTTTTCAGCTCTTTCCTATTTCAGCTCATTTCCAGACGGCTCCGGTGGTGCGACCCTACAGCCATGCTTGGGTAATTGAAAGGAGAGTGCACGCAAAGTTGAATGGCTGATACTGCATTTCACCAATTTACGAAATGGAGGAGACTCTGACAAGAAAAGAGATGCAGTTTGTTTCTCTTCTGAAGTGCTCACAAGTTCTTTTCATTCTCCCTTCGCTTGGGCATTGTGTCACCCGTCACTCATTTTCTGTTCATTAGACAGACACTCTTGGGGACATTACAGCTTCACTGCTGTATATGGGTTTTCACTAAGGAACCAGAGAAACATCCATTACTTTCTTATTCTACAGTTTTAAGCTATGACTAACACCATTTGCTTGCAAGAGACATCTTGCTTTGCTGCCTCCCCTTTACCATGAGCCTCCTGGCTTGGAGTTACTTGGACCTCCCCTGCCCCAGCTGCTTTGGTCACTCACACTCCCCAGGGAGGAGCAGAAACCAAGAGAGGATTTGCAGTGACTCACAGCACAGAGCAACTCTAATTTTGTTTAACGCAAGGATGCCTAGACAGGATGTGCCCGACAGAAGTAAAGTGGCTTAAAGCCATTATTTACAACAATGACAGGCTGCTGCAGTTTGGAGGGGGGGGGGTTATAAGCCTTCTTTAAAATTAAGGAGGAGTTTAGGACTTAATATGGCTACAGCCAAAAGCCACTTTAACCATAATGATCTGTCTAGTAATTCCCCACTTAGTATAAACATCATTTTTTTCTTCTATTTGGACTGCACATCTAGTCCATTACTATGCCATGTCCACGTCATTATGGACTCACCAAAAAGTACTCGGCCACTACAAAATAACAGGATTTGTTAAAGTACCCCCTCTGTAATGGAAAGCATTTAGTTATTCTCAGCTCTCTGACTCCACGGCATATGACTCTGTTTGGAAGCTTCATTTACATATTTATTTAGTGGAGAACATGCATGGCTGTCTTCCCTCAGTGCAGAACCATTAGTAGCTGCAGGAAGCTGTTAGAGGGGACTTCAGCATGGAACTTAGGAGGAAAGGCATTTCATAATACCTCAGTATCCTGCTGAATAACTGTCACCTTCCAGAATGAGGGTGATGGATTTCTGGTTATGAAACTTGCTGTGGTTTGTTACAGCTGATTCACATGAATGTTTATTTTATTTCACTTATACATTTCATTTATATATATATACACACATACACTTTTTCTTATGCTGTCAACTTTCTTCTTCCCCACTTCTCCCTGTAAGTCCAAGTGGTGCAGTGACAAAAGAACATACCAGGCTATGCATGAAGACATCCACCTGATGACTCTGAAGTTCCCCCCCAAGTATTATGACTGATGTTTCCATTCAAATGCAATCTGGACACCCAAAAATTTCCAGCATGAGCACTGAGAAGTGGGGATTAATTTCAGAATCAGCACGGGCGTCATTTAGGTATGAAGGCAAACCTCCGCTGAGCCTTCTAACCATTTATTCTGGACCTGGCAGGATGAGTGTGCTGAAGCCCCAATTTGAGTTCGGCTGGGACGACAGGCTACACACCTTGAAATATACTATGATGATGCTATATGTAATATTTTAACACACTATTCAATTAGGAACTTTGGACTTGGAAAACAATCTAAAGCACCTACTGTGTTTTCAACATACATTAATACAATAAAATGAAGTGCAGTTCATTCTTAAGGAATATAGGAAGGTTATGTGAATCAGCTGCTTGGTTTTGTTGAATGCCTTTAGCCACTAAGAAGGGAAGGCCCTGTTGCTGTCAGGGACAACATTTACAATACTTATACATATTTAATATAATAATTAATATTATTTAATTCCACTGCTATTAAACTAATAGCAAGGTTTATATTGTTGTGGCTAAAAAATATAAAGCTTACAAGAACTACCATTAACGTCTGCATTATTGAACGTTAAAATTCAAATCCGGTAAAAGATTTAGCACAAGAATTGAGACATCTACAGAAGACCTATTCCTCCAAGGAAACTCTCAGAGCACGTGCTTACAGATTTCAACCACTGCTTTTAAAATAAACCTTGAGGGATGGATGCCCCACTTGCCACAGGCAAGCTACAAAGGAACAAAGACATTCACCAAGACAAAAATAAAAAAACACCTTAAAATACGAAAAGTAAAAACACACCCTCTCCTCCCAAAAATCTCCAGCAGTAGTCATTAACATTAATACAATGCAAATTAAATCTTTTTTTTTTTCCTTTCGTTCCATTTAGATCTTAAAAATATTGAAGTAGGTAAGTCCTGGAAGTGAAGGACAAGCATTGCCTAGGGCATACATTTGGGTGTCTCCAATATAATCTAAGGAATATAGCAGAGGCTGCAAGCTAATTTGATAAGAAAATAATGTAGTTGGTTATTCACTCTTACAGAATTATTCCTTAGCAAAGCGAAATATGAAAGCTTTCGTGGTACGCCACTACCTGGAAAATACTTCTTTGGACCAATAAATGACAAACCTTTAAAGATTAAGCAATTTTTAAAAAACATATTTGCTATTTCAGTTGAAATTGTAAAGGCTCCCCACTAGCTTACTACATCTGCTCCTCTCTTCCGACCCCCCTAGATACTCATTTGTTCTTGTCAGCCCCCCAAATGTCAATGATTGATGTAAATGTAATGACTTACAAGATGGAGCCTCCTACCTCGCTGTTCTGCTTTCAGACTGCAAAGGTAGTTTGAGCAGCACTGACCTCAAAGACCAAGACAAGGGCTGGTAGCGCACGTTGAAAGGTGGGAATGCAAGTATCCTTAGCCAAAGCACCCTGAAACTTTCTGAACAGGCTTGAGGACATTTATCCTTTCTGTTGTCATAACAGATTTATTTTTTTTTCTGTATTTTTCTTCCTGGACTGATGTGGAAATGCTCAGCTGTGTGGATAGATGTCATTTATGAATAGAAGCTCCAACTCCTTCCTCAGTAGTGACACCCCCCTGTATGGCTAATCCAGGCTGGAGTGATTAGAGAATAAAAGAAAGAGGAAACATCTCAACAGGAGGGGAAATAAGAGAAAAATAACAGAAGACTAAAGGGCAAGAATGGAAAAAACAACTTACTGCACTGTGGACCAATAATGAGATGGGACTACAAACACTATCTGTTTGGGAATGAAGTCTATCATCTTCAATCACTAACCATTATTATTAGCACGATTATAAAGCCGCTAATAATTAGATGGAACAAACTATTACATATTTGTCACGGAGTGAGAGTACACTGAATCATAGAAACTTTTAATTTTCCAATACGTTATTATGAACAAAGGTGAACGTGAAATTTGCTTGAAAAACTGGAAAATACCTTGACCACAATGTTTTAACTCCTCTCAGTTTGTGTGCTCTGGTCTTCCTGCTCCACCGGGAGGTGCGGCACAGCCAGTAGTGCTTTTTTCACTTGTGATTTTTGCTGTCTCAGCTGTGATGCACCAACCAACTCACGTGTGGTTTGCAGCCACACGCAGCAATAAAATGCATGAACAGCAACTCATGATAACGCTATTATTGGTATGTGCCACTACTGCACATACAACAACAACATGGGTTTTCATGGACTGCAGAGTAATTAGGTGTCTTTAAATACGCTTTAAAGCCTTTTCATGGAGCTAGCGTGTGGGAAGGTCCTCCTCAGCATTTATGCAAAGTACCTGCACAGATAACTGAAAGCTCAAGAGCTTCTGGCCAGCTTTTAGCAGCAGAGGTCGAGAATGACAGGGTCTCAGGCTTATCAGTGTATATTTTAAAAAAAAAAACTTTTAAATTCACACCTAACACTTTTGTTTATGAAGCAGAAATAGCACTGAAAACAAATAACTTTGTTAGCTCAGCTGGCTAATGAAAACTTGTGACAATTACAAAAACAAATCTTTGTTTTCAATTTTCAGTAAGCAGAGCTTTAAAAGAACAAGCTGCTCTTGAAAGTATGATAGTTTTTTTCCCTAAAAAAGGAAAGAAAGAAATCCTTCCTAGCAACTGCAATTATGATACTTTCATGTCAAATGAATTATATTACTGAAAATAAATCTTTCTAAGATGCACAAGAGGGTTATCTGGCTCCAGTCAGACTTATGCATTACTGGTTTTATATGTTGTACTCTACTTGATTAATATAGGTAATCAAATTATATTGCCTTCCACTGTGCTCTCAAATTCAAGGCTATAATGTTTTCAATGACAAAGTTCATAGAGTTGTATAAAAATGTACCTCATGCTGTACCAGCCCTTTATTGCTGTAGTAAAACACCATTTTCAATTTAGTAATAAGTGATATAAAACAGAGTGTCTTGATTGGCAGGGTCGTATTCATTATGCAGTGCCCTACGACACAACACAGTTCAGAATGGAAATTTAAGGACAAAGTCTACCACAATCTCAGATGCTGATACTTCAGGGAATAAAATGATTCCTTTTCATGAGTTGTCCAAAGGAAGGACAAGGAACTGGACACAAAGGCACACAATGTATTACACACGCACACGTGTATAGAAGGAAGAGACTCATCATAGCATGCTACTACTCCATACAGGTTTTCCTGCACTGGAGTCAATCCTATACTACTGCTTCCCACCTGAAATAGGAAATTAAAAAAGAACATAACAGAAAAAGAGAAAGCACAACAGCCTGGACAGCAGCAAATACTGGAGAGCTTCTTCTGGCTCCGCCACTGGCCTGACTTGTGATCAGAAGAAAAATATCAGGGCTTTGAGATTCCGAGTGTTTAACTTGAGGTGCCTTAATGTGAAGTTGTGTTATCTTCACTTTATGAACATCAGGATTCTCTAAAGAGCTGTAAATTAGGCTGTCAAAAGTGGTAAAATCTTAAGTTTGCAGCTACCTTTGAATATGTAAATCCTAACCCTTCCCTTCCTTCTTTTCCTTTTTCTAAATTAGGAATAACGTTTACCATATCCGTAAACCATCAAACCAACCAATCTGTGAGTTCTAGAGAGGCAAAGTATTCTGGTGAGCCTTGTCATCACTACGAACACTATCTAGAAGAGCAAGAATTATAAAGCCGTTTTCTGTGAAACTAAACAGCAAAGATATTGTTAGCTAGTATCTTTTCTAAGCATGTATGGTGAGCAAATGATACGATCAGGAAAGACAACTCTTGGACTCAGGAATTAGTAATGTTATCTTAGTTTTGTTTCCTTGGCAACTTGACCTTTCATAATTTGCCCAAAGGCAAAATATGGGCAGCATATCCCTTTCAAATCATACCTCAATAATCTTGTGATTAAAAGCATCACCAGAATGTGGCCTTGCCGTAAGATGGAGAATTAACGACTCTCTACTAAATGATCCACTGATGTTGAATCTAATTTAAGTAGCCTTGCAAGAATATTTAACACTTAATGATAGGCTCTGTATTAGAGTAGGTTTAATCTAGGATGCAGCCACAGATGTCATAAGAAGGAATTAATCAGCATTGCTTCCACTAAAACAGAAATGCAAAATTGCTGAACAGAATGTATTAGAAACAGATTAAAGAACTGGGACTTAAACATAAAAGAAACAGAGCTGATGCCACCCTCAGAGAGCTAATTTGAAATACAGGAAAACTTAATTCGCCTTTAACTGAAGAATTGGGGTGTTTGAAGTTATTAAAGAGAAGCTTGTGTTATCAAGAAGGAAAGAAAGGCAGATAGTCTTTTCCCTCATCAATTAAAAATGAAAGCCCAACCCAAAAATTAATGCCTGCCTCAAAATTCCAACAAAATGAAGTTATTGATGCTCTAGGGACTATTGCTGCATCCTACATGAAGCTCTATACTCAATGAAGTGATGTGGAAGTTTCACTAACTTGGAAAACTCCTGCTCAATTTAGGGAAGTTACCTTTCAGGAAAGCAAATCTTGGAAATAGGGAAATACAGCCTATGGTTATTGAAATGCTTGCAATTGGGTGAAAATATGAAATAGGGTATTTGAAAATTCACTCTAAACTCCCCATATAGAGAGAACTTGCCCATCCAAAGGCTTGTGTAAAGATCTACATTACAATTACTCATTGTTGCTTCAGACAACTTATCATCTCCCCTGTTATTTGAGGACTTCATGCTGTCCACGTGGTTTACGCTGCTTGGTCTCTTTCATTAGTAAAGACAGGTTAGCGTATAAAGCCAGAAGGGACCACAGACCATCCATTCAGAGCATCTATACAGCACATGGCATTAAATTTCAACCAGCAACGCTGCATTCGTGATTTGAAGATATTGAGAGCAAATCTCCTAATCCTATGAAACCTTAGAAGCATGTGTCGTGGATTAAATACTGCATTCTTCAAATTTTGGAGTTACAGTTAAAGGCCCTGGTAATGATGAGGACAACCTAACTTTAGCACAATTGTATACCTGCTGAAAACATCTAGGAGTGTGCTGAATATTCCAATGGCCTGATTCAACTAGTGCACTCCTGATTTGCTATCACTGCTATTAAAATGGTTTTTGACTGGGTTGAGTGGCCCTTCCTTGAAAAATTACAAAACAATCCAGCTTTGGTCCCAATTTTCATTGATAGCCTAATAGAACATACAAATCATCTCAGTGCTTGTTCCCAAATTAATGAAAAACTTATATAAAGCTTTGATCTTGATGGAAGAATCCATCAAGACTTCCCATTTGTCTCCCTAATTACTTGCTTTGATGCTCACGGCTTGCAATCACTGCATACGTTAATGTCCTGAGGTTGCCATAGCTACCGTTAGTGAAGCAGAACAAGAGACATGGCTCTGCACATAAGCCACCTTTGCTAGATGTTTCCTTCTTCACCCTGGCCATTCCTCCACCAGCGATGGTATGAAGGTACTCCTGTACTGCACCAGAAGTTAATAAAATAGTTCCTATTAACTTTACTACCAATGTTACTAGTAATATTTGCTTTTTCTTTCTCTCTGCTGCTCATACACTGGAGGGTTTGAAAGCAGCGAAGTGGTCAGCAGACAAGAATGCAAGCAAGGACTGAGTTTCCTTCCTAACTTGAACAACCATTTTGCTCTGTGATTCTGGGTCTCGATTTTCTTCATTTTTGAAGGATAGCAATGACGCGTCTTTCATGGCACAGTCCTGTTCTGAGAACACACTGCTACAAATTGATGAAGAAAATGTGTAATAATAGTCACTTTTCGTAAAAAATTTGCTTGAAGTGAGTTCCCTCTATTTCTACAACTTCCTAGTAAGCTAAAAACCTTTGATTAAACCTCTACACTTCTCCTTTTTTAATAAAGGACACTGAACAAGTAATGATGCATAATATACTTCAACATTACTTGTAATTGCTCATTGAAAATAAGAAATGAGAAATCACTTTCTTATTTGCTTATCTGATGACCTCTAAGGACAATGAGGTACATGATAAATGCACAGTGTGGTGTATTTCCTCATTTACTGTATTGATCTGATTTAATGTAATGTCAAGAAATGCAGCACTAAGCCATTAAACACCAACAAAAAGTATAATTTGCTCTGAAGTGTAAGTTTATTTGTAACTTTAGTTCACACGCACGTTTTTGTACTTTCTGCAATTAGTTCATGGAAGTTTTCAGCACAATCTGTTCTGGAAGCTTTCCATTCTAAAAAAGGTGACAAACGAATGAAATATCTGAGTGGGAACCATCATCCTAATATATTTCAAATAACTAACCAACGTTGACTGAAAAATTCCTACAGCAACAACACGATACTGCTTATTTTGGTTATTAGGAAGATATATCACTTTAATATTCTGTTCCTGCCAAAGTTTTATGCATTAAGTGTATGAACTCTAAATCTTTTTTGTTCTGAATACAGTATTTTCCTCTGGGAGGTACAGTACACAGTAAGTATGGAAAGTTAACATGTAATTAGCATGGTAATGTCTAAGCAAATTACATCATGCTAGAGTTAATCGAGGTTCAGATCAGAAATAATCCTCTGAGCACAGCCCGTGTGAATTACAAGTTTGTATAACGCTCAGCAACCTGAAAACCTACAGGATCCTGAAGCACCTACCAAAGAGCCAGGCACCTCAGATGCTCTGCTGCTCCTTACCGACCTTTGGTGTTTCATGTGGCTCCACAAGGATCTGCCTGAAGTCTGGAAATCGCTCAGGCACGGCTTTTACAATGAGCTGTAGGATGGTGGGAAATGTTGGAGCTCGCATCCCATAGGACCAGGTTCTAAATCTTTACCCGCAGTGTGAGAGCAGGACACTTTATTAGATGCTCTCTTGCTAATTTTCCTCACGATTAAATTTGCTTATTTTCCTCAAGGAGTGACGATTAAAAATAAACCCACTGTGGTTTTATTTTTAGTAGATCCTGTAGTTAGGTCACGGCTGACAAGATGTGAATCAGAACCATTGCACTAGCAACAGGGTCGCGTTTATAACAGACAGCCCTAGCGCAGTGCTAATGCGCTTATTAAATGACCCACTATTGGTATCCTAACAACATCTTACTATTTTATTTAGAAACAAACAGCAAGGAGAGAGGGGGAGATTCCAAATTAATTAAATGGGCTTAGCGAAGAAGAAGAATCAATTTTGGCATGAACACTACACTTTTCTTTTTTTTTTAAATTAAACCAATACTACATGCTATTTAGCAGCTCCAGAACCCACATAATGACAGAAAACAGCTAAGTGAGTCAACAATCAGTATAAGCAGAAATCAGAGTAAACAGATTAGGGCAATCATCATTGGACAATCCATAGAAATAAGGACAGCCATTTTTCAAATGACTAATGATAGTACCAAATGTTGAAGACAATGAAGAAAACGAGTAGGAGCTATTTTCAGACAAATGCCTTTCTTCAGAAGAACACAACGCTGAAGAGCTTGGATTCATCTCTCAAATACTATGGCTCATGTGACAGGTTGTGATGCACAGCACATGAGAGAGAATACATAAGCCAACATAAAATTCTGCATGATTAATATATGATTAGTTCACGTTTGTACAATGCTTTGAAGATGTGAAGTGCTAATTAAAATTTCTGGATTAGGCTGGTCGATGCCCCAATGCAATCCAGATCAGTAAATAAAAAACTGTGCAGAAGTTTAAACTAACTGCCCAAAGACTGAAGAACCCATGAGACGCTAAGAAATGCTTTAAATTTCAAGTGGATAAACAAATGTATAAAAGAGAGAGAGAAGGGGAAGTCAATGCCCCAGTGAAGATATTTAAGACAGATAGATGAAGATATTTAAGACAGAAAGATATAGCTGGTAATTATTTGAAAAACACTGATGCACCTCCCTCTACCATCAGCAGAAATACTCTCATTGACTCACGAGATATAGAGATATCTTAGCTCAGGAACCCATAAATATTTGCTGAACCAAAACCTTAAAATCTAATGACCTCAGTGGAACGTAAACAAGTGTCTTCCCAAGAGCAGGTCTGCAGTAATGAGAATGAAAAAAATATTTAGTTTGACATAGGCAAGGGAAAAAAAAGATGCAGCCTCAGACTGGAGAGTGGAAAAAGAGAGAAAAAGGAAATTCCTCTCTAGCTTTCATCAGAAATTTTGAAACTGGACTTCAGTATGGGGAGGAAAGAGTGAAACCTGCAGCAGATGAAAAATATGTGACTCACGGCACCTGAATTTTTTTTGTATTAGAGAGCAGAATACGTAAAATCATTTACAGCAAAAAGACCATCCCAATACATCACTTGCCTTGGATCCATATACGGCTTGGGATCAAAACAGAATGCCACCCAACAGAGAGATGTTGGCTCTGCTACTGATCTGGCCTTTTCCTGCTTAATTAAAGCTACCAAACACTTGAGCTGAAAAACCGTAATCCCCATTAGAGTGTCATTTTAGCGGTAGGTGATCAGACCTTTCAAGCTACAGTAAGTAATTATGCTAGCAGGAACCATGTGTACTATTAATGCGACCATAGGAATACCACATACGTGCCGTTAGGAGTACTGTCAACGCAGTCTGGTAACCAGCTAAGGATTACCAGGCTAACTAGTAGTTCCAGCTCCAGGCACGTCTGAATGGAGACAAAAGCCCCAGTAGGTAGCCATGCCCAGTGCCAGGCAGAGAAGACGTGTGGCTCTAAATCCATGTAAGTACTAAGTAGAATTGGACAACCCTATCTGTGGAAGCAGAGACTACGTGCAATGGTTATTTACCCTTCAGTTTGAAATAACAATAAAGATTAAATGTACCAAAAGAGTAGGCACAAAAGAATGGAATACTCAGCGTATGAATATTTACTTTTGGTCTCCATTACAATGCAGAAATAGACGTGGAGGCCTAGAGAACAAAAATGGGTTTTGTACTACTGTTATGTCTTATGGAATAAGAAACGTGACCAAGGAAAGTCCCCAGTAATTCAAAACCCACGTAGACTTTAAGCCACTACAGATGCAATGCAGTCACACTTCAGTCTTGGCAAATGCTTTGTGAGCTGACTTCAAAACCAGTATTTGGGGGACAGGAAAAGAGGGGTCTGCTGGAGATGCCCAGTGGGTTGAAGGCACATAGTCATGATGCCACATGAAACCCCTCAACCTTCAACGCCTGAACTACTGGAAAGAAGCAAAACATAAGAAAGCCAAAATAAAGCAAACCTCCTAATTAGTGTTAAAATAAAACAAAGGCACTTTTTTATTAAGCAGGATGCACGTTTTTCTGTAGTGTGCTCTTGTAGAGGTCTAGGACTATCACTCACACAATGTATGAAAAGATGTAATCCCTAGGTATATACCAATCTTTTCCAAGTGGTTTTAAAGCTAGCGTCTGTAGCAATACATATTTTGCAGCAAATATTTAGAATGAAATATTTCATAAAGTACTTCAGCATTTCTTTGAGTGTTTAATTTATCTGACATAAAAGAACAAGAGTGTATAGCATTTTCCTGTAAGTGGATGTAAAATACGCATTGCATGGATCCCTATAATTAAAAAAACAGCAAATCATTGTCATTAATGCACAAGCAAGATCATAAATGAATACATTATTAAGTCCTACTGAATTAATGTTTAACTGCAATAGAGTTGAAATTGAACGAGGCAATTAATCAGAGTAAGAACTGAAAAAAAGCGCCACATCTGTCTCACTTTGAATACATTGAGCAAAACGACCTTCAAAACGGTACTGCCAATCAAACCACGCCGCCCACTGATGTGACAGCCTGGGTGCCACCACAGAGAGAAAGTTTAGTCAGTGTAACAGATACCGGCTTTCTGTCTGAGTCACTTCATGGGTACATCTCACCCTGAGGGAATAAAACATTATGTCTCAAGGGTCTTATTTCATAAAGTCATGAATGTTCAGATGGTGAAGATCATGCTGGTTATAAATGTGAACTACATCTGCTCAAAGTCACTAGAAAATGAAACTGGGGGAGTTGACATACATTAATGATAATTTTAAAAGGCTTAATGCTCTCCAACATCTAGGGGAGGCTAAAAAAAATTATGTTCAGAAGCTTTTGTTCCATGGATTGTGCTTTGATCAACTAAAATACATTAAGTTAAATTTTTCCTCATCAGTCTTAAACTCGGTAGTGGAATTTTCTTTAACGGGTTAATTAAACTCCCTCAGGTTCTTAACTGTTGAAAAGTCTTAGTTCAATTTATTTCAGAGTTTAAGGAGGAATAAAATGATAATATTAATGACGATAATGACCCTTATCCGAGCTAAAGCTTTTTGCACTTCCCATGTAGAACGGTATCTATTGTTCACGAGTCCTACCTTTGACAGATAGGTAGGTATATGTACTTTTCTTCATTGTAACATATTATGAATATTAAACAATATTTTAAAAGAAAAATCCATTGGTATTTTTGTAGCTAGTTCTTAAGCAATAATTATCTTTGAATAAAGATTTTTTTTTTCTCTTAATGCAAATGAACTGCAAATTTTCCAAACCGTAATTGTTTTCCGACATTGAATTGATGGAGCAACTGGCATGTAGGTAATCAGCATACTCATTTCCCTTTCAGCAGCAATAAGGACTAGATTTAGGATTTTCCATTTAAAAAAAAAAAAAAAGGAGTGCTCAGATATTCATTGATAAAGCAGCTAATAATTAGGGGTTAGGAAAGTTTGTCAGCGAGCTGAATAGTGGTTAACCTGTTCCTACACCTCTGCTATCATATCGATGAGTGCATTAAAGCCATTGTGTTACTTTACAATGCACAATTTGTCATTTGTGCACAATACATAGCTTTTTGCACCAAAAAAGCCAAGTCAAGATATTACATTTATCTTTCCATTAACACTTACAATCACACATTTGCCCACAGTGCATAAAATAGGTACCGCCAGCGCGCCTGGAGATCAGCAGGAGTGTATCTATACAGCATGCACCACCTCAGTTCATCGGGGAGAGACAGTGTCTCAGGCTCCAGTTCAACCGAGTCACTGCAATTTTTATGGCACTTTTGAAAAGCAACTCTCAGGACTGAGAAGTTTAAGAACTTGTTGGGAAACTGAAGTCTAGTGCAGGGAATGAAGTTGTAGTGTGGGATGAGAATGGTTCTGGGTCAGCAGGGAGGAGGATGGCAGGGTGGGTTCCCGGACTCTGCCAGCTTTAGGACCTTGAAGCGTTGCTCCATGCCCAGTTCCTCACCCCCTAAGCCAATGAAGTCCCATCAGCGAGCAGGGAAACTCTGCTTTACTTGGGGGTGATAGTCTAGAACTACTGTTGTGTGCTGATCCGCACACGCCTCTCTTCAATAAGACTCCTAGTAACTATACAATAATACATAGTACAAAGAAGCTTACTCATCTGTTATTTGCTTTCAGACTGTGAGCTCTCTCTTGCTCAATACAAAGAGATGGTGGGCTTGGCGGGAGTGGACAACAGTTACACAGAGGTTTTGATCTTCGTAATCCTCTACCAAAACTTAAGTGACTCAGAGCCACTGTCATGGGCTGTAGTTAATGAAATGTTTGTTTCGGCTACTGTAGAAAGACTGAGGAACACAGATCACACGTGCCTCCTCTCTGGTCTTATTTATTAATGAGTGCAGATCAGAGAAGGAACTGGGAAGCGCAGTCCTGGGAAGCATCAGGTCTCGTTTCCTGAGAAAAGTGATACGTGGAACACGCAAGGCTCGCACTGGATAAAGGTGATTCCCTTTAAGGACAGGGAATACTCTTCCACATTTTAAGGGCTTTTAGATAAACTTTAGACAATTCCCTGAGATATATTTTCATGCTGGCAATATTTTATTGGGATACCAGTGTGAGATCTAGGCATGTCTGGATATGTGCCAGTGTGTATCAGTCTACTCCACCCTTCTCTGACACAAGATCTGTTCTGACTGTTAACATCAAATATGAAGATTTTAACAGAACTGTAACACAGGGTATCAATTTGATACAAACCCAGGATGGAAGAGCACTGCAGGATGGTGTCATCTCTGCGCAGGGCTCTCTCAGCCTCGGCTGCCACGTGTATGATACCATTGCTTTTGTTAAACCGATCATGACAAAATAGCTTATCAGCACCTAAATGCAAAGGAGAGCATTAATAATGCCAACTACCTGCAGGGTTAGTTAACTGATCCTGTTTCATGGGAAGATGTAGGATTCATGGCCGAATCCTGACCTGACCATGGCCCACGGCCTACATTTTGTTGACTTCCACGAGAAGGATGTCGGGATCTGTAACAGAAAGGGTGAGGGAAGCAGAAGGAAGAGAAAGAGAGGGGGAGTGGGGGCAATTCACTAACACACACAAACCCAAAAGATAAAATCAACAAAGCAATTAAGCTTCAACAGAAACAAGACAGTTCTTTTTGTTTTGTTTTGGGGTTTTTTTTTCCAGTGTGAATGTTAATTACTGTGCCTTACAGCAGAGATAACGAGAGGGTTTTACTGCCTAGCATTTTTCAAACAAAGACATGAAAAATTCATGAGCAGGGAAGACCTTGGTGTTGAGCTTCAGTTTTCTTGTCAAATATTTCAGCTCCGGAGGTCCTTGGGAAGGTTACACAGCAATATTCAAGTCTAAAGGATGCCTGTCAGCTGGATCTAAAAGCAACAGGAATTTTATAGGCTACATGTGACCTTGTCAACCCTTTTCCACTGGCCAACAGTGTCTTCCAGCACCATTCACCCAGTTTACAATCAAAAATGAACACTAAAATGCTTGTCCTCTTAAGGACAGAGCACTTGCAACATCAGTCTGCCCATAACATAGGAACTAAGATGGTTCATCTGAAGCCAAGAAATGTTGACGTCTGCACATCACTGCAAAACCAGTCCAAACGTACCTTTGTGCTGCCAATCAGACACCGGGCTCCAGGGCAACTTTGCCAGTCACAGAAATTCTACGAGGACTGTGTGCAGTCCAAAATGTCACACTTTAACTGGGAAGAAAGATCCTACTACGTCTGGCATGGCTTCGAAGAAGATCTAAAATCTCTTTTCAAGTAACTGGCTTTAGCCATGTGGATGTTTTGCAAGTTAGCAGTACCTTTATTAAAACTCAGCTGAGGTTTTTTTTTTTAAAGGTTACAAAAAGGAGCTGCTGTTTGCTGACATGTAGGTCAGGCATAGATCAAGTGTGAGGAGAATAAGGCCGTTTAGTGGACTAACAAGAAACAAGTATAACTCAAAAGCTTTTGGGATCATGTGGAACTCCTTCCCTTCCCTAATCAAATTCACCATAGCAGAAGCAGGAATTTGATGAGGTCTTCGAAGTCTGAACCGCTCAATGTTTTCTTTCCTTGTTAGTTTAATAACGAGAAATCCCTCAGGTGAGTCACTAAGAATCATTCTTCAAATCAAAAACTTCCCTAATCCGTGGCCCCACGCTTTTAAAAATTGTTCTGCATCAAAATTCTCAGCATACCACTGCTTCTAGAATACAGACTATTGGGCAAAGACAAGGTAATAGTCACTTGCATAGTCCGTGTGCTCTGTCTGCACTGAGCTTCACACAGACACGGCAACTCAGTAGCACAGAACATGCTGCAAGATCAGAAACCTGAATTGTAAATTTGAGGCAATTTTTTAATTAATCTCCCTTCCCAGAAAGCCTTTTTGGCAAGAAGGCAGATTTAACATACGCTTAAGTCTCTGAAGTTAGGGAAGAACCTTCAGCTAAAAATATTAACAAACAAGGAAAACAGTCTCGTAATCGTGTCAGTGTTTAAGACCCCAGTGGAGCCAAAAGTTCATGCTGGTACACTAAGTCTCTCCCAAAGTAGTGTTTTGAAACAAGACTCTTCTTTAAAACCAAAATTTTCTAGTCTGGATGGTTTGCAGGTGTTTCCTATACCTTAGTTTCATATGCAACACCACACTGCTGAGAGGTATTTCTCTTGCTAGTGTTGGTACCACTAAACCCAAAAGTGTTTGGCAGTCACAGAGGTACTTACCAGTATTTTCTAACAAGGACACTGGAATTGATAGGCAAAATTTAGTTACGTTTCCCAGTACTAAGCCTTTAGGACTAAAGATGCAGCCCATCAGCTAAAGCACGAGACCCTGAACACCCACATCACTCTCAGATGAGTGATGTAGACAAATTTGTAACTAGGGCTCTTTTTCCCCAAAGAAAAAAAACAAAAATCAAGAAGTTCTAAGTTCCTGACAGCTACAAACCCTTACAAGCAGCAAACTCTCCAGTCAAAATACTTTCTCCTTCACATCTGCTGAGATTTCACTCAACTGTTGCCACCACTTCCCTGCCTAGAAGAGCAATGGGATTCAACTTCTACTCTAAAAGCAAAAAGTTATTGGGAATATGAAGTCTTTGTTTTACAATCAAGTGACAGGAAAGAATGCTAGCAGCTTCTTTCTCTTCTTTTATAAGCTGTTGCTGATGAATGCCATCCTGGTCTTTGAGAGGTATCTGCTGATGTTTAGAGGAAACATGGTAAACAAGAGACAAAAAGTCAAAGGAGAAGTAAATAAGCACACTGGTTTCATCAACTCTATATCTTAGGCTGGTGATAAAGAAAGATGTAGTGCATTTAGCCTCAACATGCTTCTCTTAAGTACCCGCACTATTCTGTGCGCTCGTGACCACCGTATGCTCTCAGCTCTCACATCTCAGCGCCGAGGCACGCAGCCTTACAATGCTGCCGTCTCAGCCAGCCCCTTGCCACTCTTCTGGGCGCATCAAGGCACAACATTGCCCTTCCCAGCTGTTCTTGTCCACGCTTCGCTCTCTGGCTGTACTTCTCTGAGCAAACTCTCTTCTACTCAGGACACATATTTTTGTTGCAGGATTTGCCTTACCAGCAAAATGGTGAGGATGGATTCTCAGCTGCACTCTAAATCTGCTAGGAGCAGCGAGTGGGGACAGACAGTTGATGTAAAATTACTGCTCTTACTTTCCCAGGACCGACACTGTGCTCACCATATCTTTCTGACAGACTACACTGGGAAACCCCATCCCGTATGGCTGTTTCAGTGCTTGGTGGACCTGCCAGTTAACTCAGCGCTGGGTGTGGAGCATTTTGGAAGTCGGATTTCTGGTCCCAGTCTGAGCCTGATTCCAGCATGACCCAAGCAGAACAATACTCTGTGATTCTTGAGAAAACACCTGGCCTGACAAAAAACCAGAAGAATTCAAAAGCCATTTGCTGCTCCTGTGACCTTAGCTTGCACCTCTTCATAATGCAACACTGTGGTGACCCCAATATGAAAAACAAAAAATAAATATACCTGTGTAATAATTTCTGACTCTGCATTTGGGAACAACGCAGCAGAGTTCGGGAATCAATCCCACACTGATGCTGACTTTCCTCCCGCTGGGGCAGACTCCCACCAGGGCTACTGAGATCCTGACCAGCGTCCTTCTGAAATGAGTGTCTGGGCTCCACCACCTGCTTTCAGTATCAGCCAGCATGAATCCTTTGCAAACCATTTTTTTCAAAGTTTTCATTCCTGCCAAGTGCCTTCTTTTGTTGTTTGTTTTAAATCAAAGCAAGCTGTCTCTTCCTCTGCCTGCTCTTCCCTTGCAATCCTTTTTGTTCCTGCCATAGTAGGATGCGCTGTCTTTCATTTCACATCACTGCAAAGTTGCAGGTGAAATCTGTTAGACCACAGAGCAGCTAATGCAATAAAGGAGAAGTTTTGACTGAAGAAAAGTGCCCTGTAGATTTTCATATCAGTATCTCAGGTTGACCAATTTGTAGCTTGGTTTCTGCCCTGGGGCACCTCACTGAGAACATTATGGGGTAAATCAGGACAGGTTTTGTCCTTTGTTCCTAGTCCAAACCATTTATCACGCTGGAGCTGCAGACACAGCAAACCGTACCCCTTTGCTCCAGTTTTAAGTATGGAAGTGTCTATATACCAGCATGACCAATTTGGGTTCCACTTTACCAGAAATCCGGTAGTTAAACCTCCAAGGGACGAGACAGGCGTAATGACTGTGTATAACTTACATATTCAGACAGAGGGTCCCTCCTGTTTTTCCTAGGTACTCCTGGAATCGGAGAGTTTGAGCTGAAACAGTGCTGGAAATGGCTTTGCAAAAAATTAAAATGTCCCAGGATTCAAAAAGTAAACAGGGAACTTAAAGCTGGTATACCATTTGCCATTTAAAAAGGCATTTGCTTTAGGTATAAGGGGGAAACTTCACGATACCAACTGCAGAGACTCTCTTCTCTCCCCTTATACCTTGAGACATCTCTCTTTGCTTATGTATTTTTAAATTATTACCCAGTATATTTATTTTTCAGGTTTGGGTCCAATCTACAAGATAAAGTCTGATCAAAGAGACAAGAACTCAGAAAGGAAAAATCCTTCATCGAAGAAGGGAAGTTTTAAAGCATGTCTCTTCCCAGAATTCTTTCATTTTAGAGGTTTATTTCTGTTTATTACGTTCTAATATGTTACTCCGCTAAGATCTAATCCTGACATTTTAAAGATCTAGGTTTAAAAAATGATCCACCTCCACTCGTAATGCAAATAATATTCATAACCACAGATTCATCTCTGTGGAAGCATGTCGCTATCCCCAAACCACGAGACACCTCGGTACTGCTGAAGCCGTGGTGGGTGCAGTCAGACCTTAAATAGCCAGGACAGTTTCGGGTCCGAACTGAGGCGCAGAGCGGGGTTATGACTGGATGACTCGCACAGCACCTGCGTGCACCATGCTGGGCGACCGTTCACTCTCTCGCTTTCATGAGAACCAAAATTCAGCCTCCTACACATCCACCACAAAGAGGAAACTCTACATAGATGCAGCCGAATCGATCGTGGCTGATGGTTAAGCGGGGAGGGATATAACCAGGCAAAGCCACCAGAACAGCGACTAACCCGCTGCATGAAACGGCCTCATGACAAGTCTCCGCCATTTTGATCTTGAAATTACGGCATCCTCCATCCGATGCTTATTTGCCCAAGAAAGTAACGCAGCTGCAGGGTCAGTTTTATCATGACTTAAGCTCTTTTCCTGCTGAGCTTAATAAAAGACGGAGAGTACTCAAGTGATTTAGGCAAGTCTCACAGTGGGTTAGTGACTCATCTGGGTTTAGAAAAAATTCAGGGTTTTTCCTTGCTCACAGGCCTATATTTCAAACACTGTGTTTTCTCTTGACTATTCCTGTTTTCATTTCATCTGGTTTCCATCGAGTAAAATTAGAAGCATAAAGTTTAAACTATATTGTGGACTGGTGAAACATTCAAACACACAGAGGAGTTTGTATTGAATGCAGGCCATTTGCCGAGACTCATTATGAGCTAAGCATCGACTAACGAAGGCTGCCAGATTAACTGTCCTCAGCCATGCAACAGTAGAACATTTTCCTTGTCTCCAGCTGGCTATCCAGGGGTTTATTCATTCATGGAAGTGGCTTATAGGACAGAGATTACTAGACACAGGCGGGCTGCCTTGGTTGTACTGAATGTAATCCCCAAGCAATTTTTGAACATGTAAGTCTGATACCTGCTATTTCACCAGCATCAGAAACATTGCAAGGCACAGGTAACACAAGAAAGAAGCCGCACCTTGGTGATAACAGAAAAGAAAAAAGATTAAGAACAAAGCAGATTTGTTTGCAATGTACTGGAAAATAAAGCAACTTTAGAGAGTTTAGAGACACGGGTCCTTTATAATCCAGCTGCTAGATGATCCTCATGTAGGATAAATGGTTCCAGTTCACCCCCCCATTCAGATGCTAGATCCAGCTCATTCACTGCATTAAGAACTCAGGAAAAGATGGGAAGCAAGATTTAAATTGGAGAGACTATCCAGTATTACTGCCTTACTCATGTTAAGCATTCTAACTAATTACTACAGGCTTCCATTAATGAAAAAATGGCTGCAAATTGGATTCATTAAGCCCTGTAGCGTGCAGAAAACTCTTCTTGTTGAGAGAACTCCAAAGCTTGAGGCTTGGTGCCTCATCCCAGGTTCTCGGCCTCTGCAGAAGTCCCTGTACCCACCTAACTCTGCCACACAACAGAGCCTCAGGAGCTCACCACACTCAGGCAATTTTCAAACTTTCTAGCATATTTCAAACCCAAAGTTTTTCTATTAAGCTTCTACTACATATATAAACACACACACACATACACATCTATCAGACAAATGCAATCTGCCTTGATCTTGTGAAGAGGAGAGGAAGTTTGCTGGGAAAAGTACTTTTAGCAATGCCTGAGCTATGAACTAAAATTCAAAATCAAGGGGTTTTTTGTTCATTTTTGTCTTATGTTATAATTGGCATCACAAACGTGGAACTGCTAGTAGTGGAAGCAGCGCTTTTAACAAAACATTGTATCATTTCTGACGTTAGCAGTATGGGAACTCACTGTAATAGTGATCTATATTCCCACGCTGCTTTCAGATTGGTTTAGCAAACAGAATATATAAACGCTAAACTATTACAACGGTTATATCTACCACTCCTGCTCTTCTGAGAAAAAACCAACCAAACAAAAAAATGATGCAGGCCGGCAGGCAAAATCCTGTTATCTGTATGAAAAAAAACCTGTCATGAAAAACTGTTTATTTTTAAAGGGTCCGGATTCAGCCCCATTTAAAAATTAGGCCTATCAACACACTATAAAAACTCTTATCAATTAGGAAAAAGTTCTTATCTATTTGAAGAGACATAAGCCTGTCCTCCCCACTGCCACACTACTAAGAAGGATGTTATGCTATGACTTCCACATGGGAATGCTTTCTTTTTTTTTTTTTAATAACACCACAACACTTCTTTTAAAATGGTATGACAAGCGTCACGCCTCTTAATGACACTTCGTTATCTGAGCAGCTGGCTTTTAAAACAAGATGTGGCACAAGGAACTTCAGCGGCAGCAGCGGCTGCCAATCACGGGCACGTCCCGCAGCCATCGCTCCAGCTCTGTCACAACTCACCCTTGCCCTATTTTGGAAGAAGGCAAAGGACTGGAATCTGTTATTTAGACGATATCCGACGAGTCTGTTTAACATTCATGCCGTTCTCCAGGGAACTAGCGCAGAGGGATGGCTTTGCTGAGTGCTGGCGGTGGCAGGGTCCCGGTCCGGCCGGCTCAGCCTTGGCAACAGCGAGCGGAGCCAAGCGCGGGCACACAGCTGAACTCATTATTGTATTTAAAATGTTTCAGGAACCTCAAAAACAGATTAAGTAATGCAATAATAAAACTCTCAGTGAACCTGTGCAATAAAATCCATCAACAGAGGAGATGGGTAATATAATCTCTTTAGAAAAAAAATCCTCTGCTCTATGCCTGAATTACCTTGTGCACCACAAGATAGAGGATTTAGACTATGGCAACGGATTGAAATCTCTCTTCAGGGACATCCTTCTCATAATTGTACATTCATGCCTCTCTCCCCAGTAGTAGCCTAAATACAATTTACCGTTGCACACATTTTTATAGGGTTTCTGCAAATCCGCCACTTTATTACCACCCCGGTTATAAGGGGCCACACGGCAATTCCTAAGGGTTCACTAACTGAGCAAGATATTAAGCTTGAATAAAAAGAATCAAAAACGTCTATCTACAATTTATAGTTCTCTATAAAGGACCTTGGGGAACCGCAATTTGAAGGTGAAAAGTAAATGGAAAGCAGATTTCAGCTGAAAAATTCCATATGATCGATGGAGAAGACTTACAGAGAATTATCCAGAGAGGTTTTTAAGGTGTGCTAGAGTTAAAAACATACAACTCCAAATTACACACCAGGCCCACAACATCCCAGTGTGGATACATCTGATTAATCAGGTCTATTCACAGCTCGGTAACAGCTGCCTTCTTTATGCACATCTCGTGAAAGCAATCCTATTCTACACCTTTCTAAGAGGAAAGAAAGGTAAAAAGAGGATTTGAAAAACTCTGAGGGTGCCTGCAGTACCTAACAGTTTCCCAGTTTGTCTGAGAGACTCTGAGGTCCAGAGGTGAGACCCCTGCTCCTAACTGTGCCGCAGACCACTGGGGCCTTGGGCAAATCACCCAGTTCAGCTGTGCCTCAGTTTCCCTGTTGCTGGAGTGACGGAGTTTCCGTTCACTCACCACTGTTGTGTCTTCTGAAACTGGAATGAAAACGTTACAGAATTCTTGTCTTCCTAAAGTTGTAAGAACAATAATATAAAGTCACTGTAACATCTAATTATAAGTAGCAAAAAAAGAAAGAAAAACTATGCGGTTATTTATAACTACCTACAGAAATTAGGGAATTACTTAAATCATTAATACGAGTAAAAAGAAGTAAAGAGTAGATGATGTAGCAAATCTATCCTCGTGACGAACTCAGAAGGCAAGTGTCTGAATGTCGCAGTCCATCACTAACACCGTAATATCTTGAAACAACTGAAAATCAAGATCGGATGTTTTAGTGAAAGATAAACTATTTCTAATGCTCCAACACACCTTCACATTTGGCTGAGTGCAGACCCCTCCGGGGCACATCAGGAACCAGGCAACGGAGTCATGATAAATGATTCTTACTCCTGCAGAGATGGGCCAAAATCTCTGCTGTCTTAATTTCTTAATTGCAAAACATCCAGTGACGAGCTTGGCCCACTGAGTCTATGAAACGGAACAGGCCTACAGGAACGACTCTGGTCTCAAACGCTTTCTCTTTCCCACCCAAGAGTAGGGTGCGACGCACAGACACTGCTTGGGTACAGCATCCCGTGTGCTGGAGGGATGGGATGTTTCCAGACAGCGAACTTTCTTGTTGATGAGAAACAAAATATTTATCTCTGAATCTTCATCAATTTTTGAATAGTGTCATAATTCCCAGAATCTGTGGAATCTGAAACACTGACATATGGTAATTAACCCTCTTTTCATCTCCTTTTTGATTCAATTGCACAGGATAAGTATAGTAATGCATAGCAGGTGGGAAAATCTGTATTTTATTTATTTTTTTTCTTTGAGGAGATGTAGATAAAAATTGTAGACTGTATATTATGCTGAATCAAAGGAAGATGTGGAGCATTTGGGCTGCTGTATATCCACTACCGGCGTGATGTTTTCATTAGTTCTCCTCCTAAGCCTACTGCTAAGTCCAGGAATAATGGCTAAGAAACCGAGCTGTGAAGGTGACACTCTTCTGCATGCGCTGTGACCTTCTTAATGCTGGCGCCTTGGACAGCAGCACAGCTCCACCAAGTCAGATCCCATTATTTATGACATTTCAATTTGAGCCTTAATAAATCACGCTCAGAGACAGTGTGATTTCCCAGCTAAGGAAATGCATACAAGTAAGAGGTAGGTGCAATCAAATGTCTTGGGAGTCCATGGATGATGGGCTATTAGAGGGAGATGTGTGGGGAGGCAACCTTGGTTTTACATTGGCTCTGCTGCAGACTTTCAGCGGAGGTTTTTTTTTGGAAATCACATTCTCTGTTGATGCTTGGTTCGTCATCCACCCTCCCTTCCTCCTCCTCTCCCATGCTCCTTCCCCGCTTCAGCTATCTAGGAGGCTCTTGGCAAAGACTCTCTAATATGTGCTTGCATATGGCAGAACATCTATCTCGACTGAAGCAACTAGGCATTAATGTATAACACAAATAATGAACAATGATTCATCTGAACAGGCTCAATATGAAGGGCTGCTTTTTTTGAATCTGGGCCTCAGCAAAGCTTTGAAGGATAATTTCCACTAAAAATTGGATCAACTCCATCAAGAAGAACACAAATCCCTGTTTCCTCCAGATTGTTTCACTCGATTCACTAAAATGTTTATTCTACGCTCAGAAAAAAGTTGCTGGAATTTCTAAACTGCATTAAAATTAATCCTTTGCTTCTTTACAGTTGCCTTTTTCAGTGCTTCCTTTGTTCCAAGCTGGCGCTTACGGGAGCTTTCATAACCAGCAGGCAATCACATACATCCTTCCTGTTTGCAGTTTTTACTGTATTTTACACAAACAGAAAACGTGGAACAGTCCAAAGTACATCTCAGACATCTGAGAGAGAAGAAGGTGAATGTTGCTAACAGTTCCCAGCAAAAGACAAGGAGCAGAAAAAGACACCTAGGCTTTGTAATGGAGCTACCTTATTAACTCGCTTTCTACCTTGCGAAAATAAGAGCACAAGATGACCCAGCAAGACTCCGACAATCCCACAGTACTCCTGAAGCACAGATCTCCTCCAAAGGGACCATTCGAACACCAGGATAGTGGCCTTACAAAGCCAGGTGGAAATTAGTGCACAGAAAGCCCATGGCGGATCCTAACAGCATCGGCCCTGGCAAGTAGGAAAGGACAGGACCTGACCTATAGCATTTATAACAAATTAACATCTAAGATACCAGAAGTCTCCCCTCCCTGCGGTGCTGTTCCGCTACCTGGCCCATATTAGGCTCTAATTCCAACCGAGTTTTAATTAAGGGCTCTTTCCAGCACATACCTCAAGCAGGTTTGAATAGCTTATTTAAACGTAACAGTTAGCCACGAGAAGTGCTCAGTGGCCAGTGACACTTTTCTGTCCCTCAACAGGTGGGGAACAGATACAATGAATGAGCAACACCTCATGGCACTGGTTGGCAAATGTCCTTTCCCATCAGCTGACACTGAAAACAGACACCTACCTTTGCAGTGAGCACTCCAGGATGGCCAACAAACCCTTATTACCTTTGGTGAACCTGTGTCTCATCAAAATTTAAACAGACACGTTGTCACACTTCAAAAACATCCTATTTCCTGCCAATGAAACAGCGAATTGCTGCTTAATGTTCTCCAGCGGTATTTGTTAGAGACCAAGAAGCTCGGTCTCTGTGGTCTCTGGTACGCTACAAAACACACTCATTTTTCAACAGCCGTGTATCTGAAAATAGACAGGGCTCAGGTGTTTTTACTACAATGTCATGAAAAAAACCTGCGAGTGCACTGATAAAATAGGCCTTGTCTACATGAGCATTTGATTTTTGCTAGCCCTGGTGCAGCTGTACTGCTATTGAAAACAGTACAAAATATTCAAGCATATGAGGGCCTTTGAGGAAAAAAGTTGTATGGTTTTATGCATCTATCTGATACGCATCAGCGGGGACGCGCAGTCTAATTGCTACAGCTTGAAACAGAGGAAATATTTTCAGTTGCATCCTTATCCACCCATCTACTACCTGGTGATACAGCAGGAAAAAAGAGTTCTCCATCATTTGCCCTTCCCCAAGCTCTGGCTAGGTGCTGTACCAACACTTCATAAAAGACTTTTGCTGCTCCAAAGCTAACGAAGCAGAAGAAAGCCCTCTGCCCAGGGCTGCAGCAGCTTTGGACATGGAGCTGAAGGCAAAGTCCTGCTCTTCCAAGAGGCCCCATGTTGGCTGTCACTGCTGCCACTTCGTGCCCAAGGCTCACCCTTGGCACTTCAGAGACAGCTCTTTACCCTCTATGGGCAACACAACCAGCTACAGAGGGCTGGAAGGAAGCTTAATCCTCTGGTGTACTAAGCGTCAGAGGGCAAGACTGCCTTCAGCCTCACAGCAAAGGTCTCTGAAATTGCTCTCCCACCCTAGAGTCAATGGATAGGGTTTGCTGGCGCACAGCTACCGCTTGACCATCAGCCAGTTGCTGGTAACATGCTTTACTCTCTTTGTAGGAGTGGAATGATGCTTTTAATAGTGAAAATAACAGTTAAAATGTCTTTGCAGCGATTGGGGAATAATAATAATAATAATGAATACATGTACGAGACTTTAAACAGTCGCAATGGATTAGTGGAAGTCCTTTGCCAAGAAGGCTGCAACTAGAACAAAATGAAGCCTAGATGCTTTTTTTGGTTTTTATCGCTTGAATGAATGATGTTCATAAGGCTACCCACAGCCGCACAGAGTACTGATTGATATCAGTGCCATGCTGCACAGGTCAATAAAGAAGAGAATTTTTCTATTACCACAATGATTCATGAAAGTGATTACTCCCGCTTTGACTTGCTTTCCAAAAAAATCTGCATGCAGCAATACACTTGCCAAATGCTCCTTGTCTGCTCTCGGTGAGCATCCTGAAACTGCTGCAGACACAGTTTTGGGAAACAGGACTGGAAGCACTGAGAAATGTGGAGGACGCAGAGCGCGGACGGTCTCTGATGTAGCTAAGAACAATTGTCAGGCTGCCGGATTGACCAGGAGCAGCCGTATAGTGGGGTGCACCAGCTTCCTGCTCCGTCATACCTCCTGCCACAAGAAACATGGAGAGATGGGATGAAGCCAAGTGCCCCTGGGAGCTCTCGGTTCCCCCTCCAGCCCCGCTTCAGGATTCCACCCAGGAGAACCCCTGCAGCTGTAGCCCAGATCCTGCCCACCGCACCCTGCACCTCTCTGTGCGGCTCTCTCACACACACTCGCTCTTAACTTTCTTTTTTCCTGCTGGCAGGAGACACCTTATCTAGAAGGTTATGTATTACTGTGATACATTTGCTTTTGAAGTACTGAGTGGCTTTTAGACTCTGGCATTTTGAACTTTCCAGGAGGAAGAATGTTACTCTCACAACAAACTTTGAAGTCTGTTTCCTGAATGCGTTAACTGTTTACTCTCTTCCTCTCTTTCTTGGTCACTTCAAGCTCCTCTAGAGTAAACAGAGTCCTCGCACCCGAAAAATCTTATCGTCCAGGTATCAAATAGCATCCCAAACACGAGAAATCAATGCGACTATTTAAAAAACATGGAGTCTGGGAGAGGAATGAAACTGCAGCTGTAAGGGAGGCTATGGCTCCCTCTTGACATGTATCTCATTCACACTATATGGATGGGGCATCTTTTGCCATGCAAGGATGTACATCACAAGAAGCAAAAGCTACCACCAAACACTCCCTCTTTTCCAAATCTCCTCAACACAAGCAAATGTAGGTCTGAAATATTCTTTTACAGGCAAGTATTTTGGTTCCTAATCCTCACCTTCGTCTCACATGTTTTTAGCAAAAGCTTGGTTGTGTATTTAAAAACTACAACTGCAAAAAAAGGACCACATCAAAGAAATCTTTGGTTGTATTTATGTATTCTACCACTTCCAAAAAACTAGGTCATAATTTCATATTCAGTTACACAATTACCAAATCCAGCAATGAATAGAGAAGAACCTGATCCAGTAATTTATTCTATTCCAAACAGAAGTTTAGGATAACAAAGATTCAGCCTGATAACTTCCCCCATTTAATGTAATTCTTTGTCATGAAAACAGAGACAAAAGCGCGTTCTTTGCGTTAGGCTGTGTTGTCAATTTAAATACCTTTGAACAGACTTTCTGTGGTTGAGTGACCTGGGACGGCTACGTGCTCAAAACAACCAACCCTCCATTTAAGAACAAAGACAAGCGTGCTTTTCTTTTAATCTGATATTCTTACATCCTGATCTTAATGGGGAAGACAATTTTGCAAAATTTGTCTTCTTTTGCATTAAAGAAACAAAATTTCTGCCTAGCGTCAGATTGTTTAATTAAAACTGGCAATTAAAAAGATATTAATGTCAACAAACAGGAACCCCCAAAAACCCCAAAACTCCACCCAACACAGACAGTAAGTCACTCTTTCTTCCTTAGTGGCAATTAAGATATTATTGATTCTTTGCAGTAAAACACATTCAAAGCAAGCATTAATAAACATTTCTAACTTCCTGCTTCAACCTGATTGTCTGGTTCTTGTTATCCTCCTAAGAAAGAGGAGGAGGAAACTTGCGCAACTCACTGAAAAGAAATGGCTTTTGCACAACTGTAACTTCATGAGAAAAGTGATGCCACAATCACCCCGCAGGAGCCTGGGCAGTTTGAAAGCACAACGCTCCTGCTAATGCTGGAGTGAAGGTCTGAGCTGAGGAACCCAGAACAAAAGGGTGCACCCCAGGAGAGTACAGCAGAGAAGACATAAGCAAGCCTTGTTCATACTCGTTCCCCTTTGTCCCTCCGTCACAACTGCACCAAATGAGAATCTACCGGGAAAACGTACCTTGTACCCAAGAGCTGCACCTCTACTGCCTTGATCGTAAGACTAGTTCCTGTCATGTGTGCATTTTCCCAATGCTACTATATCAGTTTCCCTGGGAAAGCTTACGAGAACATTCTGTGCCTTCTTTTTGCTCCCACCCTTCCCAAGAAAAGAGAGATCCAAGAATCCCACAGCTTTTGAGTTCATACTTGCCCTTCAAATTTGGGTGGAATCCCTGCTGATGATTCAGGAGCTTCAGAAGACAGAAACTAGAATTATGTACCTTTTCATATGCCAGACCCAACTGCTTCTTCGCTTTAAGCCAAAGCTAGAGCCACAACAATTATAAGCTAGTCTCTGTTGTTTCAAAATTTCCTTCACTGGGTTTGAAGGGATTTATTGATAATATAATTGTTTTTATTCCTAGTCACGAACAGAGAACAAGAAGAAATGGTGGGATGGTAAAGCTGGACAAATTTAGAAATCTGGCGCAAAATGTTGTTGAGTCACCACAGCGGACAAAATACGAAAAAAGGAGAAAGAAAAATGGTGGATTTGCACCATCCTGAAGCAAGGCTGGATGCAGCTGTGGCACACAGTATGTGTGGGAAAGGAGGCCAAGGGCATCTGTGGAGCCGTTCCCCCGAAGGTGTCACCCGGAGCACTCCCTGCCCCAGCCACTGGCCCATCTGCTACAGTACGTCACTGCTCAAAGGCTTCTCACCCAGACTGGGGGACTTTCTGGGTGATATGAACTGGTCAAACACAAGCTACCGGGCTCACTACAAGACTGAAAGAATAAAATTACCTGGCTTGGTTTATACAGAAGGTGTGACTGAAGGAACTGGTTCCACCTGGCCCTAAAAATGGCTTTTTTTGGAAATAATAGTCTGTATTTTGCTATGTTGGCTTAAAACTCCCTAGAGCTTTTAGCCACGTATATTTGATCACCTGCAGTCTGACTGCTCGGCATCGCCCTCCCCATGCTCCCCCAGCGCCCTCCCCATGCTCAGCCTGCTCTCGTGCCCACACCCTCCCACATCACGCCTCCGCGGCTGCTCTCTGCATCACAAGCACCGCTTTCATCCTGAAATTATAATTTTTTTTTTTAGAAATCGGGACATGAAAGGATGATAAAAAGAAATCATTCAGAAGGACAAAATGGCTTGAGGAACCAGAATTACGCACTTGCCAATTCTGTGTTGACTTGCCTTGTTTTTCCTAAAAAGTCATCCCTTCTGCCCCGCGAGCATGCTTTTCCTAGAAGGAGACTTGGGAGGGCTCTTTCCTTTTGAAAAACCCCACTGCCACCAGTACTGGCCGACATCTGCTGTTCCTTTGCGAGGGAGCGGGCTCTTTCCCCGTAACGACTAATTACTGCGTGTCAGACAACTCAGACTCAGCTGGCCTCTGGCCTAGAAGCCGCACTCTGCTTCCTGGCTGCCATTTGGCATTTTCTCCCTATTTTTGTTTTAACTCTTTTTTCCTTTCTTAGAAGATTTTCCAGGCTGGGAAATTCAATCAGACGTTGTCCCCAGCGGCTTGGCTGCCAGCAGGGAGGTTTGCCAGCCTGGAGCTGGCAGGGTGAGAATTGGATGCTTCCGCTCCCGTCTCCCCATGGAGCTCATGCCCCTGGCTCAGCCGAGGCACTGCTGCAAAGGCACTCGAGAAACCGTGGTGTCTCTGCTTTCCCGCTTCTCTTGGGGCACAACTAGGACTCCTGTCTTTTAGGAACTCCTGTCTTTTCAGGAACAGGTTGCCCAGAGAAGCTGTGGATGCCCCATCCCTGGAGGTGTCCAAGGCCAGGCTGGACGGGGCTTGGAGCAACCTGGTCTAGTGGGAGGTGTCCCTGCCCAGGGCAGGGGAGTGGGACTAGATGATCTTTAAGGTCCCTTCCAACCTAAACCAGTCTATGATTCTATGATAACTTGGCTATTCCTTTCAACAAGAGCAGCACACAAACTGTGAGGCACAAGCAAAAAATGTGTTCAAGAAATCTGGGACATGTTCTCATCCCTGCACTAAGACACTTAAGTTCACAACGGTGGCTCTTGCCCCGAAGAGGCAGTTGAAGACTCATCACTGTTGAATGAGCTAAGTTTCAAGAAAGTGGAGAAAAACACAAAAGGTCTTCAAAGCGTCCCATGCCACCATCACTTGACCTTCAAGTTGCCATGACCACCACCAAAACTTTGGTGTTTCCGCTGGCACAGAAAGCTTGGAAACGTCATAGATCAATAACTTTCTCTTGATATGTACGTATGATCTATGTATAAAAGGTAAAAAATCTGGGGTGAAACCGAGGCAGCGCCAAGGAGAGTCAGGATGGAAGGTAACGTGGGCTGCAGCTGCAACGCTGTTGCGTAGGTCACAGAACTGACAGCACGTTAGGCATGAAAAGTACAGCACTCAAAAAATCCTAAGTAATATCAAATATTGGATTTTGTCCCTTTGGCAAGAGAACTTACTGTAAGAACATCAAAATCTCCACATTTGACACTAAGTTTCCATATAATTTTGAATCAAGTTCAAAGCCTTGGACCTTATTGCTACGGCACTCCCCGGCTTACATCCAAGTTATCTAAGAGATTATTGAGTGTTCTGGGATGACAAAGAAAATGTTGACATATTTACAGTTAGCTTTTCTATAACTTGTAAGTTATAGAATTGATGTTTGATATCCACAGACAGTGTGCATGATACAGACACTGGAAAAAGAAGGTATTTGCTCGTTTGCTCCTTAGACCTTTCGCTGCAGGCATTCACAATATAAATAAAAGCTACAAATATTATCTCACTCCCAATACAATTATTTATGTTCCCCTACACAGCCTAATAACAAACATATTTCTTTTCTGGGAAGAGAGATCTCAAGTGGTTTAAGGACTATGCTGCTTTTATCAGAATGGCAAAATGAACCGCAGCCATGTCGTAGCACAGACGCAGTCAGGACAACCCTACAGGTTATTAGAAGAGTTATAAATATGGTTACACCACAGAAAATCCATGTATGTGTGTATTTTTTCTTTTGGAAGGAGAGAATCTGACAAGAAGTTTGCAAGGCCAAGGATCAGAGCTGAATTTTTTTTTCCTGTCACCAAGCCAACACAGGAGTGCGCATGGTCCATCAGAAGGGTCATGTGCCGGGGACACGTGCGTGGGCTCGGGGCAGTTCACTGTGTGTGCTTCCAGCATGAGACACCTGCAACTCTCCTGCGCTTCCGACCGTACTCACATGGGAAGGATTTCCTTTGGGAAAACCCTGGGGAAGCATGGCTGGCCCTTGTGTCTACTGCTCCCTGGGAGGAGTGTCTCCGTTGAGAAAGGAGACCTGGACCAACCTACAACATGGTCATATTAGGAAGAAAGCATTTGCTTAGCTATGTGCTGTTTCTATCAGCTCAGCCTGGTACCACAAGCCAAGCATGGATAAGTATTGCAACATATGAAGCAAATACTGCTTTTTCTGCTTAAGCCATGATCTGCCTAAACTCTTGTTTTAACTGTATGTGTGTGGGACGCAAGAGAATTTAAATGATTTAAAGCTTTTTTATTTTCTCAAAAAACCCCAAACACTAACAGTTTGACAGTCAAGAGTAACCCTCCAGTTCAGCGCCAGACTTAAGGGAAGAGAAAACATAAGGAAACATTTTCATTTTCAAGCTCCCAAGAGACTCTTCCAAACAATAGCAAGAAAAAACAATTCAGAAGTGCCAAAAATCAGGGGAGTGCTCCATTTACTTATTTTTATGGTCAGTCACTGATCATGCTGATATTTGACTTTGGCTCTGAAAACTTAGCTGTGTTAAAATAAAGATAATACACAACTCACTCAGGGTAAATCCACAAACAGACAGAGACGTCCACAGTACTTGAAGAGACCTACAGACTGTTGCCATCTATAAATGCCGACAGAAATTTGTGTTTCCTATTTTTACCTTACAGATCTCTAGGACAGCAGTATCTTTCTGCTTTACATTCCACGCAGCAGATCATTTTCTGTTAGATTTCCACAAGACTTTGTATGCAAGTACTTAACACACTTACTCTTTTACCAGAAGTAGAAATCTGAATTTATGTATTTAAACTATCATGATGCTTATCACAAGTTTTAAGACTCTCAATGACATCAAAAGGCATTCAGTCAAAGCATAGAGTGCTACGAAATACAAGAAATAGAGGCAAGTGGCCAAATAAAAAAACTTCCAGCCTTTCTATATGCTCCTTCAGACTATGGCAATTAAATATCTTCAGACAATGTCCAACACTGAAATCACCTTTAAGGTATCAGCAGTCTCACTCGCTCGAGCCTCTACAAACATTCAACCTGTGCAGGGAGGGCCTGGGAAAACTACTGGCCCTTGGATGGTATCCAAACCCCCATCCAACCTCTGCAGAGCCCATGGGCTGAATGGATTAGGGAGGCAAGATCTGTCACAGCAAATGTGCTCTCCCATAATACCCAGTCATGTATTAGACAAAAGTCACAATTTCTACTGTATTTTTGTCCCTTGGTACAATGGTGAAAACTCATCAATTCTCAGATTAGTTACCACCCACTGAACAAAACACTCAAGGTTGCAGACTCCCCATGGATGCATTCAGGAGTTGAGCTCTATTCAGATTTTACAACACTCCTCAGAGGAAGCACCTCGCGGTATCTCAGTGCCTGTATCTGGGTTTATTTGACGCTGCCAAATTTCCTCCTCCAGTCCTGTCTATCTCCTTACTCATTGGGCTCCATATTAATGAGACTGAGCTAACAGATTGTGGCATGTCAACATGCTGAGCTGACATCCTGCTGCCCCCTCCGTGTCTGTCTGACTTTTAAGCTTTTTCTTTCCGTTTCCCTTCTGGATTATGTGTAACACGCACTGTAGTCCAGGAATGCCTCTTGCTTTGGCTGCCTTGTCTCTCTTTTTGGCATGCTCACGGCGCCAGAGGGAATCTTGCTGAGGCTGGCTAAGTCACATGTTTGCCCTTTAATGAACATTAAAAAGAAAGTAGAATCTATGCCATTTTGATGTTTCTATTAATACAGGCCACAAGAAAGCTCAGGTTCCTGCTACAAAGATCACAGAAAAACAAAGGCAGTTGTAGCAGTTGATGCACAGAAGGGCTTGATCATCTTGCAAAGAAAAGAGCAATTATTAGGCAATACAAGGCACGTGCATTTAGTTTAAATTTGTTCAGCACGGCAATTTGGTAAATCTTGCTGTCACTTTCTGGCATTCCTGAACTTCCTCTTGAATGACCTTTAGCTAAGGACTTGTTTTCATTCACTGAACTGAAGATGTTCAGCATAACGGAAACACATCCTTGGAAAGTCACCTTATGGGATACATCTTGAGGTTGGGAGCTGACACGGTGATGTTCTTTGACAGCCCTTTCCTCCCCTCTCTCTTGGACCCAAGAAAGTTGGAGAACACTTGGGGAATAACAACTTGTTTTTCCATAGGATGTCCCACCCAGCAGGGTCTCCTGGAAAACGACAAATGCAGTTGCAAAGACGAGGGGGAGGCAAAGAGAGGGAAGGACAGCATCCACAGTACCACGATTTCAAGCTCAGCTACAAACATGTCTGGGAAAGGAAAACTCAGGTTCTCAAACAGTGATCTGCTGTGTCAAAAAAAGCAACCACCAAACCAAAAACATGAGAATGTTCAGTTGGAGTGACCTTTGCAAGAAATCCAGGGAAAAAGAAAAGAGCAGGATCTTTCCTTCCTAAGGAGGATTGTGAATTGTCTCCCAACTGCACTCCTGAGCGTGAATCAATTTTCTTCCAGTCGATAACTAGCGCAAAGGTTCTAACCTTCATTTGTGCTCCAAATACTCAATCGGGGATGTAGAACACATACCAATTAAGCAATTCAGCTAAAATAAGAAGGCCGTGAACCAACATCGTTGCTGCAGCTGCCCCTGAGGGATCGAGGGTTAGCAGCTTGGGGAAAAGGTAATTTATTGAGCTTAATACTCTGCGAAATGTTCTCATGATAATAAGATTGTAAGATCGTTTTAATATCTGAAGTCATGTTGAAAAGGTCATTTCTCATCTTTTACGCCTACCTAAGTCATGTAAATTAGAGCTACTCAAACAGAGTTGAGGATGTTTGCAACCTAAGTTTTTCTATATTTTTGGATGACAGAGAAAAATGTCAGTAATCCCAAGCGGTGGGCACAAACAGAGAATGCCCAGGAGCCTTAGAATAGCAACGTTAATGGATGCAGCTACTTTTGCTATGCATTAGGCCAGCATTTCATCTTTGACCTAGTCGATTTTATTCAGTCTTTTTTTCCTCCTTTTTAATGTTGTGATTTGGAGAATGTTAAAAAAACATTTCAAACACACTGCATGTAATCTGAAAGGGGAGGGGAATACAGCTGATGTATTTGCCAAAAGTTTTATAAGCCAGGAAAACGGGGCATTGGCAATTTCACAAAGCACTCGCCTCTTTTCCAACATGCTTTTTTCCATAAGAGAGAATAAACTTGGAGATTATTTTTTTTCTCTTTATTTTTAAATGCTTTCTAGGCAGAAACTTCGTATGCTCTGCCTCCACATCTCCCAGCCAACATTCCTAAATCACAACCTGCAGCTGCCCTTGCTATTGCAGCCTTGGAGCCTCCCTTTGGCAGAGCACCAGCGGCATGCCAAGATGCGATGGTTCTGGGATGCGCGCAATTACCCAACGGGGATGGAGCCGAGATCCCCAAACGCATTTCGCTAAGGCCCCGGAATCATATTTGAAACCAAGTCTTCAAAATTTATAACGGCATTAGGCTATCTAGGCCCTTAGTTTCATTTATGTTTTGAAGCTTCAAATCCATCACACAACTGAGCTAAACGAGGGCATTATTCAGAGTAGCAATGCATTTGATCCCATGCAGTCTGAAAGATGGAAAAGATGGAAATCCCCTCGCCTGTTCTTGTCTTTTTTTTCTTAATCGGTTCCAGCATCTTCCCTCCTCCTCTTCTAGTTGCCCCAACTCTTGTCCTTTACCACAGCCACAACAAAAAACAACCCCCCTGGAAAGCCTTCTTTGCTGTCCCTCTTCCTAATATTTTTTCCACCTCCTCTGTCCTGAACCACTGCCCCATTTGCGACTCTTCACTGGTCAGGCTGCAAGCTTTTCAGAGGAAAAGTCGTCTCTTTTTTTTCTGCTTGGCAGTGTGCTCCAAAGGTGCTATGCAAACAATTTATTATAACAGATTGCGGCCCAGAGTAATTTAATAGACTGTAAACCCCAGCTCAGGAGAGCTGGCGATCCAGCATTTACAAAGCATGCCGTGCTTGTATTTTTCAATACATAATACATAAATCTCCCTGTTGCCGTGGCTCTGCTTTCAGATTTGCTGGGTTTTGTATGTGAAAATTTTCCGACTATTTATCAGTTTGATCTTCTGCGTCAGCCTTTATCATCCCTTACAGTCCTTCTGAAAACTCCCTGAAACAGAGAGATGGAGGCAGCTGCCAAACAACGTCACAGCCTTCCAAGGGTGGGATTCTCTGCAGAGGGCTGTATCCCCACCGTGCCAAGATTGTCACCCTTATGATTATACTAGCAATAATAATGACGATAAATATCAAGCTGAACCACTCTATCACACCAGAAGAGCCGGGAGGGAACAGAAATGTCTGCACACTTGTCTTTTTTGTCTTCCTTGGTTTGGTCCAAAAGGTTGAGGGGAGGATGTTTGAAAAACAAGAATCCCACCCCATCGTTTGTGTGACATCTGGGTGACTCACTGACAATAACTGTCCCGCAGTAATGCTGCGCCCCATTGCGATCTCTCTGGTTTCGTTAGTAGCTGCTCACATCTAATAACAAACCTGCCAGGAACTTCACTGATCCCCGTTAGAGCACTCGCTTGACAAAAAGTTAGTGCCAGCTTCCAGGTAACAAAAAAAACCCCAGCTCTATCAATGCTCCCTTTTTTTCTCAAGCTCAGTTTTGGTAAGGAACACACGGCATCCGACTAGAAAGTTTTTCCACTATGAACTGTGCTTTCAAGGAAGGTGATTCACAAATGAAAAAGGGAAAATATAACCCTGACAAACAGAGAAAATGGAGTGGCAACAAAGCTCCTGAGCAAAAGTGAGAGGGTTTTTCATTTGGCCAATGGATTACAGGTTAAACGTGAAACCTACTTGGTAAGATACGTGTGTGAGCGTGTGTATTTGTGTGCTTCATCAAAGGCAAGAAACACAAGAAGCTTCAGTTCCGAAGACTGCCTTCGTTGGAAGGGTTCCAATTTGGATGTTGACTGCTACTAATAGACTATCACATCAAGAGAGGCGGAAAGTGCACAACTCGCCGAGCATCGGTGCTTACCAGGTTGTCTCCTCCTTCCCCCCGTCTCCTTCTCAACAGCTACTGAGCAAGTGAAGTTTCCAAAACACAAGCAGAACTTACACAACTGTGAAACAATAAATCAAGTTTGCCTCACTTCGGCAGCAGTCTGCTTTACAAATTTGCACCCCGTTCGGGATGAATGTGGATGGATGTATTTCACGCGCAGGGGCAAGCAGCGGTTAACGGGAAACCTGCCGTCTACTCGCTGCAGCATGTGCCAGACGCTGCAGCCTGCATATTAATAGATGATAAATCGCTATTTGGTAGAAATATATATTTTACACATAGCTTAATATATGTTCATAAAAAAGGCTGAAACTTGTTAATCCCAGGCATTTATACCTTCAGCCAATTTAAAAAATTCCAGTACAGTTTTGGAGGAGCCAATATTTCATTGTAGACTGGAAAAATCTCTGCAAAAGGGAAAAATAACCCTCAAAGTACATGAATAGTACAAATTACAGAATACGTTTTCTGCAATTCTCCAAAACTTAACTGGAATGCTACTTTAAAAAAATGGCAAAGGTATAAGATTACATGGAAAATATCACACACCTTTCACATGTGTTTTTTTAAAGTCAGCATTTTTGTAGGGAATTTTGCAGCATACATAATAAAAGTGCAGCAGAGAGACAAGGTATTTCAAATAGCCTCAATTTTTTCATTAAGATCACTCATTCAGTTTTCCTCTAACTCTTTACATAACAGCAGCCAGTCTCTTTCCTGAGTTTTTATAGGTTTTGTATAGTCACATGTCTCAAGAAGTAGAAACAATAAGCAATGGTCTAGTGGACTTATTGTAGTCAACAAAAAAGGAGTATTTATTCCTTAATTAGTGACTTCAAGAAATGCCAGGTCTGTAAGAGACCGTCAACACAGAATTCATCCAACTAACATAACTGCAGGCCCCTGATTTTTGAATCTGGCCAGTCCTTCCTTTTGCTTCAGCCGTACTCACGACGAATGAAACGATTTCACCATATTCAGCCGGCATTTTGAACACTAGAAAACCACAGTCGCACCACCAGCTAACCATCACCATGCTCTAATCTCTTGGAATACAGCAACATCTACGTGGCACACTTCTGCATGTTATTGACAGATGGGTTTTAAATGAAAGCACACACAAAACCAGATCTCTAAGAAACTCTGCTGCCAGGAGCCGTCCACAGCCGACCTCCGACGTTGGAGGGAACAGCCTGGTGCTCTCCTTCACAGACCATTTAGCCCTTCGTTAACTGACGCCCGTACAGAGCACAGCCAAGAATGCAACCATAGACAGTGCTGAATCTGGAAAACGTGCTGCGTGAAAGAAGCGGTTAACTTCATATATTCAACCAGATCAAAGATTTCTGACAAACTTTCTACGTGTCAAACTTCGCAGCTGTTCCCATTATCAGCTTGCTAGGAAAAAGTCTCCGTGGATCAGTGCCATTCTTCGTAAAACCTCAATTGCTCTGCAATAAAAGAGGTCTAATTTTTACAGTAAAGTTCTGCTTATATTTAGTATCAACATCTGACCACAAGTGCTGAATATAAAAGTTACTGGGACTCACTTTAATTGCATTTTGTGCTCTTTGCGAGCCAAATCCTTTAGCCTTACTCAATGCATGCTCAGGCAACTATGACATTAACTTCTACCAGTAAATACTTAACCTCCCTTCAGTGAGGAAATCCAGCATTAACTTCCATCGCTTTAGACTGGAACCAAGATGTCCTTCACGTGTAAAATTCTACATGTAATATTACACTAAAAGAGTAATATTCGACATCAGTTGTCCTTTTAAGATTTTCTCTAAAGCAAGAATAAATATTAAAAAATATGCACCAACTCCTTTCTCTCCTGCTCTCCGCCTCTTGAGGAGTTCTCAAAGCCTATTAAGACATCGTTAAACAGTCAGGCCCAGCACGGTAAGTAAGAGGACCATGGAGCACCTACAGCACTACTGCAACCGCTCGTTAGAGCAAAGGCCGTAATCCCAATTAAGGACACTCACTGTTTAAGCAGCGCAAGCAATTGCAATCCTTCTAGCATTCAAGACTCCGTGTGCCCCTGGCAGGGCTGAGGAGGCTGCGATCCTGTTTGGGAGTGCAAATTGAGCCTCCTATAGTTGGGTGCAAACAGGCTTTCCATTTACTTTTTCCTCTTCCAATATTTAGTTTAACTACCTGCATGAAAGCTGGGAGGAACATTTTCTGCTAAGTGCTTTCATTTCCAGGCCCATCTCTTGCCCAAATACCTGAGGTAGTAGAGCAATAGTTTCATGTTAATGCACATCTTGGTTAAATAAACCAGTTTTCCAGGCTACTAGGTTTTCATTTACATTTCTGGTAGATTAGCCTGAGCTATGGAACTGAACACCACGTACGTCGGGAAACAGGAAGAGGTAAAGTAGTCCTTTCTTCTACAACTTCCTACCGAAGAGCCGCCTGGCTCTGCCAGGTCCCAGCCCCTTGAGCTGCCCATGAACCGCTCTGCTTCTGGGGACAGAGAGGCGAGCGCGGTGCTGGGGTCACAGCACCCCAGCTCAGCCGCTGGCGCTGCACACAAACCACCCCGTACCGTGGAACACAGGTACCAGCCTCAGCTTAATGAGATATACTTGGGCGCTTTCCTTGGGGTTTGAACTGGGATGTTTACCCAACCTACCTGAGGCAGTCACCAGGAGGGGAAAAAAAAAAAGAAAAAGGAATGATAATAAAAGGTTGATTAATTATGTGCAATAACTGGGACAGCATATCATGAAAATTCCATTCTTGTTTACTCAGCTAATTCACTTTTTATGAGTGTTTAGGCTTTAAAGCAAAACAAAGCACTAATTACCCAATTAACGAGCAATTAAGTTACTGCAGCCTAATAGCCTGTACAGTGGCTGCCTTTATGAGTCTGATGGTGAGTTAGAGACCCATTAAACAAATTTATACACAGCTGTAGCAAACATTACATTTCCAGAGATGTTACATTACATGCTAATATTTTCACAGCCTTGAAACATCATTCGCTGGTTTAGTGAATAGAGTTTGCCAGTTTACTCAGCCAAGGTCTGACACAGGGAAGGTCTCTCACGTTTTACCAGCAGCTATTACCCATGGGCAGAACAGAAGGGGGCTCTGTATTTCAAAGCCTTCTTGAAAAATCAGGTGACTTTCAACCAAGGTGAGTAACATGACCTTAAAAGTTTTAAATTTTGCCTTAATTTAGGAAGAAATCATAGTCCAGTCATTTTCAACAAATAAATGTACTTGTTTGCAGGAGTCGTCTAAGAGTCTCTCTGCAGCAGGTGACTTGTACTGGCAGCTTTAGGTTTGCAATCAGGTCACGAAGGTGAGCATGTTTTACTGTTTGAGGACACAAGATGGTTTTGTAAACTCCTGTTTACAGGGATTCCTGTGCTGAAGCATGGCAGCCCTGAATTACGGTCCAGTACTAAAGCGGGCTCTCCCCTCCTGCACATCGAGCAGTACCAAGACACAGTGGCATGAAAGCTAAAGGCAGAGTTTTGGGCTCAGCTCCTGTGCTCTCTTCTTGTCAATGATTATGTCAAACCCACGGTATTATAACTGTATTTCAGCGTGGTTCGGTGTCTCAGAATTTTCGCATCAATAATGGGTGTATCTTTTAGTGCAATTTTGATTGCATGGAGAAAAAACTCTATTTTTAAAGCATCCGTTTCATCGCAGTTAAAGAAAATGTATTTTTTCTGATCAAGACTAACTGAAACTCAAAACAGATCATTTATTTCTGCCCATACAAGACAGTTTCCATTTATCTACTAGCACACACAAAAACCTAGCTCGCCCCTTTCACAGGCATAGTATCACTTCAAAACACAGGCTGCACTAGGTAAATAAGAAACGTTTCCTAGACCAAAATAACGTGCAGTGCAGTTCTGCAAGCCTGCTGTATTTCCCCAGTAACTCCACGGGAACGTGCAGTTAAGCAGTAAAGATTATGGGGTATGTTGGTGGCCTGACTTTAACCTGATATTAAAGATAAGCCATTATTTGGAAGTCCAGGAGCTGGAAGTATATATTTTTTCAAGTTGCATACACACATCAAACCTTCAAGCTGGCATCACCACAGTCCCGCTGAATTCCATGAACTGCACTGATTTATAGTAGTCACTAAAGATCTGGTTCCTGTACATTCCTTAATAAATATAAAGACACACCTGTGTTAATGAATTCGAAAGCACGCCGCTCTCTCATTTGTCTTATACATAAACAGAGTTCTGCTCCCACTCCGTACCTTGCAGACACTTCCCCAAGCAGAACTGCTAATGAGGCCCCACTGCCTTTGGCTTGTGCTTAAAAGTTTCTTCTCGTGTAAATTCTTTGGTATCTAATATGGCATAAACTTAAGCTTCAACATTTTCCCTAGTGGAAATATTGAAGATGGTTTCTTTTCTTTTTTTGCCCACAAACACTGAATGAACTTCCTGGTTCTGAAATGTTTATTGTTCCATCAAATTTGATGGACCAACTCACTGATGGGCTTAAAAAAATGATTAGAATGAGGGAAGCACAGACAGACACACAAGGACATGTGATTGCAAAAATCTAGTTTTTTTAGGAAACCAGGGTAAAGGAGCCTTTTGGGCTAGATGGCTACATGGATGAGTGTATCAAGGTAGGTTTTGTAAGGTATTTAAAAACAGCGTGGCATGGAAAAGGTACAGAAAAACATCAGGTGACAAAAGCACAAAGCTAGAGCAATCCTCATTTGGAGATCTTAAACAGCGTAGGAGGGTAAACGGTCAGCCAAGATGAAAAATGTGGAAAACAAACCTGAAGGCAACAAACAAGGTTGAAAGCAACTACATCACACCTAAAAAGGGACATCTTTTAATCATGTCTATATTAATGCTTTCTTAGAAACTTCATCATCCACCAGCCGCTCAAATCTGCAACCCAGCAGCGTCTGGTTTTGATTGAATAATGTCTCCCGACTCTATCTTTAGTCTTTCATTTTTTTTATTTTAGTTTTTATTAAAGAAAAGGTCTTACCTGGCCTGTTTTGTATTGTTCTCTCCGCTCTCTTTTTTTTTAATCTAAAGTCATTTCAAAGAGTGAGCGTCAGATATCAAACCCAATATCCTTTTTCTCATTAGCACTTTTCCCGTGCAGACCTTCAAATGCGGTAATAATTAATGAGTCTGTGTCAGAAAATGAATAAAAGATGGCTCAGATGCTTCACTGTTCAGGGCTGACCTTTAGCTGAGTCTACTGTATTAATATATTCTTGTGTTGTCAGACTCAAAGAGCTAACTGCCTTATGAATTATTTATCAACACAAAAAGTCTTAACCAGAAACAGTGTTAACATTAATTTCTAACCCTCTGTGTCACAGCAAAGCCTGCCTGCACTGCATAATTGAATTTTAGTTTTAGACAAGCAATCAAAGCACAAGTCGCTGTTGTTGTAAGTGTGGCTGCCTATGATAGCAAGAGGAACGGCTGCTCTTTTTGCACATCTGGTGCATTACAGGCAGTTCAGGTTTCTGTGAGCAATAAGCCTGACTGGAGACAAATGTGGAATGGGTTTGCAGGAATGAGAAGCGCTGTGGCTCCCTCCTCCCCAGAGCGATTCTAGATGCTGAACTGCTTATTATCCTGCTATTGGTATTCCTAATTGGGCTGGTATGGAAATGTGTCATGCCTCCTCCGCTTTCAACATACTGAGGGGTTGCCCGATACACCTGAATCACAGGGGATGAGGCTGGGAAGGTTGTCCAAAGGTGCCGGCACTTGGTTCTGCTCTTCCGTCTCAGATGAGAGCCCACTGATCTCCCTGTTCTCCCCTCCATCCTCCCCAAATGCATGAGCTTCTGCAACTCTGTCACTTGCACCCATTGTAGAAGTGGGTTTCAACTGCTATCCCCAGCCAATTTTGAGCAACTGTCAAACTCATTTACAGGTTAGCCTTAATTTGTATCATACTAACCCTATCAAGACCTAAGATACAAGGGCTCAGTTAGGACTTAAGGGTTGTATTCACAATTGTTCCCTCCAGAAGAGTCTTGGGATACTATGCTTTTGCTGGACCAAAAGCGGAGACATAACACCACATGTGTAGGAGCGAAATACCTCTATGCCCTGGTGGAATACACCAGCCTCCGTTCACAGCTCCAGCAAAATCAGCACCAGCCCAGTACTTTTTTTTTTTCAGTTCACACTCAGTGAGTGAGGTTTGTTCATCCCTGAAGAAACAGTTCAGAGATTATCAGCAGAGCATGAGGGCCTTATAGAAATGAGACGTGGCTTTAGGCTCTAAATCCTGGAACAACTCAGCCAAACAGAAGCTTTGGCAGCTTTCTCCCTCCATTCTCAGAGTCACGAAGGGCAAGGAGAGAATTAAATCCCTTTGGTCATTTCCCATCTAAGTGAAGAATGAAATGGGAACTCTTTAGTGTCTTACACAGACACCTTGTCTTTCTTTTCCTGGGAGCTTAAACCCAGAGGTTGAATGAAAACCAAGAGAAAGGCTGCTGCTGCCAGATTTCCAGAAGAACTCAGGTCTGAAGAGAGATGATGGAGAAGCACCAAGAGCTCAGACAAGTGACCTGCTGCCGAGGAGAGAAAGACAGACAGCCTGTGAAGCACAAAAGCTGCAGCACATTCAGCTACTTCAAGAGAGAGTAACCCTACCCCCAAAAAAGAGGGGGGGGGGGGGAAGGGAAAAAACTGTCATTCTGCTATCTGTCATCTCAGTGGCCTGATAAAGCGAATGAGTTTGACTATATTTGCAAAACCTGTTGTGGCCTCATGCTGAACCTCTCCTCCCTGGCTTGGGAGTTACAACTCCTGCTGGGGATGCTGGGATCCAAACCAAAACCTCTGAACTACAGGTACGTTAACTGTGAGGCAGGAAAGCTGTGTTTTCACAAAGCTAGCAGCGGGATCTGAATGCTTAATTCAAATTAATAGAAACTGGGCGCCTTAATCCCCAGAGGGCTTTGAAAGATTTTAATAAAAGAGTTCTCCACCATCTCTCCAAAGTGAGGAATGAATATTTACCCCTTACCTAATGACTGACCTGGTAATCAAATGTTCACTCTTCCTAGGAGCTGTATCACACCTTTGGTACAAGAAAGCAGATGACTACAAGTGTTTTAATCTGAGCTGAAAAGTGCTGAGCTTTGCGGGTGTTAGACTATGTGATTCTGGGTTTTCTGTCCAAGACTGCCAGCCAAGTTTCAATGGAAAACAAGACACGACATTTTTCAACACTCTGCTAACTCTTCTTAAGACTAATCTTTTATAGGCGCTGGGATCTTCAGAGCAGATTTTTTTTCTGTAGTTGTTTTTATTTTTACTCTGGAGCCTGTGATGGAATAAATCAGTCTTTGCCAAACCAGATACTTTTCTTTGGCAGACATTTGCATATTAAATCTAAAATTGTTTGCCATGACACAGTGAAAAGCAATTCTTGAAAGCCACTTCACATCCTTCCTGCAAGATCTCACTAGCACCTCCGTAAGTAACACCAACCTGTTTTTTTGGAGACCCGATAACCTGGCACAGTCAGCTGTTCCTTGTACCGTTAGCGCTCAGAGCAAAATCAATGATAAAAGGTCTGGAAGACACGCACTTCTGCAGTAAATCCATAAGACAGCTCAGGTCTCCCTTCAATTTGGTATTTATTAGTTTTTTCCCCAAACACAGCAGAAGATGGTGACAACTAGTTCCCATGTGTAAAAGCCTGCTCCTGAGCTATGGAAAATGACTCTATAGGCCAACTGGAAGCTGAATAGTTTATACATGAGCCAAACAAATGAGGTTTAAGGATGACTGATGCGCTGGGATTGACTCTTTGCCCCTGCCGAAGGCTCGCGGAGGGTATATCCTACACGACGCGCTGCAACGTTGGCAAACAGATAAAAATAGCTCCTTGCTTTATAGTTATTGCACCGGCGCAGTGACCTGTTTCGCGTCCCATTGCCTTCTGCGTCCCAAACTCTGTTGGTTGTATAAAATATGTTACAATTGGGGATATTATTTTTTTTTTTAATCTTCCACTTCAATATACCAGACTAAGCTAGTAAAAAAATGAGACGGTCATGCTCTTTTAAAATAACAAAACACCCACCCTGGCAGTTATGACATAACCCGGCAGATTTTTCTTGTTACTTTGCTGTTTTAAGTGCCTCACTCAATGTGAATCCAATTACCAAGGCCTTTGTTTTCTCTAACAAAGGGACTGTGTTTCGGGGCTCCGTCTCATATGGCTTTAATCATCTCTCATGAGGGGAGCTCACTAACAACCACCTTGGGATACCTTTTATGACAGATTTGGGAAGGCGCATGAAAGAAGGGGTGGTTTGAAGAAAGAGGAGACGAGGTAGATCCCCCCCTCTTTTTTCTGTTGTTTTTTTGACAAGTGCATAGGCTTTGCACAGAGCTCCAGTAAACCCGAGTATGACATACCCCCGGCCACGGATGGAAATGATTTTCAAGTGGCTAGTTTTTTGGACTGAACCATTGCTTATTTTAGAAGTCTCCGAAGTCTTCTGAAAGAAGGAAGGAAAAAAGCCCAGCTCTGGATCTTCCCTGGCCCATGTGGCTGAAAATTACCCGTTTTACTACTACGAAGGGCTGTGCCAGTTGGCCGGCCTGGACAGACATGTTTTCTTTTCCCTTTTAGGCCTATTCTGTAACAGATTTTTTCCTCATAAAACTTACAACTGGTGCAGCTTGTCTCAAGTTTGAAAAGCAAAACTTTTGAAATCAGTAGGACTCAATTAATGCGGCCGAGCACAACAGATCCTTCAAGCGACACAAGGAAAGAGAATTTCCTCTGCTAGAAATGGGAATTTCATTCTCTCCCCCTTCATCGCAGGAGGCAATCATGATTGCTCAAGTCACGCTTTAAAAGTAATCATTTCAATACCAGACTAGTAAACAAAGTCTTATTCCATCCTGAAATGTTGTATTTAAAAGGGAAAACCCTTCCCCAAAGCATTCTTTCCCTGTTAATTGCAGTGTAAAAGACCATCAAACATACTGTTAGTATTATTTTCTCAATGTTGCATGTAAAATTTACGGTGCAATTTCCATTGTATTCAATAACCAGAACAAGAACTAGCGCTAAGCCTAGAAAAGCTTGTTTTAATCACATATTAATCTCAGTTGTTTTGTTTTTATTCTGTTTATTAATTTTTCACAGGGCCATGAGCAGGCTACAACAGTTCCCAAATACCTTATGGGGAAAAGTACTTAAGGTTTCTGGGTCAATCTTTCTCCACTGCATGTGACAAGGACAGGAATCTGCCAACTTTCCCCCCGCTCAACGTTTTGGTAACCCCAGCAAATGGCCCACAGCCATACAAAGTCTTCTGAACATGAATCTGTCATCTGGAAGGTTCCTGGCTGTTGCAGCACTTGCTCTCAGAGGCTACCATCCCCTTGTGCATTAGGGAAAAAAGAAACCCCCAAAGAGCTGCAATGACAAAAACCTGTTTTTTTTTAAAAAAAGGAAGAACACAGTAGAGAACTGTCCAACCTTTGAGGAGAATCCCAGATGTTTCCTGAAGTCACAAGAAATTAGTAAAATGAGGCAAATACTCAGTAAGAAGTACCAGCCTCCAGGCCCTGCTACCCAGCTTTGGCTTTTGACTAGTTAAACTGGGATTTTTGGGAAGGACGTCATCCCCCCACAGTGTTCACAGCATCGCAGCCCTGGATGGGACCACCCAGGCCCTCCTTCCTCCTAGCAGGACCAGCTACCACCTGCTCTTTGTTGGAAGAACAGTGATCTGCTCCAGCACGTCACTGTCCTTACCTTTGGAAAGTTTTTCATAGTGTCCTCATGTAGTTTTGCACTCTGGTTTGCCTCTGGGTTTGAACAGCCATTTTAGATGAAAACAACCATTCCGAAAACGCAGGGGAGAATTTTTGCTCTGGGACAACCTATGCATGATTCCTTTTTGGGTCCCAAACCAACGCACAGACCTGTACCAGACACAGCACGGCACTGACAACCCCACACAAATCACAAGAGCTACTGTGTTAGGCTAATGTGGGCAGTGACCCAGGCAACATGATTTACCAGTACAGTAACTATCATACATTTCATGTTGATTTACTAAGTCCTTACATGCGCAACGGAACTAAAACTTACACTGGATGTTGCAGAACTCAAATTATAATTGTTTTGATGTAGCCAGAGCCACCAGGCTGCAGCACGGGGACATCCCCAGGGCAGGGCAGGTCTCCAGCTGAGCCGGATCACAGCCACGGCTACAGCAGCCACTCCAGACCCTCGCCCCTACCGATCCAAAATGCCCACCCAACAGCCTGGAACACACAGGGCCACACAAAGGTCATCAAGTGAATCACAGATTAAGAAAAATTAGCATGTTCCTCCCGAAACAAAGGAAAATGTTTCCCTAGTCATGTGCTTTCCCACCGAGCTTAAACAGTTTGCTGAGATGGGATTGCTCCACTCGGCTTGCAGAAATCTAAGGGGATGTGAAACACGGGGTTCAAAACCATACATGTGCAGAGTTCAAAATCAGTACTGAAGATTTCTGTAGCTGAGAAACATTCAATTACTGTGAGCTGATGGATGCAGCTGAGGGTCACTCATGATGCTTCGGCCAGGACTTCAGGAGAGACTAAGCTGCCTGCCATAGTCTATTATTATTATTTACTATTATAAAAACCAATCCGCTAAGCTTCAATGGATTAGCTTGAATTTTAAAAAGTTTTGCTTCTCTTCTTTATAAATGTATTTGCAGGGTAAAAACCCCCAACACTGCTCCACAGTACAAAGCGTCTATCAGGCAAAACCACTGGGATCCCAAGAGTTTACCGGTTGCGGGCATCTCCTAGGATTTTGACAAATGTTCCAACATCTCCCGGTTCTGCCTTAATCCCCTGTCCTTGCAGGTAGTTGACATCAATTGGACAGTGGAACCATCCAGGCACAAGGATTTTTTAATATACAGAAAGATCAATGCAGTTTTCCATAAAGCACTGATCATTCTAACTCCCCATGAATAATTAAGAGCATTCATCATATTTCAGGCAAATATTTCCATACAGTGTATTAATATATCCCAATCAGATCAGAAAGACTCAAGACCAGCAATAACTGAGATTCTAAGCTCTGCTAAAAGCAGCCTTTTAAGACATACTGTGTTTCCAGATGTTTTGCGCAGCTATTTATTTAGCTTGTAAACAAGCCACCAAAAACATTCCACATAATGATGGGAGAACCGCAATTACATTGTTGTGGGGATTTACAAAGAGCTCGGCATACTTTTGTGATTTAGAGAAGAGAAATCTCTCATTCTTTCTGAGAGCTGATTTCCAGATTTATGTCTGTGCTGTGAAGCGCCCTGGGAATCATTAAAATGGTGACAAAGAAAAGTGATTTTCTTTATTAAAAGAGGAACGAAGGAGGGGAGGATGAAATAAGAGAAGCCTCCCAGCTCTCCCCCCACAACAGATTACTTTCCTCCTTGTCAGGGATTTCATGTAGAGTCAAATGATCATCGCATAGCATTGATACTCTTTTGTTTCATTTTTTTAATGCATATTTATTAACAGCAAATTGCTGGAATCGGAGCACTTCGGTTTAGCCTATGGCAAGCCCCATCCTCCACCTTACCAAATCCCGCTCGGGGAAGGGTACCACCAGTGTGACTGCACCACAACCTATTGCCCACATGGTACCTTTAGCGTTGCTAGTGCCAAAACTTGGAGAAGTGGCACAAAATTCACCACACCCCATGGGAGGCTCTTGCTCCCTCGCTGCCATGTGGTCACGTCCGTGCTAACTAGCTTGGGGCTACCAGAGCTGCTCCTCGCCGCTGCTCTCCCCGCTCTGGCTGGTGCAAAGCTGCACGTTTCAGAGCAAGAGCAGAGCCCAGCCGCCACGGGGCCAGCCCCACTGCGAGGTTTCTGGACAACCACAGCCACCCAACTGCTGGGACACGGTGTGCTATCACCCACTGTGTTTCGCTTTGCATGTTCAACAGCCATCAATTTTTAACTGATACTGATTTGATCAGGTCAGTGAAAGGGGAAATCTCTCTATCTCATGAGCGGTTCCCCAAGCTGGGGAGACCCCATGATCACCTTATCTCATATTTTGTGATTTGTAATACAAAGCTAATCACTCCAGTTGCGTTCAGCCTTCATCTCCAGATGCTGTCTTTGGTCCTGGCAAAGGGTCGCTCCTGTTCAATGTTCACGCCTTATGCTACTTCTACCACATCAAAATATAACCATATATTCCTCTATAGGAAAAGAACCAAACCCCCATTTGCAGCGCTTCATGGATTTGCTGCTTTCATCCAACTCCAGCCTAATGGCTGCGGCTCCAGCCGCCTGCTCCAGGAAATTCTCTCGTTTACCCTCCAAGTCTCACACTTTGTGCAGCCGGAGGGGCACAGCTCACCGGCGAGTCGTGGCGGACACTGCCTGCCTACGACTGCCAGCGGCAGGGGAACATCGCGTCCTCAAACCCTGCCCTGGCGGTTGGATCTAAGGCAGCCACCTAAAAACCAACCGCTGCTTAATTCAGACTACAAGGACACAAAGGTCCCTTTTTAAATTTAACTTTTTTGAATGGTTTCAGCAAAAAGCCCAGGTTTTATAACTTCTGGGTAGGTGGTTCTAGCTGAAGATCAGTATTTTAATCTTGACGAGGGTGCAGAACCCCAGGGCACTATAAGTCCCTGAGCTGCAGGTGACCTCCTCCCGTGCATGGAGACGGCTTGTGCCCAGTGCCCTCCCAGTGCGTGCTCCTGTGTCCCCCTGCTCCCGAGCCAGTACTCACCGCACAGGTAAATCTTGAGCCTGCCCATGGTAAATTAATGAAGAACTGACATCCCCACCATAATTCCTAGGGAGAGAGTGATGAGCGGCCTTAAACGTGATTGCTTTCCATCTGTATATGTGCTTAAAGACTGTAAAATAAATTAATGGGGAAATCTAAAACATAATGATAAGGATTCCCCACTGAACAGGTGTTTTTTCCATCCATGAAATTACAAGTTGCCAGGAAAAGACATGGGCCCAGCTCAGTTTTATTTCAGTCTCAGCTCCTTCCATTAAAATAATAACAGGCTTTATGTTCCTGAAGCTGTAATTAAACAACTGCTTTGGAAGGAAGACCTACGGCTTGCTGTACTGGAAATAAAAGGGAAGCTGCAGCGAACTGCTCAGATTGGCCATTCCCACTTCTCCTTCTCCTTGCCTCCTGGTGTGACTTTCTAGACCACACTCTCACTCCATGCTGTCGGCTTTACTGGTTTTCTTGGTATTTGTTTTTTTTTTCACCCCTGCTTTTTTAGTGGAGAATATGTAATCGTTGAAGTACATTTAAAATCTAGTCAGAAAACATAAACTACAAATCAAGCAGATCCTCCAAGAGCCGCACAGCCAGCCTTTGCCTCCATCCCGCAGCGGCATTTGCCACCAGTATCTGAGAGGGACAACACAAACAACTGTGCATGGCACTGAGCATCCTTCCAGTCGCTCCGAATGTAAATGACGAATTCTGCTCTCATACGTGTAACATAATGTATGGTGTGAAAAAAGAGAAAACCCACAAGTGCTGTCACTGCATATTTATGATATAAAATAAGCATTAGCATATGGGAGAGCTCTAAAGGGAAAACAGAGCACAGCTTCCTCCAAATTTAGAACAATTGGATCAGTTTTAGAATCTAGGACTTCCAGGAGAAATATGCATTTTTACTAAGTCAGAAGTCAGTTAACCTGTCTGTAACCCCTTTAAATAAAAGATCCATCTTCCGCATACTTGATAGGAGAACAGTAACGTAAGCTGAAGATGCAGTTTAACTTACGATTTCTAGTTTTAAAATATTATTTGGGAAAGAAGATAAGGAGGATTTTCTGACTCCTCTGCCCATCCACTTTCCTGAGTGGTGAAATGTAATTATGAAGCAACGATATAACGCTTAGAGAGAACACAGGATATGGAGTGATGAGACTTACTAATAAGCAGCTACAGCGAATTCTTCACTTGCATGTGGAGTGCAGAATTTCACATTACAAAATAAGACACATTTACGACTGGTACTCTCTTCTAATACGTGCAGCTGACCTACAAACACCTAGCTCAACCAGGAGGCTAATTATTAAGCTTTACATGATTTAGCAATACAATTGAAACACGGAACAATTTAACATTGTGGGAACAAAAGTGGTTCTAGCAGACAGTTCCTGAAACACTGGGAGCCCACGGCTGTGGAAGGAAGAATTCACTCTACAGGCACGCACCAGGCGAGGTCCCCAGGCAGGACGGATGTCCACCTCCATTTTAGTTCAAAGTCTTGTTTGGGAATGTCCTGCTGCCCTTTTTGCCAATATCCCAGGAACGAAAGCAGAAATCTTTGCAACCACCAGCACAGACTGCTGCAGCTGCAGCAAAGCCAGGGCTCTGTATGGGGGGACGGAGAGCAGCACGCCCGCTGCAGACTCCAGCTAAGGGGCAGCTGGAACACGCCCGACTGATGCTCACGTCACGGACAACGATCATAGCTTACAGGAACCAAACAAGGCTACACCACATCCCTCTTTGGGTGTATAAATTGGCATTTGCAGACAGACTCAGATGACCCTGACAGGACGGAAATCCCAGGCAGATAATCGCTTTTGTGAGGACCATGTTCAATAACATTTTCTTCATTGTACTATTAAGAATCTTATCATTAACACAAACATGTCCCCTTGTTTCAGCCTTCTTCCTTCTCCTAAGAGGTCACACAGGTTGTCACCAGTGTGGGCAAAACTTTTTTCTATGCATTAAAACACCTCTAGAATCCCAGTGTGTTGGCACAGTTCATTGCCTTACCCAACGCAGCACCTTCTTGCTTTTTTACATTATGGATTTGCACATATTCTCAGCTCTTACAGCACAAGCGACTTGAACTGCGTGTCTTCCCAAAAACTTCACCATTTGCCCAAGTGAAAATTTTATTAAGCTGCCATCACACACAAACTCTGCCTCTTTAGTAACTAAAAAAGGTCACCTCGCATAACAAACAACACTGCCCAGTAGCTAGTTAAGAAAATTAATGTTACTTACTTGTAAAAATAATCCAATTTAAATTTTAGTTAATTATAATCAAAACTAATCCTAAGAACATTAACAAAACTCAGAGAAAAGCAGTTAACAAGGTGAACTCTCTTCTACAGCGCTTTCCGTATTTCATAAGGTCTACAACTTAAAAACTCCAAATAAAATGCAAATTAAAACTCCGGTGACATAGAGTAAGGGGTAGAAAAACCATCGCAGGCAGAAAAACCATCACCACTCCAGGAGTGGTCAAGCTCATTTTCCCCACCTTTTGTGTGGGTTTTCTCCACCAAGGGTGGTCACTGGGCAAAAGAGGAAGTCCCCAGACATGGTGCTACACAAGGTACAGGCCTACGGAGGCACACACGGATGTCTCCAAGGTCTCTCCCGACATCCACACAGGAGAGAACGGCCCACTGACAAAAACTGGTGTAAAGATTTCCAGCACCTGGAGGCCCTGGCAACGAGGAGCCACCGGTGAATGACAACTGGTAGCAGCATGAGCATGATTTTCCAGTCATTTAGTCCACAGAGGCTAATTTCTTTCTGGACGCTGCCAAATAGACATTTAAGTCCTTTTTAATCCAAAGTATACAATGCCTGGCCAGAGCAGGAAAGCCATGAAAGACAACAGCGGTACAGACTTCAGGAAACATGGATGAAATGAGCCCTAGCTGCTTCCCACGTCTCTTTGCTGTTTCAGCTACAGAGTGCCCAGAAAGTTACTGTAAGTTTGAAAAAAATTATCTTCTGGTGCTTCCTTAAGGACACACCACACGAGGAATTTCCCCCCCTCTTTCTGTATCTTAATTGTTGCCCAAATTGTTTCCTAACAGATATCTACATGCAAATGTAATGTTTTGGTTTTATCTTTCAGCTTCAAGATTAGGCTTCAAATTAAAATGGAAGGGTTGTGTTCCAGACTTCAAGAAGTGAGGTATAAATAACGTCGAGTTAATTAGCAGTGTGCTGATAGGTGCCGGCACCACAAAAACAACACTTCTGCATTTTGTGCCTTAGCACAAGAGCTCATTTACTGCGACAGAGCACTACGCTTCCCACCGCTCCTTCAAAGTAAGGTACTGATACGGGATGTATTTATGAGAGAAACAATAGGGCAGATGTAAACGAAGGTCCCACATGTATCATGGAAGAAAATGCAACCTCAGGAGACTGACTGGGAATTCATCAAAGGTCCGTGCAAGCTTCGCCCGCAGCACACAACATGGAAACGCCGGGCAGTCTCTTGCCAGATGGGAGGAGAGGAGGAGATCTGCTCAGACTATGTAATTTAATGTTGTCTTTTTCAATAAAAGTTAAAGATACTTGGAAGCTCAGGGTACATAAATGCTGGAATTTATAGCTCTCTCAGAGACAGCTGTATGATATACAGTTCAAGGGGAAGGCCACCACAATTAGCCTGGCTTCCAGGATTATTTTATTGGAGGAAGGGGGTCATAGGCACTGTTTAGAAAGTGGGAAGCAACAGAGAACAAAGTCTGTCTTTAGAATCATTTTACGAGCGTACGCAAGTGTAAGGTACACACACAGGCAACCCATTTGTGGAGGGAGGGTCCTTTGGAGAGCGTGACTCCAGGATCCGGACAAGGGAGGGACTGCAACACAGCACGTGTCTTTCTAAAAACCAATTTTGCTGCTGTAGGATTACCACTCTCTTCTCCTGTTGTCCATGATACTGTAAAAACCCGCACTGCCTAACTCTCTTGGGAGAGTGATACACAACATAAGACAGACACACGTTTCTGATCTGGTACCTGCAGAGGGAATACAATGTGCCGCAAGGTATTTAGGAGCCTTCACACCATGATAAGAGCACAACGTACAAATAAAAGAACGTAGGTCACATAAAACAATGGTTAGAAAGTTGCCCTTGTAAAGCTCCCAACAAGAATCAAAACGCATTTTGCAAATACTGTCAGGGTTTGCATTTGCACAGGAGGTAAGCGGGCACAGACGGCAAGTACCCTCTCTGAGGTCACACCGGGATGATTTTACAATGTTTGCAACTGGGGAAACACAGAAGTGAACGTGCAGATAAAGACTGTGTCTGCAGCACTGAGTGTTCCACTGGTTTGCATGGCCACCTTTACTTTATCAATTTCATAATTCCATTAAATTGATATCGTTATGTATCTAACTATATACTTTTAAGTGCATTGTAATGCAGTGCTACCGGCATCAGGTTTAGTACTCCCGTACAGATCCCATGCCACTAATAAGGGGAGGAAGAAGCTATCACAGGAGGAGTGTGGTCAAAAGGCATTTTTGAGGGAAAACAGGTATTTCAGCATGCAAAGCAGGTACTTTCTGGGTCACTTAACACTAAGCCACTTCCCTGTCCATGCTAAGATAATTATTCTGTTTTCACGAAGAGCTGATCCCTCACAGATCGCGGCTGAGTTGAGAGAGCTTTGAACAGTCTGGCACATGTTTTGCCTAGTATTTGCCTGAAATACCTAATGCCTTCCGAGAGCATATAGCCACCTTGCAAGAGAAAAACACGCCATGTCCTGAGCCTCCACGTGATGGATTAAACTGGATTTGCTTTTGCTTCCCCATATTTTGTTGTGTTTTTTTTTTTTTTTTTTTTAATAAGACTAGAGGTGCTTGAAGAACACAATAAGCTCATCCCATTTACCTGCTCCCAAGCTGCACTCAGCGTGAAGTCTGGCACTTCTGCTCCGCACCTCAAGAAGGGCTCGTCTGTTTTCACCAGCTACATCAGTTTGTCCAATAAAAGATTGTCTAGGTACTTCACCTCTTCCATAACCTTTCCTGAGAAAGCTTTTTACAGAGATCTCAATGGTAGGTAAAGTGAGAAAAGGATAAAGCTACAGCTACTGACTTTTACAGGAAATCACTGCACCATCATTTTCAGGGGAAAAAAAAAAAAAAAGGTCAGGATTATGCTGGCAGGGCTGCAAACCAAGAGTTGATGTGGTTAAATGTTATCATCAAGGGACAATGACAGGTAGGATGCTCTGTGCTCTGAGTGGAGAAGTATCATATTCCTGACCTCAGCCGCGCCAAGGCAGTCCGTGTTGCACCCAACATCTTCCTTAGGGGAAAGCGGCCAAGGTAAGGGAATTGCAGCTCTCCTATTTCAACTTTATCTTCCATAATAATAGGCCACATGTACGAACAACTCAATTTGTCTATGAAATAGGATTAATCTTACCATCCCTCCTTTAAATCTAACTGATGTGATAATATTTGTAACATGCTTTTGTCTCATTACCTATAGAGGTAAGTAAGAAACCAGGATGCTTGAGACCAGTTCCCAGCACTGATGATTTTTGCTTTTTTCACAAAAGAAGCTCCAGTAGAAATTTCACTTGTCTCATATGAAACTTAGGGGAGGAGTAAATGAATTGCTCTTTTATCATGTCTTATTAAGAATGCTCAGTATATAACCCATTCTTCAAATTATGCTCTGTTGAAACAGTCAGATAATCACATTAAAAAGGTGAATGGAAGAGGGGAGCAGCACAGTTAGTACCTGTCACTTTAGTAAAAGCAGATGTATGCACACTTAATACATTTGTTTCTCAACGAGGACTCTAAAATAGTGTATTTTAGAGCCTTATATTTTGTTAAGTAATACCGTGTACTGCAATAATAGACTGTAATGTTACTCAAATTGCTGTCACAAATGAAAAGTTGGGTTCTTAAATATTTAAGAAAAATTCAGCTACTATATTGGAGTAGTGTATCTCTAAACTCCCAGCCCGAATCACTACAATACGAGGGAGGTGGCAGGGCACTGGGGGAGAGAAAGGAGCTCACAGAAGGTCACACAAATGCCATGGCATCACGGAAAAAGCACATCCAGGCATTTGCAAACAGAAATTTTAGAAGCTGGAATAAGATATCTTCACCTTTCATTGATATACAAGTATCAAAGAGTAAAGTACATCTATATAATATATATTATGCAGCTTTATTTTTATCACTGGGTTCTTCTAGCTGAATGCACAAACCACTTTGACTCTGCTGTCATCATTTATTTTATCGCCCCGAAACCCCCAGTAAAAGGGAGCCTTTTATCTGCAGTTTGACAAGCGATGGTCTCTGTTTATTTCACACTACAGCACATCGCAACGGTGTTGCCCAGACTGGGCTCTGTGACTCTCTAGTCTCTTCTGTCATTCTCATCTCTGTATTTCTCCATCTGAACACTTGCCATGGTGCTACTATCAGCTCTCTGACGCTTTGCACAGTGGCAGCAGGAGGGGCACCAAGGGACTTCACCCTTCTTGTCTCTTCCCACCAGCTCCTGCTGACCTAAGTCATGGTCTTTACCCAGTTGGCTAATAAAGAGCCACGTTACACTGAGGGGCAGGATCTTTTTAACAAGAAAGCACATGCAAACTTTACATATTGGCTAAAAACTTTACTTGCTGTTTAACACCACAGCTCTCACTATGTAAGTGATGATTTTATAATGTGATTTCTCACCTACATCCTTCAAAACATCTGGTTTAGGAAGCAAGTAAACTTTCCAGTGCGTACAAGACTGTCTGACACCAAAAGGAAAACAACTGCTCTGTTATAAAAGTTAAGGACTACTCAGATTTTTTAATTTCTCACTTAGCATGTTCAAGGGTTTCCTCATGTCTTTGCACCTTCCAACGGCAGAGTTCCTGCTCCCGCACCGCGATCCTAATGTGGCATCACTTTTTTTCTTTTTCTGCTTCAGGAACTTTCTTTAAATGATGACTGAATCATGAAATACCCTGGTTTTGCCAGTCCTGGATACTTCACTGCAGCGTTCCCACCAGATTTGCTTATCAAAGGTCACAAGCCTTACGCTGCTGCTAATAACAGCAGCAGCTTCGTGCTATTGTTCTGCCAAATTTCTGTACGCAGCTGCTGGCTGCAGTTAAACTTCTGATCCCATTTTGGGTAGATAACAACACAATACCTTTTCACCTGGAAACAGCTGTGCGAGTGCTGATGTTTTGGGGTAACTTTTTTTTTTTAAGTTTCTTTTCCCAAAGAAAAAACTTGTATAGTTACAGCTCCGAAGTGGGAGTCGGGAATTTTAGTTCCTGTTCCAGTGCTGCTCAACTCACTATTTTCTGTGCTAACAACCTGTGGTTGCGGTACTAAGGGTATCTACATTCAAAATATATGCGTTATCATGTAGATTCGACATGTGCAAGTATACCTATGTGAACGCATATACATACACAAAGCTGGCAGGTTACAAACAAGGGAACTATTCGGAATATGTCTTTTTTGTCTAAATCATTGACAAACCTCCTTAAGAAGTAGCCAGTAAGGCAAGTAAGGTAATCAGTCCGCTGCTAGTATTAAGTCTAAAACAATCTCCAGCTGAAATGTGATTAATCCATGCATGACAGCTTAAAGGTCAAAGCTAGAATGCAGAGCTTCTTGACTGCAAAGAAAGAACTGACTTATTTTTATCTCTTCTTTAAAAATTACAGCAGCCATGAAGTGGCTCAAGGAGCAGAGTAATGAACGTCATAAACCTGCCTCATAAAAATGGCATTCATGCAGTAATACAGCAGGTCAGATGAGCAGGGAACATTTCATTAAAAATTCCCCTTCTTGCCTACCCAAGAGAGACTTAAAACTAATCATATAAAATGGCTGAGTGACACCATTAACGAGCATTAATATTTTAAAGCTTTAATAGTACAACAGAGCTAGGCTGTTATATCAAAATTATACAACCTTATTAGACAGTGCACTTGGCTGCATTGTACTTGAACTGTCAGTACCCCTGATTGGAAATATTAAGGTGGCCATGAACCACAGCACAAATACCTGAGCTGTTGTTTCTCCATACTTTGAAGGCACAGTAGCTTCCTGGCACGTGCCAAATTCTGGAGAATTTTGTAAGGAACAAGCTGGTTTACCTTACCCATACCAAAGGAGGGAGATCTTTACTGTGAGAAATGGGAAAGGCTGGTTTCAGAAAGCTATTCATTTTAAAAGATGTTGATTAGATTTTATAATCTTGTAATCTGGATTACAATTTCACACAACCACGTGGGTAGGAAAACATCTTCTAGACTTCCCTTCATCAGCACAAAGTGATAAAACTGAAGAAAGTAGAGAGACTAGCACATGTATGTATCCTTAACTCTAACGACGAAAGTAAATGCCATCCATATTCCTCTTCTGCAGACAGCTAAGGATCTAGTTGACAAGCTCAACTAAAAGCTTCACTGGGGATTACCTGCAGTCACACGCAGTAATCCTTTGAGTTAGAACCACTCGCTTAGTAAACAATGGTTTCCAACTTTCCCTCTTTCCTTTGTGGCAAAATCAAATCTCGATCATAGTTCCTGGAGATGAAACGTAACTGGAGGAGGAGATACAGACACATTTAAGGTTTAAAGCAACTGGTTTATCGTTTCCTTTGTGAGAAGTGTAGATCCTATCAAACACCCCAAAACGTACCAAACGCTCACTGTGGCTCTTGTCCGTGACGTTGTACTTCTAAACACACACAAACTAGTAGCAACCAGCACTGCTCCTCCTTTAAACTTTAATGATTTCTAGGACAGTAATTAAGTGACTCTGACAATAATGTAGCCTGTACGTTTCAACCTTAACAGGCATCCTGCTTTAGGAACATCTGAAAGCTCAGCAAAGTTATCATTTAAGAGAACCTCTTAATTACTCTGGCATTATAATGAATGTTTCTCATAGGCACCCAGCTGTTTTGTTTCCTCTTGCATAGAGGCAGAGAAATGAATTGCTCAACAACTGCCTGAGTGATAAGACACTGGTATTCTTAAGATTGAAGAGATAATGTTGATGACTGTGGGCTATTTCCCTCTCCCTAAATGCTATAATTTTAGCTATCAGTTTAAGAAGGGATTTCTCAGACAAGAGAGGAATGGAAGGAGTTTGCTCAGTGTTGGTTACTTAAGCAATGTTTATAGTAAATTGATGTACGATTTTCAAGGAGAAAAGAGATTCAAGAAAACTGCAGTAATCCGGTACTTGACAGTCTTGTCTTTGTTAAACACTGCACGTAATTCTCATCAGCACTGCTTTCTGCCTTTCATAAATGAAGAAGTTGAAAGAAATATTAATATCTCACATCTATAAATGCTATTGGGCTCAGGTAAGCAGTTTTCTTGGCGTATGTAATGACAGGTTACCAGCTCTTGAGTTTGTTGAAGGAATCCTATCTAAATAGTATCCCTCCCAAAATGCATGACCATCTGACAACACAACAATTCCTGGGGTCAAGTAATAAAGTGTTACAAACCAAAGATGCTGCAGTAGACCTACCCCCAAAAGAAAAAGAGACAATAAAACCATGAAATGGGCAGCAGTAAAGGCCCGTTAAAACATTGACGGGTTTGTGTTCAGTACCACATTCTCAGTATACAGCTTCGGTAGCCTCAACAAATTCTGTTACTTCGCTCATCCAGAACAAATAACTTGTTTGACCTATACACGTAATGCTGCAATATTGCTGTCTTCTTTTTCTAAACCACAAGCATTAATATAAGTCTTAGTTAAGACTAGCTGGTTGGGTCATACATTTGCAGTTCAATACACTGATTTAAAAAACTTACAGTAATGATGTATCACTGTGGCGTATGACCAGGCACTACATGACAGAGGAGAATCCATCATTCTGTGTCTAACAGCTTTGACACTGCTTGGAGACCACGGTCAGCAACAGACCTTCCTGAATTACAATGATGTTACTCAACTGGAGAGAATCAAACAGCAAAAATAATTAGGGAACTGAAGTAATCTGCTCATGACTTATGACAGAATGGATTGAACAAGGCGGCCTTGACAGCAATAGCCATGCAAGAATGCAACGGTGGAGTGGAAGTATGTTGTCATTAAAACAATGCCGAGAAAAACTACAACTAACAATATATTGAATAATGTAGACACCTAAAAATGGGAAGTACTAAGGCTGTTATTTTGGCCTGTTCATAATGGAAAAATAAGGAGGTTCATTAAACAAAGGACAATTTAGAGTGACTGCAAGAGCTCAGCAACCTTCCCAGGGACACAGAGAATGGCTGCTGCCGCTTTGGCCACCGGCAGCCAGGCTGCACGCACAGGGCAGGGCACAATCCAGTTATCTGCAAGGGGACAAACTTAGGCAAACTGTCTTTTCCATCTCTATTTTCCCCGCTCATTTGAAATTCAAATCTGACCTGCCTGTAAATAACCTCTCTTACAGCCAGAAAATAAAATATCATACAAAACAGAACTTTTCATTTATGACTGTTTTAGGATTCAGACTCCCCTGGGATTCTCATACTTGGTTACACAAGCAAGCTGCAAAAGCAAAGAGAAACTGCTGCAAAGCAAGCTGACAGTAGCTCCACTCAAACGTCAAAAGAAATATAATTGATAGAACTGTTCGGAAGCATACAGGCTGAGAAGTATCTCTGACAACTGAAACTGTGCTAGAAATATGTAGTAATTTGCCAGATAGTTTACAACCCATAATCATTTCAGAAGTTCCTCTCTTTCAATAGTGTAGCTTGACGGAAAATTAAAATGAGACCTGCAGGGAGCAAACATCCATTATTAGCAGCACGTAAGTGCAGGGTAATTGCCACAAAGCAGGTGCATGGTTGCTTTGAGCTGCAAGAAGGGGTGAGGGAGGTGGGGTAGGACACCTGAATTCAGCAACCGACGCAAAACCGCTTAGCTTTAAATATGACATCTCAGCCCCTGCCAGGCTTGCCCTGTGTTACCAATGGACTTGGTAAGCAGCTGCTCCCCACACCTCTGCGTTCCTCAAGGTTTGTCCACCCCCCTGGCTGGTAAAGAAGAAACACCAAGTATGAAACAGAGAAAAGGGGCAACACAGAAAACAGGCAAACATAAAAATACCAGGGCTTTCATCATGTCTGCAGGCTTTGGGAATCGCAGCAACTTACAGACCGCTCCGTGGGGCAAAGCTCCATGGTTTCCACTAGCCCAACCAGCCTGCTCATCAGACAAACGCAGAATAATTTCCAACGTTGTCACTGGGGCACAGACTCCCTTGCACTTCAAACTATTTACAGAGCAATACAGAAAAAGAAATTTCTCTCTCCCCCCCTTTTTTTAAAAAAAAGTACCCATAAGGTTAACTGAGGAAAACTGCACTTAAGTCTGATGTACACCATCAAAATGAGTTAAAAAAACCCCAAAACGGAGACAAAGTCATCACACCCCTCCTGCTTGTCACCCAGGCTCAGTTTGTCCCATGTCCAGCTCAAGCATGCATTTTATACCACATATTCTGAAAACCCTCCAACTCCTCCACCTCCCAGTTGCACCTCTGCTTCTGTTGCTTTGTTCTTAAATCATCTGATGAGAAAACACAAGGATGATTTTCATTATGGATATTATTGTTCAAAAAAAAAAATAATAAAAAAAATCAGCGCTGAATCAGCCATTCACTTGCCCGAATAATTACTGAGGACGCGGAATCCCCTTTGTGGGATATGTTCTTCTGTGACAGCGAGGACGGGAGGCAGAAACAGTTTATCAATCAAGCCAGTCAGAAAGAGCCTGTCCTTTTTATTCAAAAAGGATTTTGCATTTCCAAGTGTGTTCCTCCAGTTTAATGAAACCAGCGATTGCAAGCTGCCATGTAACACTTCAGCTCTGTGCAAGGACATGCAAAGCCTTCCAGCCTTTTACACAATTTATTTCTTTATCTAATAAATCAAGTCAGGCCTTTTTGAGTAAAGCATCGCTCCTTGTGAAGGAGTGAAGAACCGCCTCATTTGACAGTGCAAGGAAGGGGAAAAAAACCTAATGGGGGAGCCAGCTTCATTTCAAGGTGACACTAAGCAGAGAAAGAGGAGAGGCGGCAGATTGGTATTCTGCAAGGCTCCATGCAGGCGTTGGACATGAGATTCCTCTGAATTGAGGGAGTCTCACTCCATTAATTCAAAAACCGATTGAGGTGGAGGGAAAGTAGAGCAATATGCATTATGTATTTGTTACAAAACTATTGTGTCAAAGCAATATTTAGTGGTAAATTATGGCACTATCAGGAGTAGGATGCCACATACATAAATCAATTTGTCTCCTCTGCTGGCAGGAGTGTGACAAAAAGAGAAGAGCTCATCAGTGCCATTATTTCCCTGGGCTGGAGGAGGAGAAGGGACGAGGGGGTGGGGTTGGGCTGCCGGGAGAGCCAAACACGCCATTGATTGTAAGTGACAAAAGGAGGAAGGCCTTTAACTTTGACGAGCGGAGTGAAGATGCTATCGCCAAGTTAAAACAAAGAAACCAAACCCCTGCTAAGGGAAGGTTGCTCAGTACAAATGAACTCCTCTCTTCCCTACAGGAGAGGGAAGGGGAGGACAGAGACTGACTACTCGCTCATCCTCCTTTATTTCTCTAAAGTCAGCTTGAAAAATTGATAAAGATTGGAACAATACCATCTTCTGTGGCAGAAGAGTGAAAAAAAGGAGTAAGGTTTATTGGAATAAAGGGAAGTACAAATAGCGCCCTGCTAAATGGTAATTACGCCTTTATGGAAATATCCTGTTAATTACTAGGTCATTTTTTGTTTTACAATTGAGTTGTCAATTTGCAGTTAATTTAGGCCATGCCAGTCTAATAGCTATTTACAGATCGCACAATTGCCTATACGGGAGGAGCATGTGGCCTCCGGGCAACAGATGCCATTTTGGGAGTGCTGGAGGTAAAGTATCATTGAACAAATGCAAGCTATCAACTGAAAGGCATCTCTGGCAGGGGGGTATGTGCACAATAACAATAAACACAGCGAGTGGAATAACGAAGAGGCTTCTTCACTTCGCTTAGTGCTCAGTTTATGGTAATAAGATAGAGCAGCATGTTAGAGGAGCCATTAAATAAAATCATAATTATCCCTCTCTTTAACAACACCAAGCAGTCGCTAGGTCTTCTCTAACTGTAACACATTTGAAGTCACAAACGCAAAATAAAAGCACTAAAAGCTACTGAAACACCACCGCAATCACCAACATTTGATTTGCAGTGTGTCCATGTACATGTTCACCATGGGGATCTTCCCATAAGCTTGGCCCCAAGATAGCCAGAAGCATCTCTATTTCTGGCACCTCCTTAGCGCAGGTGCGTTCACACCACAGTAATGGGCACCGTTACCGTGAGAGGTAACGGTAATTAGCGTGAGAGGTGAAGAGCTGAAACCACCCAGAACAGATCCCAGCCAGGACGTGATGAAATACTGAGCCAAATGACCGATTTGCCATGGTACCAGGGAGGCATCGCTACCACTGAGGAGAAACGCAGAGTCCTCGGCAGCAGAATAAAGTGCACACAAAGTATCTCCAGAAATTGCTTTCTTCTCTGAAAATACCAAGATCATTGAGGCATTCAGAAGGATTACATCTACAAGCCACTTGGAAATGTAAAATACAAACCTAATACTTGATGCTTTTCAACATGATTGTTTGTTTCTTCCCAAATATGGCCTTATGTATTTCAAAGGATAAACCACTACCCTGTGTCCACGTAATGACTGGATATAAAAAAGCCCGGGATTATTGTCTAGTCATGAACTTAAAGGAAGCCTAAGAGTTGCTCCTGAAGGTCCTTCCTCAGTGTCTTCAAGGAGAGTGGAAACACATTCTCTTGGTCCTAGCCTTCAGATTTTAGGAACTGAAGACAGGTGAAGCCAGAGGACTTCTCACCAACATCTGTTTGAATGTACCTAAAGTAATGATACAAGGGCTGTTATGCACCACATTTCACATGGAGACCTCTTCTTTAGACCTCCTGAGGTGCTGTCATGTATATTAAAAGTTAAAGCCCTGGTTTTGGTTGGTAAAGTGAAGTAAGGGACTCTATTCTTAGCAACACGTTGAGACAGCGACATGAAAAGTCTTGACAAGCTATCCTACACTTTCAGCTTAGTCCAAAGCATGATATCAACTTCCCATAATAACTACAAATAGAAATAATGAAGGGCAAAGAGGAAAAATACAAAATAAAATACAACAAACAACTCAAGCAGATTAGCAGGCACTTTATGAAATTATCAGTTTGCAACAGTATAAACAATTTTAAGTCAATTTATAAAAAATATTCCCAGAAGGCAATCAAGTAAATCAGGTAATTATATCCTGTAAAGGGAGATAACATCAGGAAAATTAGAAACACTTCTGCACATAAATCAGAGGAAGGAAAGCCTTCACACTTCATTTACTCATTATCACATTTTATGTATTTCTTTGCAGAAGACAGGGAGCTGGCATGGTTAACGTTGGCTGCTGGGTGCCCCGATAATTGGCTGTGCTTATGGAAATGGCTTGAGGACAGCTTACACAATGTTGTCAATCAGCAAAACATGGAAAATTTGACAAACAGATGATGGAGCAAAGCAAATAGGGTGAACTGTGAATGCTGACATCGGGAGAGAGACTAAGAGTTCAAAATTGAGCCTTGCTCATACAGGATAGAAGATGCTCAAGGCGTCGGAGGAGTTTGGGATTTCAGTTCTGGGGTCAGGCTTTGATGAGCTCACACATTTGCTGCTGCAGTAATCCTAGTGACCGGCGAGCATATCCCCGTAAAAACAGAAGTCGCATGTCTAAAATGAGGAGGAACCCTAGGGGTTTCTCTAGTTTCTTGTCTAGAAGCTTAGACTGTTTACTCTCAGGGCTAAAGGCTTCCCCAGGTTTTGGATTGGGCTAGCCAACAAAGGATGGACCAGTGACTGACTTTTAGATAAAATACTTCCAGCACAGCTCTAGGTTTGGTGTATGTTTAGTATCATATCTACCTATCACAGTTTTCTCTGCCTTAGGATGGAAACGGCAAGCAATCTTCATAAGCAGATTGAAAGGTGGAGTCTCATTTCACTTCAACTTCTGTCAGCAACACCTGCGGTATGTCATTTTGCTCCCTCTATCTGCAGTCAATCACGACACCTCTCAATGCCTTTTAGTAATCATATCCATGGGGAATTATTATTTCTCTTTTCACCAGAAAAAGGAAGAACACCAGTGTCACATATCTAAAATGTAGCACTCCGCTCAGCCGAGCTGTTAAGCATCTATTTAAAGTTAGGCACATGCTTAAATTTCATTAACATTAACAGGACTTAACGAAAGTGCCTGGAGCTAAGCATGTTTTAAGTGCTTTGTTGAACAAGAATGTACTTAAGCAAATGCTTAAATGCTTCCCTGAATTGGTGTCAAACTTATATTAAATCAGGGTCCTTGCTGTTTTTATTCCAGCACATCACGAGTCATGCAGAAGAGATGGTGCTTAACCAAATCTTCCTTTTTTTCCTTAGGATACATAAGAGCTGTCCTATTTCCTGCTGCAAGCAAAATATATAAAAAAATGTCAATGGGGAATCGCTAGTTGCCAAAGCATCTCTAAGATATTATGGCAGATAAGCCTTTTAGTAGTTAATATTCGTCCCCAGCCACATCCCTACTTTATAGATTATCATTTCTCTTTAATAAAGGAAAACCCTAAATCCCGCAGCTTCAGCTGGAGATGGATTTTCATTTATTTGGTTGCAAGAAACCAAATTAAGAAAATTACTTTCTAACTAATTTTATAGTGCTAAAGAACATCTGATGATATGCTGGGGAAAAGCTTCAAGCTTTCTGGATGAAGCCGTTAAGACATGAGTAATAATTGGAAATTTACTGTGAATAAATCTTGATGAAATTAAACTGCATTTAAGTATGTTCTATAAAAACCAGGTCAAACGGCAAATGACGAATGCCCTGTGTCACTCGGTGTGGGGAAAGGTATTACATAAAACCAGAGTAATTACTTCCTCCAAGTACTAAGCGCAGGGCAAAACTTATTTTTTTCCCTGCGAACAAGAAATCCAAGCATAAAATTACCAAATTTTCCTTTGTCATTCCTGACACCACCTCATCCCTGGAGGGATGTGGCTGGAGTTGCACGTGGCACAGACTGACAGGAGACACAGCCTCCTCCAACAACACACTCCCTACCATTACACAGTGCTTTGGAATCGCTTTCAGCAAATCAGCCCAATCGCTTTTGACACGCAGGTAGGATTATGTTACATCGAAATTTTTCCCCAATCATTTTTATAGGTAGGTCCCAATTCTTAACTGGTGTGAAACAAAGACAACGGAGCCCATTTATCACAGCTGTCGACCAGATCTACTGTATGAAAAAGCAAAGCTCACAAGCATTCCCACATCACTGTGCATTACCTGCAAATAATGCCCAGGTGCAGCACAAATCACAACCCAGTCATTTATGCAGAGAGGTTTAAAGTGATAACTATAAAGGAGAAGGTCCCGTTTGATTCCCACGGAGCTAGGACTTCATCAGCTCTTTTGCAAGGCATCACCACTATGAAACAAATACTCTGAACATAGAGAGAGATCTCTTTCTCCTTAAGGAACAAAAAATAATAAAAGGACAAAAAGATAATTCAATCATGAGCTATCATCCTTCTAAAGGCTTTGTTACAGTACATTAAAACAATAGAAAACTACAAATGTGGTAATCAAATGTTTTTGTAAGTTAATCATTTCAGCTTACAGGACAGATTTTTCACTGGTGAAATCTGACATACTCAGTTGAAATCAATGGAGCTATGACAATTTACTCCCACTAAAGGTCTGGCCCATTGGTTTTTGAAATTCAAGCAGAATTGGAGGAAGACAGCATAAATTTACAAGCAAAAAAGACTGAGAGAGGCAATGAACCATCCTGACCTTCACTTCCCAAGTCACAGACCAGAGAGCACAGGCCAGAATAAGGCAATGGGGAAGCAACTGTGCTTGTAATTTACTTTACCTGTATTTCCGAATAGGGGTGGGAGAAGAATTAGCACACCAGGATCACATTTGCTATGTAGTAATGCAGTTTCTGCAACCCATTAGGAGCCATATAGGTACAACATCCTGTACCACTTCAGCGTTAATGACACTGGCAACTGATACAAAGTTCATCACCCAGTCTAATTCAAAGACCTCACTTAATAAAGCTCAAAATCTCAGTTTTACAAAATCTGGTCACCAAGTTATCTTAGTAAAGCAGCAGCAGAGCTAGAAACACAACGTACACCCCAGATCCCCAGTCCCAGCCTATTTTCTAGCTCACCTGTCTCTACCCTTTCACAGTTCCTTTCCTCAAAATTCTTCAGCACCTACGAAGAATTTATCCCAATGTCACCTGCTCAAGTAGGGAAGTTCAACCCATTTTATGGGCGGACAAGCAAGTATACCCACTGGGGGTTTATCAGCTCAGTGTCCTGGGGATCTAGACCAGAAAAGTTAATTGATTTATCTACAATTAAACAAAAGATTTCACTGAACAGCCAGAAACTACACCCACGCATCGTCAACCCCAGTTCAGCACCATAAGTTATAAAAGCATCCTTCTAGAAAGCCTTGGTTGGAAGGATGGAAGCCAGGACATGGGAATGTCAGAAGATGAAAGAGTGGATACAGGGGAAGAAAATCAACTACGAGCATGAGAAGCACCTGTGTTTTGATGGAAAAGACAACACAAGCTGTGAATGGCACCTTCTTCACTGAAGGTAAGGTGGACTGTGGGCAGAGTAGGGGCAGGCCAGGCACAGGGCTCAGAGACTGCCCAGGCTTTGCTCCGCACACAGCCCTAGCACTGCCCCAGGCTCGGGGCTGAGCCGCACGGGGAGTGAGGAAGGCTTGGAAAATTCCACAGACATAGCTCAGACTTCAGCATGAAACAAAAATATTATAATTTAGCATGAAAGGCAAAGGTACTTCCTGAGGAAAACATGGGGAAGAAGGAACTTTTCTTTTCTTGCAACCCTAAACAGAAGCATCCTGTCCTTTTATGAGATTACACAGCAAATAGCTGCTAGCAGGTATGTATTAACTACTGCTAGTTTTTCCTTCACAATATGTTGCATTTACTACCATGTGGTTAAAAACAAAAACCCTGCTGATCCCAACCCTTTCAAGTAATGTTTGTTATGTTTCCTGCTGTTACTATTTGTCCATTAATACTTTGCTAGAGAAGTTAGGCAAACTTGTCACAGAAAGTGTTTAACACTCCCCACGGAGGCTGGCCCCAAACCCTGCCCCTGCTCTCGCACCAGCTCAGGGGCCCACCAAACTGCCAGGCACTTTTATTTTAATCTAGAGAAAAGGAAGATAGGACTTGATGTTATTGATCAGCCCAACGGACCATCAAGACTTACCAGATGCGTCTGCTACTAATCTACACTTTCTGGTTCACAGGAAGGTAACTCTGTACATGACGTATGTGCAATTCAGCTCTGATAATGCACTGAGAATAATTAGCTCATGATGTTTCTTTGTACCTACTTATCTTTGGATCTCTATCTATCTGTGTTTCCTTTTCTGAGACATCCTTTTAGTCTCTCCTATTTTTGATATTTATTTGCCACGAGTACACCATTGGCAGGTATTGTTAACTTTAAGGCACCAAGAAGAAAGAGTTCTATGCTACCTAAATTATTTGTAGCATTTCTTGGCTGAACGTGGGTGTTGAAAAAAAAAATGTATTTCAGAGAATCAAAAACGAGACAGAAGGATGAGTTCCCTGAGAAGACTTTATAAAGGGTTCGGGGTAGACTGATTTAGTAACATCTGCTCACAAGGAGACTGCAGCTCTTTTAGGAAAGGGTGGAAAGCAGCAGCCAAGCCTGTGAATTGCACGTTTTACCCTCTGGAATACAGACAGCTTTGTGGAAACAGAACATCCTGCCAGCGCAGCTCTTTGACAGCCTCAGGTAGCACCTGCTAACAAGGATGAGCTTTATTTATTTATTTTTAAAGAAACTCATTTTTATGATTACTCTGAACCAAAGTGAGATTTTTGGGATTGAGGTTGAGAACTACTACCAAGTGCTGCACTAATGCAGGGACTCTTTCTGGAAGGTCACAGCTCGGCAAAATGGGGAACGACACATACTCCTGCTCCCACAGCCTGCACTCAGGCTGCACGGAAGCATGGTGCCAGTTCCTTCTTGTAAGGCTTGGGGATAAACCGGGGCTGGGAACAGAGATCCTCATCCCTTTAGACAAATAGGGCTGTGGCTCCCTGGAATGAACTATTAACTCTTGCTTTCTTCAGTGGAAAGGATGAGCCTTGCAGCTTCCCCTAGGGCCAGTGTCACTGCAGCCCAGGAGAGAAAAGGATGCTCACTGGAATATGCAGCTCTTGCTGCACCAATGAGAAAATGGCTCCTGTTTCAGACTAAAATACATCTCGGTGGCGTGAAACAGCAGCACTTGCTGCCTTTTGCCCAATTATTCATCAGCACCTACCACCGACTGAGCTGGTCAAAGGCTGCCTCCGACTGTTTGTTGTCTTCCAAGAAGTCAGCAGCAGGATGCCGCTTTTACACTCCAGGTTAGGTTTCCTCTCCCATCTGGCTTCTGCTATGTCTTCAGAGGGAAGATTTCATTTACAGGCTGTTTGCCATGAAGGAAGGAAACTGTCTGCTACTTCTGTTCTCTGCAGGGATGATGATACAGCGTGCTTGCTCTGCTAACTATCTGCTACTGCTTTGTAGCATACAAGAAAAACGTCTACTGACTGCCACTGACTGTTAATAATACTCAGAAAGACATCCATTATTTTTTTCATGAATATGCTGCTCTTGAGTCCTCACTTGGATTGAAATTGGTACTTTCAGAAGCAGCACAATGGGATGGGCAACGGGAATGCAGAGAGACAGGACTCCCCATTACTTGTAATTCAGCTTTGTACGGAAAAGACAAACACAAGTTTTCCCTCCTGTCCTCTCCAGCAACAAAGCCCAAGGGACTCCATCACGTTAAAGAATACAGCAAATTGCTGCTGCTCTTTCTTCTTCATGCCTGGTTCTTATTTCCTCTTAATATTACATTTTATCAGGATGCTACAACTCAGTACCCTGGATAGGAGGAAAGGGAGGAATGCAGATCTCATGCCAGCAAAGGTTTTACGCATGTGGCAGAGCTGCATCACAGACCTCCTAAGCAATCGACACAATCTCCCTATGGACATCAGACAACTATGATTTTCTCCAGTCCTTTTCGGTTCAAAGTGGGTGAAAATCAGAGACCTACGTTGCAGCCTACCGAGGCGGTGCTTCCGTAAGAGGCAGGTGGGCGCTGCCCACGCTGGGCCCTGGGCGGGATTGCTGGGCTGGAGGGGCACACCGGGACAGCGCGGGATGCAAACCTGGTGGAAGAAGGCCCAATGCTATTGGGCTGGAGTGCAGCTGAAGTCACCTGTCACGTCAACTGTGCCCAGATGACCTCTGGAAAGGAGCCAGCCCGGTCCCTGCAGACCAGAGTCGGGGTTGGCAGGGATGGCTGGGGACCCTCTCGTGACACACAGGATCAAACCCCTCCCTCGGCTACAGCTTCCTACGGCTTTGATCCACGGAGCAAAATTCATGCAAGCATCCTGCTTACCATTGCTTACCATTAAGACAAAGGTATTTCAATGATTAAAGTTGCAAAAATGTAGCAGAGAATATTAATCATTTTCCCAACAACCTGAGCCAGAAAATAAGTCCTAACACTTACGTTTCCAGTTCAGGTTTGGGCTTGTGGATTTTCTTAGCCCTCCCTCAGGCTTGCAACCCTCGAACAGTCCCGTTATTCTCAGCTCAGTGGAGGCGCCTGCAATAAGCCATCAGCACCCCCCTCCTTCCACTTCCACTGTCTCCTTTTAATCGTACCAAATTCCTTTGGCACTCATCTCGGGGTAGTACATAACTCTGCAGGAATTCCATTGTCATGTAGCATTAATTTAACGTCCACTTATTATAAAGGGTTATGGAGAAATAATACACTATTCGTGGATGAAAAGATTACATTAGAAACCTGACTGTATAATGAAGATGCCGTTTTGAAAGGTGCTGCCTATTGTTCGGCATCTTATGCTTTGTAGAAGGAAAGTGCTGCTTGTTTTGACAAGCAACTGAAATTTCCGTTTACTGCTTTACCAGCAATGTTTTAACTGTCATTCTGTGAGGACAGAAATGTTCTGTAGTTCAAAACACACTTTTCAAGGATTGATTTGGACATACTTGCCTGTTTATATATATATTTTTAAATGTCAAATTAGCTTGGAAGTATAATTTTCTTGTCCTGGTTGAGAAAGGATTTCAGGGCACAGGACCCAGTGGCACTTCAGGCCAGACCTGTTATATGACTAACAGGCAATTTGCAGTTCTCAGTTTTATTTTACTTTGAAAGACAAAACACATCTAGTGAAGACAAGAGCTCCCACCATCACTTTTTAAAAAAACATTTTAATCTACTTAGTCGGAATAGATAACTGTGAGAATGTATAGCAGTACTACGGGATAATTATCTGCTGATACAGTGCTGCAGTTAAACTGAGATGCTCATTTCCGAAATAGCACGCGTGGCTCTCGGAGCAGGTCCCTGCTCGCCCGGCAGACGCAGCACCGCAGCCCTGTGCCCTCCTGGCTGCATCAGCAGGAGAGGCCTGTGGCTACCACGCACCTCGCCCACCACTGGCCCGGACCACAACTGGTACCGTCAGCTCTTCCTCCACTGGCAGAGATGAAGCTGCCCACTGGGTGCACATCCACCTGGGAGGGCTGCAAGAACTGCTCTGGACCATCACTTCTGAACTGGATTTGGCATGGACCAGGGGTTATTCGGTTCCTGGACAACGCTAATTTTAACATCTCATCTGTGCCCCATCTGCACTGGCACAAGGAATGTAGATGCTGGTACATCTAGAATGATAAGCACCTATACAAATAATTATTAAAAGGCGCTAATGATTTTGTCAGCCAGTTTGAAAAATGACAGGATGACCCAGTGGCTGAAATTAAGCAGAACTGAACAACACAGTCCTGAACACAGGGCCTAGCATTTAACGCTAGTGTGATTCTTACACATTGCCACAATAAACTTAATTACTAAAACCAACAGGAACTTCAAAATAACCAAACCCATAGGCAACGTCTAAATAAATCCAACTGAAGGAGCACCGAAGTTGCAGGAACAATGCTCCTTCATACCGTATTTTCCTGTTTTCATTTGCAATATTGCCAACAATGGGAATTTCACAACAACAGGCAGGAGGTTACAATTCTGCTAGTTAGAAGATTTTGATTTTTGATGCTGTGAGACATAACTGAGACACAAGACTTCTGTATTAATATACTTGAGTTTGAAAGCTAAAAGCGTTTTGCTGAAGCAAAGATCTCTCAGTGACCGGCATTTCAGGATGCCACAGGATGATGAACATCAATCCCACAGCAAACTTGCCACGCTGCTTCCAATGTCCCCTTTTGTGCCTTTCAACGCTCTGTTTTAGTCTCATAGCTATGGAACAGAAATGGAAAAATACAAACAGAAGCGGGAAATCATGCATTATCAATTTGTATTTAATCCTCTGGGTGAGTGCAGAGGAAGGAAGACTGCGGGCATCACCCATCAGGACACAGCAGGGCCTGGGTAGCCCAGCATCTGTCTGTCCACTTGGCTTCAGTCGCACTTTAGTCATTTTGCTCCCCCAAAAATAGGAATCATTTTTCTCTTGTTCCAAAGATCGTTGTTTCACACATAATATTGCGGTGTTTTAACTTAATGAAGTCAATGGTGTGAATAACTAAAATTACCTAATGAAAGAGAAATCAAAAAACACTTTCCACACAAGTTTGAAGCAGTTACAGGATATTAATTAAAAAGTAACCAGAGGAAAAAAAAATAATTTACATTATGTTCAGATACAACTCTCTGAAAATGAAGGGCTCAAGCGTAACTAAGTGGATCCAGGCAAGACAATGCAAGTGGCAGGTAGCCCTTTCCAGTTTCTCCAGAAGAGTTTTTGGACAATAAAAGGAAGTGTTGGAAATGAAGTGTCTGCAACTTTCCTAACACCGTGGCAGTGACAAAGAGCATATGTCTGTTTAGCTTTAATAAAAGCTCTGTAAATACTGATGGTAAATGGACAGTTGTCTGAACAATTAAATCAGGGGAAATCACTACTGAAGCCACTGCCAAAGTTTATGCAGAATGAGACAGATGTGACGCCCTCATCTTCCAAGCATTTTGCCAGGCAGACACAGTTCCCCTGCCCCGCAGCCGCGGTGGGAACAGAGCAAGGAGGAGCCCGGGGAGCTGCTGGACCTGCCCATGGCATGGGGACACCCCGTGCCCCGGAGCCTGTCTCTGCACATTGCCAAGGCCTCTCTTCGCTCTGGTCCTCCAGGTTTTCTCTGAATTAGGCACTTGACCATGGAGATAAACTCTTCCCAGATCCCTGCCAGCATCACTGCAAGGTCTGATACCAGCAGGGTTGTCCCTGCCCACCAGCTGCACCCCAGGAGCACACCCAGCCTGGGCAAAGCCTGGTCCCGCGGGAAGCAGGGGCATCGGGCAGGCTTTCTGGCTCACACAGCAGCAGGGCTTGGGAAGAGTGAATCGACTGACAGCTTCAAATGCTCACTGACAACTTACAGTGGCGTATGGCAACAATCCACCAGCACAAAACTGATATTGCAAGTTATCAAGACTATTTAAAGATGAGTGGCAGCTAGGAGAGCTCACAGCAGAAGGGATGAGGTAAGGGAAAGTTCAACAATGAGAGAGAAAACACAAGATGGGGAAACAGAAAAGGAAAACAAGAACCTATTCCAATCTGTTGTTTCCTCTGTTACGACTGATACCTCTTCCCTCTAAAAATGCAGCAGGCTGTCAGGGCCTTAAGTCTCATAACTTATTTGGTCTGATGAAAATTGAGGGAGATGCTGTATAAGTCGCCAGCCACAAGGGTATGCATACGAGCTGCTGAGCATATGGATCCAACACGCTCCGCTTCCCGGCTCGGTCCCGGCTACATGACATTGTCTCAGTGACATACACAGACCTGTGTTTAGTATTAAGACAATAATCACTTGAATCCTCCAGGATAACACGAGAATTTCAATTATCACTTACAATGAAAAATTAGCAAGGTGCTCCATTGCTGAAGGAAACGTTTATTTTGTATTTTAACTAAACACACTGTGTGTGTTTATTATTTGATTTGAATGTCATGTGATCTTGATGGTACGGGACAAGATGTCAATTTGAGAATGAGCACAAGGCCTTAAAATTTTACTGTGTTCCTTCAAAGCTGATAATTTCTATACCCAGCAAAAATGTTGCTCGTGATAATAATATTTCTTTTGAATATGCTGAGAGGTGCTGCACAAGAGCTGTTTTTTACTGAAAGCTGGTCATAAAATTGCTGCACTTCAGAATACAAAAACATTCTGTGTAAATGAAAACAAAAACTATTAGGTTTTTCAAAATCTAATGCACACCTCATCTGGCAGCTGTGATTTCACTCTACCATGGTGCAGAGGTCTCATTACTGCATTTAAAGGGAGATTTGGAAAAGACTGGAATCTGCTTGCATCCATTGCTGTAATCCATGTCCAGCCACCTCGTGCTCCAAGCATGGGTGTCTCACTGGCTGCATCAAATTACATTGTGTTTCAGAGAGTTAAACCACTCCTCTCCCTATCACATGAAGGTGAACCTCAGACCTATTTACTCAATACCAGCATAAAGCCTCAAACCTTCTGTCACACATACATTCAACATTTTTTTTCCATTAAGTGAAAATTTAAAGTCTCTAAAATGATATATGCGATAGAGTTGTTAGGCATCAACTGATAACATCTAGGGCTAATGATCCCTACAGCATTTAAGTATGAACCAGCATAAAGATTGTAGAAAAGAAATAGCAAGACTACTGCTTACAACCTCCGCCCCCAGGCAATGAACACCTTACTGGTAATGATTGGCTTATGCTTCTTAATTTTTTTATATGAGTGCTGTGCTGTGATTTTTTTGGGGGGGTAGTGGAGGACACACAGGCAGCAGGGGAGGAGGAGTTGCAGGGAGACACGTTCTTGGTAAATCCACAAGGGCAGAGAGCTCTATCAGAGGGAAGGAGGTGCTGTTTGGGTGCTTGTTGCTGGTGTAAATGGATGAGGCAGTTTTACCCAAATTTAAAGACCCACCTATAATCCTTTAAGGATCCTTTTCCACTTGGCTTTCGCTACCACCAAGTGAACCACATAGGAGCAGAACAGAACTGGAGAAGCAGCAAAGCCAATGGAGTGACTCCGGCCAGCAGGCACGGAGACAGGGGCTTTCTGGTTCACCTTACCATTTTCTTCTATTACTGTAGGACTACATTACACATGCCTTTTGCTCCACCAGTTGTACCTTGGCAACACAGAACTCACACTCTTTTTAAAGGTCAGTCTTTAATCATGCAGCTGTACAGCCGTTAACCGTAATGGTGCACAGAAGGTCCACAGTGTTCTCCAACACAAGTAAATAGCAGCCAAAACTAAATATTTCAGAGTCCCAGCTAAATTATCTTCTTCCATACCCACTGGGCTGTAGTCCAGTAAAGTCTGTTTCAACTTGAATTTAATGCAAGACTCTACACTGGCTTTTTCAGCACGTCTTTAAAGGGCTCGAGTACTTGCCAGACTGCTCGCGTGCATTCCCTATATGATAATTTCCAAGGCTTCTAGTATAGATCACTCCACAAATGTATTTTTCAGTGCTACGAGGCAAGATTCTGATCTCAGTCATGCTGGTGTAAATCTATTATAATTTTATAATCTAGCCTTTAGCATTTTCAATTTCTAAGAATGCCACAGGGGTATATTTACTTCCTATTTTCTACAGCCTGTTACGTGAGAATTATAGTCATGTTGTCCAAAGCACACTCTAATCTTATATGCATCTATTAGTGGCTTAAGAAAAATAATCAGACTGTCCAATCAGCCTAACAGATAATGCACAAGCCATCATTTACGTGTTATCCCTTTCTGCAATATTGTGATTTCCCCTTGGCCCCAGGGTAATACACTATCGGTATTAGCAATTTTCCTTGTAAATTAATCAGAACCACCTAGCAAATAATTACAAACTTCTCTTCCAAATCTATTATCTTCAAGTTTAAATGTGGGCAGATGGTAGGCCTTAGGGCATGTTTTATTCCAGGTATGGAATTAATTGATGATTTCTCACATTATAAACAGAGAACTTCAAATTATTGTTGAACCACTAATTTTTTTCCCTCTCGTTCTATTAATGTTCATGCTAGGTAAATGTCTGGCAGCAATGAAATGTGCATTTTAAATACTTGGCCAATTTCGATTCAGGTACGAGAATCACAAGCTTCCTTCTCACTAGCACACTGATATTCAGAGCTCCTCTGTTATACTCATCCTCTGACGGGTAAGAATAAATTCATTCCTCGGGCTGCCTGCCCTTGAGTGCAGTTGGACACTTTTCTAAATAGGACTATGACATGCACAGTGGTTTCAGAATATAAGTAGTCTAAGACATTTGGTTTGAAAATCAATTTTTCCTTCAAATTGATACCCTAGAGCTAAAAACTGATTACTCATTAATTAATTAAGCTTTCAATGAGCACAGGATCTTTGGAAGCACAGACAAGGGGGAGGGGAGCTCCTGGAATACCTGGTCCAATGCAGACATGGAATATCCAACCCTCATGATTTAGAAGGCCTTTTCTCATTAAGCCAACGAACTGAGATACCATCACCCTTAAAACCCGTATGTGTAGACAGGTTCACGCAAAAGGCTTCCCTCGCCTGTTCAACGGGTTCTGAATCCCAGGCTTAGACATCGAGGGACATGGGAAGTCTCCGTTCAATTTGAACACCCACCTATTATGGAGTTATACAAGTATCAAGGTTTGCCTCGAAGGCAACAGGGCCGTACCGCATCATTTAAAGCCATCAGATCAACTAAAGCAGTTTTGTAATTAAGAATGTATTTCACACTCAATACCTTTTCCTCAGAACGGTGTGGTATTTGCTATTCTTTACTCCTCATAAAATGGGGATAATACCAAAATGAAAACCATTGTCTATTGGCTAGACTTTCAGCATCAGTGCTATTGTCAGTGTAGAGATATCCACCCTATCTTAAACAAAATGAATGGGAGCTGAACACAGGCAGCCAGGGTCCAGTATGGACACAGTAATACTTTATTTTTAAACATTATTATTAATCTTACTCTATGCAGAAATTTTTCTGTAAGAAATAAATAAATACCTCTTTATAAATCACAGCCACACAACACAGCACTCGGAGTTTAATTCACTTCTTCCTTCCTTTATTATTTTTCTTTATGACTTCCTCATTTGGAACTTCTCCTATTCCATCACTCACCCAAGTAAAAACAAGCTTATGCAATCATACATCACATTTCGCTCTCTTTCCTGGAAGGAGAGGGAGGAAACCAGCTCAAAACAACTGAAACCATCAGGGAGATTTTCCCAGTTGTGACAAGTGACAACTGCGTAGCCAGCACAGCATCCCTTTCGCTGTCATCTCCCTAGGACAGCCTATCAGCACTACACGTGGAAATCCTAAATTCATACTACAGCTAAGGAAAACCCCAGGAAAATAGCTATTAAAGAACTTTTGTTCTTAGACATTCTCAAGAACTACGTAGGTATTAATATAAAGCCTGGGTAATAGAAAAGGTACAAATAGAAAGCTTTGTTCTTGCTTTTCACTTGAGGAATCCCTATTCTTTGTCAGCAATTCATGATCAGCAAAATGAAATCAGAACAACTAACTGGGTAAAAGACAAAAAGACAAACAGCTTTTAATAATGTATAAAGTTGATCACAGTGCATTCCCAAGACTGAGATCCAATGCCAGTATCTAGCAAACAAACCATTGTGATTGCATTAATAGATGATGCCTGATGCACAAGGAACATGATTAGTTTTAAACGAGTAACTTCCCTGGCCAAGGTTCTCAGGAGCAATGAATCACTTTGAACACCCAACCTTTCCCCCACCCCTGTCTACAACTCAAGATACTTTAAGAGAAGCTTTGTTTTCAGAATATGAAGCTTATCTTGAAGTATCTAGAGTTGTAGGTGGGAGGGAGGGGGTGTTTGGCATCCAGAATTGTTACTGGTAGCCAAAATGAGAAGCTTTGTTTGGAAACAGCAGGCACTGAGTCCACTGGAAGGGTATTACAGAACTACACGTTATGCTGCACAAAGCAAGAGCCCAGAGCTGCACGACCAGACCAATCAGCCATCACAGTGAGACTGGTGATGGATTCTGTGATGGGAAATGTCAAATAACTACTTACCAAGCTGACTATCTATCCTAAGGGGCTGGAGGAAAGCTGGAGGAAGAGCTGGGAGTTTAAGTAGGCAAGCAGGAAGATCAGGGTTTTCATGGACCAAATTCAACTTCCTTGGACAGGAAAATTTTGATTTCGTTTATCTAAGTAAGAAAGCTCCTATTATCTCTCCGGCCTCTTCACTGATCAGAAATGTTTAGGTAATGCTTGGAAAGGGAAAGACAGATACGGTATAACCAGAAACCACAAACTGTATTCTTGCAGCAACACGTTAAGCTCTTTGAAGACAAACAGGAATATTTAATAATAATAATAAAAAAGGAGGATGGATGCAACTTAATTCCATAATTAAAGGGTTAATTATATGCATGATAAAAATAAGTTTTATGTTTTACTGTGCACACCCAATCCCTATAATCTGGTCATAAATAAAAGGGCTGGTGATAAGGAAAGCTGCAGGCAGGAGAGCAACTCACCATCTTTAATGGGCAGTTATATGACATGCTGCTAGTACATTGGCAGTAAATCAGCAGAAACATCTTTTATAGAGTTCTAGTTTTTATGATGTCATTAACTTTCCTCCTTATACTTAAGGGATAATGAAATAAAGTCATGAGGAGGGATCAAAGGATGAGCCCGAACTGTGTAGTTTGAAACAGCCACAGGGGAATCAATTTTGCCCACACTTCCTTGCAGACATTTTGATGGCAGAGAGGAGCAAAGAGTGGAGGAGGCAAGACAGCCCACAAAACTTTTGGCAAACCCTGAATAGCACACATATTAATGAGCTGTTTTATGAGAAGGGTTCTTTAAGCAATATTCCTGTGGCTTCAAAACACTGCAATTTAGCAATAATTTAAACGCACAAGGTGGTGGGATCAACACCACATTCAAAGACATGGCAAGACAGGCTGCAATGTTAGCACACCCGTATTGGAAAGATGCCAGGTATAACAACTTCATCTCATCCTCCTGTGTAATTAGAAACACCGAGCAGGATGGCGATCGATAGGGTAATGCACGGCGTACAATAACCAGTGGACACCATTAAACTAAGGCAGTAACACCGGAAAGTTATGACAATTATGAACCGTTTAGGTCAAGTCAGGCATCAATCTAACACAAATGGAAGAAAGTGTTGCCAACAGATCTGTATCTAATTAAAAAAAATTAAACTAAACCTCCCCCTCCCTAGCAGCAGTCACTGTCATTAAAATTATTCCTATGGCGTACCTATAAGACAAGGCTTAAAAAGCAGGATGAAGCCTCCTGGGTTTGCTGATGCCCAGACACAGCTTTCAGAGGGCTCCCCGAAGGGGACTGGCTCTGGACTGTCTTTCGACAGTATGCCATATATGAAAAATAGAACCAATAGGGGGTGTGTGTCAGAGCACACTTTTGCACGACACCTACAACAGGCCTGTGTGCAATAGACTATGTCAACACATAGTAGCTGCCATTTGTAACTCACAATGCTGTTCAAAAGTCACAGCCTAGTTTGTGTAGAAAACCAAGAAATGCTCTTAGATTTTTTAAGTTCTACAAAAAGAGCTTTTTGTCCATCCCAAGGAATGGCATCCTCTTAAGGCACAAGGTTAACATGGGTTTTTTTGGTATCACAGAGCATTTGTCTTACATATTAGCTTAGACTTGAAGAGGAAATGCCTTTTGTTCAACACCTCATGACTGTTTACAGTTGCAGACCTCCAACATGATCCAAAACCCTGTGAAGAGCCTGCACGGCCTCCATCGAGCAACCGGAGGATGCCTTTGGATAGCAAGGCACGAGAGCTTCCTGAGGACGGTGAGTGTTTACTCCATTTGCTCACCTGAGTGATTTGTTCAGCTTCAGATGAACTATTTCCAAGATTAACATCTGCTAGATTTGGCTCAAACAAGACCCCATCCTAAGTCTAGGTTAAAACTACTGCTTATCAGCTTACTGAGGGCAAATAAAATTTTACAAATGCCATTACTACTAAGGAATTGAGTTCCTCGATTCCATAAAATGACATCATGTAAAAATTGGTAGGGGAAACAACATCTTGACTTTCTGATCATTCCTCACTGTTTATTGCACTCTCACCTACCCATTAAAGAGGAAATATTGTGTCTTCCCACTGAAGGAAGATATCCCATATTGGCTGTTTCTTAACACATAAATTATATGCAACCTGGGTCTCCTCCTCCTTGTGGCCCAATGTTTTCTTTCACTTGTTTTGCATAATTCTGTTTAGAGGGTTTTGCCATGGAAATGAAGATGGGGAAGTTAATTAGCCCATCTTAGGGATTTGCACGAGCATGTGGGAAGCTCTAGGTCAGCGCATCTGTCTGCAAACACGGTGGTCAATTAGCACGAAGAACATTTATCAACAAGTGCTGCTACATTTTCCACAAGTAACCTTTCAGCAAAATACCAGCCATGTTGCATAGCAAGGATCAGACGTGTCAGTTAAGATTCTGAAGGCCCCTCTGCCCAAGTATCACGCAGCTTGCAGCAAAGTACCAACTCCACTCATCTTCCCATTCAAATTGAAACTGTCTTTTGTCTGATATACGCATGCAGCGGTGTGATGGAAGAGTAACCCATCCCATCTGCCATGGAATAATAATGGCCATGTCAATGTGCCTGTCGATCTCCTACCTGAGGATCTCTCTCGCACTCCCCATCCCCCTCACAACTGCAGCTACGTTGGAAGTTCAGGCCTGACGAGGCAGTACTAGGGATGGAGGGAAGTTCTACTGGTGTATTAAAAGAAGGGAGGGGAGAGAATGGAGCAGCTAACTGTGTGCACTGCAACTCTTCCTAAAAATAAGAAACTGAGTTATCATAGTGTTTCTTACAGGGCTTTATGCATTCAAACTTCTCTAAATGAGGGACTACGCCATGCATTGCACATCGCCATATAGATGACTGTATACCATTACCTAAAATTGAATGGAGTCTGTTCAACCTACCCTGCGCTCCCATTTGTCACAGAAACAGTTTCCCTGGCCCATTCACATAATGAATGTGGATATGAAGTTAATGCCAAGGAAGATAAGCACCCTCAGGGTTACTTAAGCCTACCCTTCTCTGTCATTCCCTGCATTATTTCTTACGCAATATTATATAGGAGTTTAAAAAGAAAAGCAGAAGGGGAAACAGGGTAGAGGCACATCATCCAGATCCAATGCCAGCATTTACAGTGACCTTGCTGGCTGAGAAATATTTTACTGTTACCTATTTCAAACTCCATCAGGATCAATCTTAAAATTTGGTTTGTTTTCAGAGAAGATGCTGAAGGACGTATTGCACAGGTGTATTTTGTCAGGCTAATATCTTTCCTGTTTCTACAGAAAACTTCTCAAATTCTTCATAGATATCACATTCATCCAGCGAAGTATGAAATGCAACACCAGGTTCCACAAAGCAACAAGTCACATTTCAGAGGCTCAGCGCTTTGTTAGGGCACTCTGGACGAAGTCCTGTCCAGCTGGAAGCTCCCACTAATACCAGTCAGGTGAGAATTTAACTCTTTTTGATTGTTGCTTTTAGCTTAAACATAGCCAGACAAACAACAAGAAGGTAAAGTAAACCAGCTTCTGTGTTAGGACTCCAGCAGACTCCAGCTGTTCAGCCAGCCTTTCCAGCTGTTGTTGAAGTCCATGATCATATCCAACCAAGAAATGTTGCCTACGTTGCAAAATTTTGCCAGATTCTTCGTCACCTAAACAGCAGCAGTGCCCACATGCTGGATCAAGCCTGTACTTGGAAGACACCAGCAGGATTGAGGTGCCTTGAAATGCAAGGCTTGCAAACTGGGAGGTTAAAAGCAGCATTAGAGAATTAGGTGTCCAATTCCCACTGAGAACTAGTGGTAATTAGTATCTACAATAATACAAAGGCCCATGCAATTAGTATGCAAAGATGCTTGTGCAGAAGGCAGGCTGACTGAGATTTAATTTTTAGGGTTTCCACAGAGATTTTATTTGTGACCTAACACTTGATTTTACCTTCAATATTCCACTATATCCTACCTACCCTATCCTTACAGCACAAGCCAGCAAGATTGCAAAGCAGGGCTTATCTACAGAGAGCGTTTCCCTGCTATCGAGTCTGTGATGTCCCTCAATTTAAATTGCAATGGTTTCTTCTTTGAAGGATTGCTAAGTGGCTAGAACAAAACCTACGACTGTCAGGCTCTAAGCATCACAATTTCTTATGGCTTTACAGCAGAACATTAAGACAGGATGAAGAATTAGCTGTGTCAAGGAGAAAATTTGCTACTGTCAAATTTGTTTAGTTATTCAGAGTTACAAATACGATTTGCTGCTACCAAAAAATCAACTAGGCTGTATTAAAAGTGTAATTTGATACCCGGCTATAAATCTCTTTAATAAAGGTGTGGTGGAAATGACGTTATCCATATATAAAGATTAATCTCTATTTAAATATATATACATTCAGGAAGCTGAACGACGCTGAAGCCGAGAGAGGCTTCTTCTAATGTGCGAAGTTGCTTCGTTGCTCTTGGTAAATGCTAATTCTTCCTGCTGCCCGTTTGGTTGTACTTTACATTTAACCACACAGTTTTATTTATTATTCTCACTATGAACTTTCACGGCATCCCTTTCATCAGTTAAATTCCCCCTTTCGAAACAAACATCTATTTGAACAAAAACAGTCTTTAAAGAAAAAAAAAAAAAAGAATCAAAGCATTTTTAGTGAAATTAAGTTTTCTGGACTGAATTACCCAGCCTACACCATAGCATGCTCAGCCACTGGAAATTATTTAGAAACAACCGAAGGATAGGGCCAAAGGCCCGGGGCCTTTATCTGGGCCAGATGATTGATGTGCTGTGGGCCCCGCTGTGGCTAACAGTGATTTTTATCTGTTGCTAGCAGCAACAGTCCGGGGCGCAGCGTGAGGCCAGCAGCCGGCCGCGGCGCTGCGGCAGGCCCGCACACAGGGACAGACAAATAGTCTTTTCAGCCGGACAGGTCTCGTGGGGGGCTTTGACATAAAGGGCCCTTTGGAAAGGCTGGAATTGTCAGCCCTTTGATGGCCGCATGCTGGGCCATTAGCTTCTGTTACTAATTTGCGGTGCATGTGAGAGGGCAGATCCACGGGAACACCTGCGAGCGGCGCGGGTGCATTGTGGGATGGGGTTTGCAGGGAGAGCCGGGGAATAAAGGACGAGGCATAACCCTTCCATCTAAAGGGCAGATGACACAGGCTATTATCGTTTCCAGCCATCAAAAGGACGGCTCTGAAGTAACATCAAGCTGTCTAACTCAAACCTGGAAAAGCAAAGAAGCTGGGGAAATTCAGAGTTAATAAGGGGCCATCTGTAACACAACGTGCCGGGCTTCTGCAGGAACTTTTCAGGGAGAGGCAACCTTACACATTGGGATAGCCAAGAGGAAACAGCCGAGATTCAGGGATAAACCATCACCTGTGCTTGTACTGATTCCAAAATTCCCTGTCTCCTCGAGCCCCTGTGCGCAAAATATAAAAATATGACGGGGGGAAATAATATTGAAGATGAAGATGTTCATGGCAGACGCCACCCCTGGACAGAAGTTGAAGAAATGCCATTTTTAACCGTTGGGGTAACTTCTTAAACCCACGGATTCCTGCACTCTGAACAATACTACATTTTTCCGCCAGCATATCCCATTAAAGCCTCGACACAACCAGGCCTGTCAATGCACCCTGAAGGTCTCCCCGCCCCACACATGAGTTAACCAAGGCACAGCAAACAGCCTGCCCGAGATCACACAGCCAGATTATGGGAGTGCTGGGAATACAGCACAGACCTTCTGTCTCCTCCTCCTGCGCTTTGAACACAGAACCACGCTTCCTTTGTTGGTTAACATTCAGGATGCTGAAATTATAAGCATTCAAGTCTGCAACTTTAAAGATTAATATAAAAGCAACTTTTGTATTACATTTGTGCAAGCAACCAGAAAAGTACATATTGTAAAATAATCTGTAAGTCTTACTACTGCAGGCCACTTCAGTGACTAATGAAGACGCTAACTTTCAGGCTGAGTTTCACTGGAAAGCAATTTTTCCAACCAAATTATAAGGTCTACTTGAGCAACGGGATCATTTACAACTCTCATGGCACCATGGTGTCACAAAAATACCACTCCAACAAAATTAAATAGGCGTCAGAGACCACAACAATATCCAAACGAATCCGACCCCAACTCCAGTCAGAAGGAGGAAAGCCCACAGGGACAGACACACTGAGTCTGCACCGACACCAAAGGTACACTTATATCAAACAAAACGTCTGTGAAACTTGGTTTGCACAGTCAGTATTTATGCTACAGCAGTGCTTAGAGGCAGGGGCCAGAAACAGGGCCCCACCGCATCAAGCCACTAGTTTTCAGCCCTGGGACATCAGACCTCCGGCTTTGCTGAGTACTTCTTAAATGAGCTGTAAAAAGGTAGCTAAGAAAAGCAAGCCTGTGGTCAAGATGGCCTGAAATTCAAAATACCGGGCTCTGCAACTTTACTAGCGTTTGTCTTACAGTGTTTGCAAATTGGAAGAGGTTGAAAACCACCAGCAAGACTCTAAGTGAGGTATGAGAGAAACCTAGGAGGTTTGGGTAAAAGGGCAACTGACTGAGCAAATTGAAACCCAAAAAACTTTAAAAGCGCATTACTACAAGTCTGAAATCAGAAAATGCCAACAGCAAGGGACCATGAAGTTCTGAATCTGCTCCTCACAATGCAACTTTAATTGTGAGTCCTTCCTACCTGTGCTTCCAGCTTTACAGCAATTGAACAAATTTAAATGTCTGAAAACCTCAAGTCATGAGATCTTGATCAAGCCATTGTAAGCTTATTTTCAATGACACATTTGCCTTAGGCTTCACGACCACTGATAAGAATTCATTTCTTTTAAAGAAAATTCTGACAAAATCAATCAACTTGAGAAGGTACTGGTGAGTGAAAAACACCACGCTCAGTGAAGCCGCAAGCCACAGCCACGCTGTGGTCCTGCTTGGCCAGCAGAGACCCACTCCCTCTATACATGGGGCTTTCTTGGGATTCCTGCAACTTCCTACTTTTGTGGTTTGGGCTGGACTGGCCACTAAAACTGGCTGTCATGGACAGAGATGAAAAAAAATCCTACCGTTCTCCCACTCATTGTCCAATGCCAGTGAGGTAAAGAGCTACCTGAACAGAACACGCACAAGGATGTTTGCCCAAGGCAAAGACAGATCAGTGATAAGATTTTGGTCAGATCAGGTGTAAAACATCCCTGAAGTGAAGCAGAAACTAGTCCTATTGAGGAGCTTTCTTTTGCACTCCATTCCTCAAGTAAAACAAAGCAAAAAAACTCCAAAGCCTTCTTTCCTGCCCCCAAAAACCTCTAGATAAAACCAGGTGGTCCCAAATGTGCTGTTCAGACACGGAATCATTTGCACACCTCAGAGGTTATGATCCGTCCCACACGCCCCGCCCCCAGGAGCTGGCAGGCAGCCCCCACAGCAGCTTTGTTTCTGCACGTTTCAACATTACTCAACCCTTTCACGCAATCACCTTCTACTCACTTTCCCTGGCTGTCCGGTATAGCAATGAAGAAAATTAATGTGAAACTGCAAACTGCCCTTCCAATTCTTCTTTCTCTTTTGAGGACCTGCCCTCCTCTTTGATCTTCCCAGTGAGCCTGTTTTGATTGCTGACCCAACCACCTGCACACAAACTTTAAAGCGCAAGTCGCTGATGCACAGTGTGTCAGAGCACTTTGGGCCAACAAGATGGGTAGCGTGTGGACACTTTAGTTAAGAACATGCCCAACTCCCTCTCAGTAAACACTAGATTAATCTAAAGTTCATTTGCATTGCTCTTCATGCATGTTCGAACACGTACACTTCATTTAAAGCACATTTCCTAAAACAACATCCACTATCTTTCTCATTAAATGCTGCAATAGTACTGGAAGCTTTTGAGGAACTGATTTCCTTTATATTTGCAAGACTATTCACATTTTAGCATTCAGTTCCAAAAGGCGACTACCACATCAGTCCTGCCAACCCAACAGCTCAGTGGCCATCATTCAACTGAGGAACTCAACAGAAAGACTTTCCAAAATCCCTGGGTGGGTTTGCTGTTCCTCCCTTCCCCCAAGATGCTTTGAAATCTACGGAGTTTATGGATTAAGCGAGGCCTGACAGGTGACGCTGCCCACAATACTTGCGCTCTGCACCAACCACAATGAAGCCCATCAGCAATGCAGAGACTGTCAGCTTGCGCTAACATCCCTCAGATTAAACGATTCACTTTGCGTCGATCATTGGCCACTATACAAATAAAGTCACTGAAATAAAACACTGCCACAGAATCAATTTCTTCTGGTTTTGATAATGAAGGCCTTGCATTTTATTTCCCACATAAATGCCTATTTTTTTTTCATATATGTATGAAGATCCCATCATACTGCAGCAACACGAGAGGTTTGTGTGTTCATCTTGTTTAGCGTCTAATAAGGATTTCTACATGGTGCCCCTCATCCTGCAGACGTTCTGCTTAGGTCCTCAGTCTCTGTTCCAGTGTCTGATGAGGGGAAATAACACAGGGAATTTAAGAAGAAACACTGAGAAGAAAGAAAGAACAAAGAAAGGTCCTTCTTCTACGGATCTACTGTAATTCCCTTGAAATATTAACCAATTCTCATCTTACGTTGTCACATGACACTAGATACAGTATTTGTGGAACAGACCATTTAATTCCCTCCCTTCCAATGCTCTAAATAAGACCCATAAATGGGATTCATATAACGAAGCTGATTCTGGCATGCCTGAAAAAGTTCTGCTTGTTAAGAAAAATGTTTGAAGAGTGATGTACTGTGAGAAATATCATTGTTTGTTTGTTCTGAAATGCAAATAAGGACACAGTATGTTTTAAAAAATAATAAAAGTCTTAAATAGCCGTCCAAAAATAATGCAGCCAAGCTCGAGAAAAAGATGTAGATATGAAAGTCATAATTATCTAGCAGTAGGACTAATCCAAAGAGATTGGTTGGAAACAGAAAAAGAAAGAAAACAAGGAAAGTGATAAACACATGAGACTGCAGCATTTGGTTTTGAAGTGGGCCAGGTGGCTTCCTTGGCACTTTGGCAGCAGAGACTGTTTCAGACTCTCAGCACATTCCAAAGGCGGAGAAGCTGCCTGCCCCAGCCACAGCCTGCTGGGTCGTCTCAGGTTCAGAGATCATGCTCACTATCCAGTAAAAGCAGCTGTACTTTCCCCACTGATGGCTGGATTTAGATGCAATTGCAGAGATCTTTGCAAATCTGGGCAAGAACTAAGGCTGCTGCTGCCTGCAGGTTAATCTAAATTAGGTATCTGATACTCCAGTTCTTCTAGTCATCGCACAACTTTGAGGTGTGTGAGACTCTTCCAAGCCAGGACATGCCTCTGGTGGGACTGAGCACTGGCTAGTACCTTGAGAGTGTCACCAGGACACTAGAGACCTGGGCACAAGGGAGATGCCACCAGGTATTTGGTTCTGCAGCTTCACGGTGGCACATTCTGCTGTCACTGAAGCTGATGACTCCTAGTCCTGTCTCATGCCAGCGCTACGTTGCTTCGCTCTTTGAGTTTCAGCTTATGCTCCACACCATCACATCCTTTAGAGCACACTTGGGGTCCCAGGCTTTCCTAGACCAGCAAAGAAGTTTGGATATCGTCAGTCCTGGTTGCTTCCAGGTAATACAAATAGGAAAAGTCACTGACCTGATATTATCCGAGCCAAAGGGCTGGGAAGAAGAAGGGAAAAGAGAGGGAAGGAAAAAAATTATATATATAAAGTTGTTCGGTTTGTGGGTACTGTTTTAAGAATATTTTCTTCTAGTCCCTTCAGGTGCTGTCTATCCCATATCCTACAAACAGGCATGTTATGCCGCAGGAACAATCTTCGCAAGGTCTGACATTCTAGGAAGAGCAGCAGTTTAGCCACCTCCTCAGTGTTCTTCACAACAATTAGTAGGAGCCTTATATTCATTATGCTATACATCAAAGATGTGGTCTTGCCTTGGGTAAGATTTCATAGGAACTCTTAAAAGGGATGTGTTAAATACATTTCTCAGAAAAAACAGCCTAACAACAACAAAACCTGCAAAAAAATAAAACACAAGAAACCAACCACACACACACACAATCTTCCAGACATTTAATTACAAAATATATGCGTATGACAGACATCAACAAGCCTACAGGAAGATTCCTGTTTCAGTATTCAATGCAGCCTCAATAAATATTTCAAGGTTTCAAATGGATGCTTTGCAATAGCACGGTTTCCATTTGCACAAGTGCCAGAAGGAAGAATTGAACGCAGGCTTAAAGCAAAACCAGAGTATTTTCCTGTAAAACTTTAATTGGGAAACTGACACTATATAATCTGTACATCATTGCCTCCGAGCTGTTGTTAAAAAATTAAAGCTGTATCAAAAGAACTGCTTTGTTAAATTAACACGTTATGCATACCAGACATAATCTGCACCAGGAAAGGAAATAGCTTTGAGTCAAAAATGCTCTGATTGTTATGGTTGTCATTGACAGAGGCTGAGCCAAGCAACGTAAGCAGACAAAAGCACCTTACATGCCTCCTGTACAAACACACGCCCTTAACAAACACATCAGCTTTATTTCAAAACCCGAACAAAACCAACGGACAAGCAGGATTTCATTACGGCGATCGTTACAGCTACAAATCACGCATCAGGCTGTGCGAATGCAGGCTGAAGTTTTGAGGTGGCGCAGGCACAGGGCAGGCTGTGCTGCAGCCCCAGCACTGGCGTGATGGGGGCAAGGGCTCTGGACCGCCCACGGGAGCCTCTGCCCCATGGGTGTAAGCCATCCCAGCCCCTTGCTCCAGCTCAGCAGCAGCCACAGGACATCGGCCACTGCCACAACAGGCACCTGCAGTGCAGGGAGCCAGGCTGCAGGCACGGCTGGGGGACAGGAGGAGCTGATTTGAGGAGAGGGACGGTCAGACAGGGACATGGAACAAGCAGTGCACAGCTCCTTATAGTCCAGGCACAAGACACCAAAATTAGGAGGACCTTCTGTTCAGAACTACCTTACCTATTTTAGTAAATAGTCAGTAAAACACTCTCCATCTTAACGGACAAAGGAGACGAATACCACTACCCCATTTTAAGGCTACAGAAACTCAGGCACTGAGGCTCAGAGCAAACTGCCCGAAGCCTCTTTCAAAGTACTAATTTAAAACCTCACTTGCTCAAGGTCTCCCCCTGAAGCTTGTCCATTCTAATCCTGAGGTTTGCTCAGCAAAGACATGATGAAAACAAAGTGCTGTAAGTGGTCCCAAGGACAGAACCACCTTCTCTGTCTTAACCTTTGCAAGCCCATGTCACAGCCACCAAGCCACCATCATTTTGGCTTCAGATCAGTCCATGCTCATCAAACAGGCTTTGAAAAGTGACTCATCACTTTGCATGCCCAAACTCCTGACAATGTGAGAGCCTCAAAGAGGCTGAGGTTTCTAAAAATACAGAGCATGCTCCCTCAGAAAAGGCTGGTTCCTCTCATATGTTTCAAGTTGTTCACCTCCGAATCTGAAGTGCCAAAGTAATTTTGGAAGATCTGAGCTGTAACGTTTCCTCAATAAGATTTTACAGCTTTGCACGTAACCATCTGCTAGCTTTGTTCTGTGCATCGAGAGTCTAAGGCACTGCTGTGGTCTGCAGTGGTGAAGACGGGTTAACAGTTTTGAGGCTTTTAAGATAAGCAAAATTTCCCTTGACGTTGTAAACTCTTCAGGTGGTTAGAGACAACAGTTTCTGCTTTTTTGATGTCTTCTCAGAAAAGAGCTCACATAATTTTATCAGTCTCTGGGCTGACCATCAGATAACCAAGCTATTCCTGTCTGAACCACTCAATGCATCTCCACCTTCCTGTCACTGGCAATCCACAAGACAACCAGGGACTCGAGCTAACCACACAGCTCACAGCTTAACTGATTAAGTAGGTGGGAACTGATGCCAGCTCAGCTCAAAGTGTCTTTCTCTGCTAACCAGAAGCTGGCCGCAAGCTGTAGAGGGGAATGACCACAGATAACACACTGATACTGAAACCGTTTAGTGAAGTTTGAGCTTCCTGTTTGAGCGCGCTCACAATCTCGTAGAAATGAATCTTCAGCAGGAAACCGGCTGCAGTTAAATAGGCTGTCTAGGTTGTCATGCCACATGTTATTACTGATTCTTGTTTTCAAGGGACCATTTATTACTCTCTCCTGCCCTCTTCGCCAGCTCTCTAGAAATGAACCGAACCAGGGCCCTTCAGAGAACAGCAAGTCCTTGGGGGGAGGGAAAGATACTTGAAGAAGTCTGTGACCACCCTCCAGCCGTTACAACTCGACGCCTGCCAGCTACACAGTGCTTAGTGGCCTCGGGCATCTTCACTGTGATATCCTAAACTTTATGCTTCAAGCTCTTTGTCTCTTAAACCTGTGTGCTACTTGGCCTAGATGCTGTTGAGCAGCTTTGGAAGAGCAACGTGAATGCAGTGGGGAAAATGTGTTCTGCCAACTGGAAGACGAGGTTTGATCTAACTTTGATCACGAGCCTTATAATCGTGCTTGTGTCAACACCTGCCTGTATTTTGCTATGAAGAACGCTTTCAGAGAAAAGCCTTTTAAATGAGTGATTTTGAGAACAAATTTTGAATCTTTGGTTCACTACAAGTATCCCACTAAGTTTAACTTCTCAGCTGTTCATGCAGCTGCTCTCCAGAGCCTTGAAGGTCCTAGTCCTCACGCAGTGAAGTCAGTAAGAAATTTCCCCCACTGGCACCATTTGGTGTCCTTAACTAGGTGGCAGAAAGAAGGGCACGTGGCTTTAGTCACTCAATGGGACATCGCTTTCGGCACTCTAACAGTTGTCACAATGATCTGATGATATAAGGGAATCAGTTCACCAAGAATAATTTTGAAGAAAAGTAATATTAAACCATATTCTGCAATTGAAGGTAGGGTGAAACTCCACAGACAACAGTTAGGTTTTTACTTGCTCAGTTCTAGCTATTTGTAAAGTGTATGTGACACAAGGCAAAATAAAGCAGTTCCCCACTGCAGCTGACGACAGTTTCATCAACCTATTAAAACGTGTATATATTTTACCCACCTTTCCTTTGGTAATTTCTTCCTTTGATAATTACTGACTGGTCTGAGCATGATGCTGCATCAGTTAAAAGAACACACTATGCAGTCTATACCAACCTTCATCTCAGCACTCTAATTGCTACAATATGGCCAAAAAGCATCCTGCTTTAACTGATTCCAAGGGTAGCATGAACCATCCCAACATCTAGTATGACCAAGTCCAGAAAACCTGAGAACCACATACAGTAGCTTCTGAATCAACTCCAAAACTTCTTTTTGCTATAGCGAAGTACCAGTGTAAAAAACCTGAACTGAGGTTTGCAAACACCTAGCATCTATGCAGTCCTAACATGCTTCTCAAGGACTGCCAATGTCATGAGGCTTTCTGGAAGACACACGTGGTGAATTAATCAGACAAGAAAATTCCTCAGGATACTACAGATCTAGGCTGTAAGTGTTCAGGCACATAAAGTCTCATCCGTCATGTAGCAGAGAGATGAAATGCAGACAGCAAAGGTATGAATCAGGCTACATTCCTGTAGAAACCACTGCAGACGTGTCCACGATGATGTAACTGTATGCCAATTTTCCATCATTCTGGTTGCAAAACTCTGAATATTCACAACCAGTAGCACAGTAATGCATCTGGATAGAATCTATAAATAAAGCTGTTAATTCTGTTAAAATCTAGATGTGATACCATTTGAGTGCGTAACCGAGCAGCATCACGTAAGGAACCCTAGCACTCGCTGGATTTTTTATTATTTCTTTTGAGACACATACTAACACCATAATCAAAAGCAATTTTGAGCTCAAAACTGACCTCAAGGTTACGAGACTCTATGGCAGACTGTTCCCTTTCATTGGAAGTACCTTGTACAGCCAAGACGTTAGCACATACACACCGGATGGACCACAGGGCTAATTAAAAAGCAGCTTTGGTGGTTGTATCTGTTCCAAGAGCAGGCTAGTAAACCAAACTTTAAAAAGAGTAATGAAACCGAAGGTGCTACAGAAGCAGACAATTCCCACAAAAGCAAAGCAGAGCTCAGAGTGATGAACAGTTGTTTTACTCAACCTCAATGCCTTTGAGTTCCTGACCTGTGATGAATTGAAAAATGAGAGAACAGCTACAATCACTTGAAAACTAAGCTGAAACACTGGGTATTCTGAACTGGAAGTTAAAAATTTCTCTATTAAATTAGTCTCATTGATCAAGGGGTTTTAAAACAAGACTTACAAATATCAACTCTGGGGTATGGCAATGCCTGAACTTCAAAATTATACCACTGCCTCCCTAAAGCCATTTACTAAAACAAAGAGCTGAGGAAAAAGCAGAGGGTACTTGCCCATACCAGTTGCCAAATGGTATTGCAAAGGTCCCCCACCCCTGCATGATTCGTATCTCACACACGAGTTACACACAAGGGATTCATTTACATTTCTGCCCTTGCCCCGCTTTCCCTGGCTTTCTAGAATTGCAGTTGGCCCTTTTGCATCATGTAAGGAGTCTCTCACAGTTTCATTTCTTTATTTACTACAAAAAGAAGAAAGGACACCTTTCTAAAATGTTACCAGCACGTCATGGTGACTGGAGCTGGAGCCGACCACAAGGAACTGTGACACTGAAATGCCAAAGCAGTGAGAAGTGAAAACGCTGAGCCCGTGCAAGAAACATTTCGCATGGCTGACCAGGGTTTCCATCTGAACGCTCCTCTTCCAGCAACGCAAGTGCTGCAGATGAGAAATCCAATCTCTTCAGCAACAATTCACTCTTGCAGCAGGAGCTTAACCATTCCTACAAGGGAACCCTGGGCTCCTCCCTGAGCTACCTTCTTGCAGAAGTAAGCATGGTGCCGCTTCTCTGTCCTCTCCCGCCCTGGGGATGGAGGAGTGCTGCCTTTCCACTGCAGACACAACTACCTGCCCCAGTGTACTTACATTTTAGCAGCCAGCCATGCTGCAGCCAGGCTGAAACATGAAGCGAGAACGAGAGAAACCTCAGCCTACAGCAGATTTTCACCCCATGTGCAGTTTTTGCAGCAGAGCCACCACACCCTCCGCATGTTACTAAAAGCTTTCTTTGGTGTGAGATCTGATTTAGGATTACATCTGTTTTTTTGTTAAATTAAAGTTGCGTCTTTGTCTTCTGTTAGGACAGGGAAGAAACTGAAGATCTCTCTCTAGCCTTTAATAACATATCCCAGTTCAAAAAAAAAAAAGCAACCAAAACAAAGGGCAAGGAAAAAATGCAAGTGATGAAATTAAGTAAAGACCACCAAGATCCAGGAAACCTTCCTTACACTCTGCATGTGCAGTGACTACTTTCATCACCAACCCAAATAACTTACCCTCTTTAGACTAGCTTATTTCACTGCAGTTTAACACAGGGAAAATAATTTTGGGACCAATAAGCAATCACTCCCTGAGTGTAAGGACAACAGGGTATTCCACTGAGCCGCACAATTAATTAGTTTAAATCTTACACTTTAAGATTATGGAAGGTGTTTTCTAATGCCAATAACGCCCACAAAGTTGACGCACTCAATCCCTTTTCCTGTTCTCTCTTGTTCACCTACTGTTAAGGCCAATAAAGCATGTTGTTCGTCTTTTATTTCTACAACAGCAGCCTGAGTTAGCGGTGCTGTTATTTTCTCTGCTGCTCCCCTTACACTCCGTGGTTTCGGGTGCACGTTTCTGCAAGGGCACATTAAGATATGAGATAAAACAAGAGAGCGTGAACCTGTGTTCCTCCCCCCGTGAATTTCCTCTGAGGAACCTACCACAGCACCCATCACAACAAACACCAGCGCGCTCCAGCAGCCCTCAGAAACGGGCTATTTTAACCTCTTCTCTAGTTATAAAACCCCAGAACTGCCAATTAAAGAATTAAAGAAAATTCAAAAGCAAATCCCCCAAGAGGCCCCACACTTAACCCCTGTTCACCGTACTCATCAGGTAAGTAGCCCTGACTCTAATCGACTGTCTGTTTTAATCATCTTTTTGTTGTTTTGGTAAAGGGAAGGGAAAGAAAGTTAAAACAAGGAAATGGACTGTAAGGAAAGAGAGCCATGAGAGCAAATAACAATGTGAAAACAGCCGAGACAGAGAAGCAAACACCTTGCCCTACTGCACAAAGAAAGCTACAGCGTACCTATGACACAACTACCTCAGGACAGTCTTAACCAAAAAAGTCCAGAAATAAAGACCAGATATTCTCAAAATCCTTTGCCTTTTCTCTTCAGCAGGATGTAATCCTTTCCAGGCTGGTGAACTCAAGATGGATTTAGAACAACTCTTCATTTTAGCGTATGAGGCCAGGGACAGCGAGGTTATCCTACCCCAAAAGCCAAGGAGCACTGGGAATTTTGGGGGATGTGTCTGTATAACAACAGCATGTTTCTAGTCAGATTAGAGACGTGGTCTCCTCCCACCACCCCGAGCCGAGGGTAATGGCAGGGGAGATTAAAAACGCAAGCAAAAATCACACAGAAGTCATATGCCCTGTCCCTCAAGGGGCTCGTGAGGGCTCGTGGTGTCAGCTGGCTGTGCTTGCCCTGCAGCTGGGGGATGATGGAAATCGGCATCATCCTGTCCTGCTCCGGGTGCAGGGACAAAGGGCACCGCTGCCGCTCCGGCTGCGTGGGAGCCTCCGGGCAGCCCCTCTGCCAGGCCCACTGGCTCAGGCAGCCAGAGAGGGCCCTTTGTGCTTCCTTATGGCTGTGGAGATGAGTGAAAATTTATGGGACTTCTCATCCTAATTAAAAGCAGAGGTCATCTAAGAAGAAACAGACTTTCAGAAAAGGGAACTTCTAAAGGAAATGTGTTGTAAGGAAGTTCATGGACTTCAGTACTTGTAAAGCTGAAGTATGCAGTTTATTTATGTTTGTACTTCTGCTTATGCTTTTCATGGGACATTTCAAAAACCCTCAAGAGCTCCCACGGATCTGGAATAATATATGCACTAATTACTGAAGAGCATTTGAGCTCATGGGGTGTGGGACAGCCTCCGGAGCCAAGGGGCCAACTCCTCATCTGGCTCTCAGCAACCTGGCTCCATCCCACATGACCCTCAGAGCAAACAAACTATTTATTCAGTGAACTCAGCATGTCCAGGTGAATTCAAACGTGGGGATAGTTCTTGTAAAGTGAGGCTATTTAGGAACAAGAGAAAAGAAAACCAGCAGAATTTAAATGCTTCGGATTGACACCCACCATTATATTCCTGAGTCTCTAAAATTCCTGCTATCTTAGAGGGAGAACTCCTTTCAAAAATATTTATGTTTCTATTACCTATTATTATTTTTCTATTTTTCTTTTTAAGGCTTTGTGCTGTCATTGCTCTTACAGGACACACCACTTTATTATAGTCCCTTTTCTTTTCTCTTGCTAGCTGAGCATCTGTCTTGAAAGAAGACAGAGTATTGCTCCACCTGAAGAGGACCTATCTGCCATTCCTTTTCTTGTCCAGAAGAAAAAGACAATTATAGTCCCTCTTTTATACTTGGCATCATGGCAAAACAAGATTGATACTTATTTTGGAATTATTACTCCCCTATTCATAAATCTTGTCCAGAAAGTCTTGCTCACGTTGCCAGCCCACAGGCACACTATTGTAGGAAATACATATTAAATTCACTTTTATCATTTAACTTTGGCTCCAGCTCAAGGAGTTTTAGATTCATAACAAGAGCCCTGTTTCCAATATTGATTTTTGGCAAGGAAAAATGCTAATTTATCAGAGGTCCTAAAATACAATGAATTTTCCAGCCCAGCTAAGAAATGTTACCTACCTACAAAGGAGAGATTTTTCACCAGTGTATGACAGATCAGCAGGTGGAGAAACCCCATTAGTTACAATTCAAGTTTGCCTCTGGTCACCGAGCATGCTTCCGCACCCATGAGCACACGCTCAAGAATTCCCAACCAGAAGTATATGCTTCATAGCAATAATTTTGTTGATCTTTATATAAAAATATATGCTTCTGAGGACACCAGTTTCTCCATGGCAATCTCAAAGATGGCAAGGTATAGAATCATCATCTGGCATCTTGGACCATGCTCCATGTAAGAAGCGGTACTGAGCTGAGCTCTGTACAGAAAAGATGCTGTTGAAGGTGCTTTTCCAAGTTTGATAATTTAGCATCTTAAGAGCACAAGAGCATCCCTGAAGGACGGAGCAGATCAGGGGAATGCTGCTGATCTTCATCAAGCTTCTGTAACCATTACACTGAAACAGTGTACCTGCCTGTGCATGCACAGAGGATTTCTGGCATGGGAACAGCCTCCGTAGCAGGGACCATCTGTTTCAGGGTTTCACAGAACTGCATTGAGCTGGCACAATACTACAACAGGCCATGAAAAGAACTTTACAGGGTATACGAGGGTATATAAACCTGCAAAGAGTCAACAGTTCCTAGGCTGATGATTACCTAGCCACTTTGCAGTCATTCCTATCTGTCCTCCTTCCCACTGAGCTTGCTGGGCTGGGCACTACCTCCATGCTGTAGATCAGGTGAATTACAGCTCAGTACTTGCAGTCCTAGCAAGTGTACCCATGGGTAGGAGCTAAGAAGATCTGCGTGAGGCAGGGCGGTCATGGGCAGCTGTGCTGGGCGACAGCCACATCAAGTGCACAGGAGAGGAGTCCTAGAAGTTTGTAAAGATCAGCACAAGCAACTAGAAAGCCAGTTCCAAAAATCAACAACAAAATTTGAGAGAAACAGTCAGGAAGAAGCAGACTGGGGTACAGGCAGATGGTGCAGAAGAGCTCAGGGTGCTCAAAGCCTACCCAGTACTTGCCCATACCACCTCATGTTCCAGCTTCATCTGGGTAACAAGACAATCATTCTCAGGCTATGCCACCAAGTCGAAGGAAAGAAGGCTGCAGATAGCACTGTTGACTCTGGATGACCCAAGTGTCTCTGCAAGCCTTATGGTGTTTTGCACATTTCTTTCTATCCATGAGCTGCAGCCGAAGTTATCTGAGACACTGGTTTCCGGCGCTCAACAAGGAAGATGTAAAATCAACAGATTTTGATGAGCTGCCAGGGATTTGACTAAGCTGCAAGACTTTGATATTTTACAGAACCTCAAAATAAAAATCAGCTGCCGCTGTTGCCAAGTGTATGTTACTGTTTTTATAAAAAAAAAAAAAATCTTCCAAGAACAAATAAAACCAAAGACATCTCCTCCCTCCTGTACTTTTGTTCCAAGGTACACTCAGACAGGTTGGTTCACCAGCTAGCCACACGCCATATGCTTTCAAGTTTATTCTTTTATTCACTCCCATATTTTAGCCCCTTCCATTTCAGAAGAGGAACAGCTGCACAGATGCTCTATAAATAAACTACATAATTTATTGGAAGAGGTTTTTTGTTTATTTTATTAAGCTACCACATATTCCCAGCTCTATCTTCTTCCATGGTCTCTACAAAACAGAGTCAAGTTCAACTGCAGCTTGGGTTTGTCTACACGATATGCTCAACCTGACAAACAACTGCAACTTTATAGTCATTAATAACAAACTGCATGGACAGTTTAAGTTCATTGTAACTACTTTCTAACTATGTTATGTCCTAAATTGACTTAACTATCAGAAACAGATCTGAAAAATGGTCCACGGGGTGGATATATATCAGTGATATATAGAAACCTCAGCATAGAGCTAATTTCTAATTCTCTGCGTATTTTTTAACAAATCAGTGCATTTTCAGGTAGACAGGCCTCTCATCCTGTTACCAAGAGGAAAATCTGTTTTGTCTGCTCAAAGGACAGACAGACCTTTCTGACTAAAATCACTAATCTCATTTGTGTGTGCAGGAAGTGTGACAAATGGCTAGAATAGTTTATCACACGTCTGTAACCATCAAGTCATAAAGGGAATAAGATATTAACCTCCATAAACAAACTAGCATTCTGTTTCTCAGCACAGCGGAAGTATACATTTAATAAGATAAGAATATGAAACACATGCTGCTGATGAGATAAGGAGCTTGCAGAAACAGTAGACATAGATATGTCTTATGTTATCCAAGTAAAAGTAAACACCATTCAAAACTATATTTTGGGACATAGATTTATAAGAAATTTTGCCTGCGATATCTACAGACAGACTGTGAAACTATGTGCCAAGTCACCGGTAATGCTGGTTTTGAGGCTACAATTTTCAAAAATAGAATTTACATCTAGGTGAAACAGAAGTTAACCAGAGGTTATTTGGTAACTTCAATGTGACCAGAATTTCACAGTTATTTGAAGCATGGTCCTTATTTAGACACTTAACGCTCCATGGGAAGCCTGAGGACAATGAAGTTGTTGGATTATTCAACACTCAGGGGTTATTATTCAGACACTTGCATTTAGTTTTCTTCTTAACTCTAGCTCTGACACCTTATATACGAGCAGTTTGCCGAGGTTTTCAATGTTAGCCTCCCCTGACTGCACAGGCAGGCCTTGCCTTCTCTCTGCGGCCCAGCTGGAGGAGCTGAATCTTGGAGTGAGATTTTTCATGTAAGATGACTGCTACAGGTTTTAAGTCCTCTTTTTACAAATGCACGTTTCCTTAAAATGTGCATTTTCAACAAATGTTTCTGAAAGCAACCATCTCTGCGAGGACGGCTGAAGCAAGTGAATGGTGAAGCGTGCAGATTCGAAATGAGCTAATTAAAAATGAACATGCACAAAATAGTTTGTGGTATTTAAACAGCTGCTTATGAAACCCAGTACAAGAACTTCACGGAGTAACGATATATATCATCATTCTGCAAGTGACAGTCTTCCACACCACAAGCCGTGCACAGATATCAAGAAGAACACTCAATACAAGAACGGTGTCTCCATCGTGCCTCCTGCTAGGGCTGGTTTTTTATCACGCTTTCACCATGTCTGGCAAACAACCGATTTGATGTAAACAGGGGCAGAGCCGAAATACTGACTTAGTGTTTCATATACTGATGCTTTCATGAGAAAATGAAAACCGTTACAAGATATTATGGACAACCGCTGGTTTGGGGCCAGTTGTCTTGAACCGATGGTTTGAACATCTCTCTGCCACCTGGGAGAATCAGCTTCCAACGCAGGTTTGGGCCAGCGAGGTCTGGCAGTGATGGAAGTGATAGTCTCTGCCTTATGCTAAATCAATTTAGAACAGCACTGGAGTCTTAAGGGAAACGGTCAGCCTCAACAGCTGGTACATGGTGAGGGAGAAGGCAGTTTAATAGGGAAAATGACAACCCATAAGGAAAAGCAACCCCATCTCACACTACTTGTGATCTCAAAATACTGCCTTGGCACACAGAAAGCTCTTACCTCCCTTGAGAAGTTATGGGTTAGCTAAATAAAAGAACCTTGTCCCCACACGTGCACAAAGAAGGAGCTAGAAATTGTCTCAAAATCATTTCTCTGAGAGACAAAAGTAAATTTCTTATCAGCCAGCAATGGAGGAAAACAGTCCTATGATTTATTGGCCTTGAGACTCTAAAAAAGAATTCTTTGGCCTTTTTCCATTAAGATTTCACAACCTACGTTATAGCCAGTGGGAAATTGTTTAATTCCCAAACCATGCCCTCAGTCATAAAATCTGTGAAGATGATTCATTATTATTTATGTGGTGCCACAGGCATGCATGGCATTTTACAGACAAATAGAAGATACAGCATCTGCCTTTAGAAGCTTAGGTGAATCCAGCTGTTCATGTGTATGGGAAGCAGCGCTCAACTGGTCCTAGAGCAAACATTCCTCGTCACTCAATGAATTAAGTAATGATACTCACCTGGGATGCTGGAAAGATTTAGACAGAAGGATACTTAGGAGACATGTCATTACTGTCTAAAAATTTGTGACATTATTTCATTAAAACTGTAAGACTTTGAGTCGTATGTTATTCTGCAATGGGTTTATGATTAAAACGTACTTAGTCTTGTATTATGAATTTCTGGTAATATGTATGACAGCATGTGACAGCGTCGCTATGAAATCAGACCATAAATTCTGTGCTGCCTAGCATTTTTTTCTCTGCGTGCACAGCACTGGGTAGGAGCTCACAGGTTGCATCATATAACTCTAAACATACAACATAAGTTATTGAAAGAAGATCATTCATGTGATTATCACAAAAAAAAATGCATACCAGGTCTCCACATCAACTTCCTGAAGTATATAAAATCCACCCTTGTTCTGGTCTATGAAAAGTGAGCAGTTAAGCTCATGGTAAGACACAGAGTTTGGGACCATTCACCTAGAAGGCAAAACTTTACCATGGCAGAGGTTGTGAAAACAGCAATTCTTGCCAATAACCATAGGGAGGAGTTGTTAGCTGGACTGAGACATTCGCATTCAGATTTGCATACAAGATCAGCATACGCCTTCATCTATAACCTTTGCACTAGCTATGAGGGTATTCATGGCTTATCGGCTGAACAACCAGGGTATCGTAACAGATAGCTACACACCATACATTTGTTAGGAGAGTCAGACATAATGCGATTCCAGGAATTTTCATGTTGACATTGCTAAGCCACTTGCACCCTCTCCTATTTCCTTATTAATATATACAAGAAGGTCTATGGGCCTGCCTTTTTGGACAGCTGAGCAGCAAAGGTACCCAAAATAAACAAATAATTATACCACCTCTACATGAAGAAATGTCATTATTGCACACACAAATAAGGTACACGTGAACAGAAATGGTCAATTAAACATCACTGTTACATTGCACACATATGCAAGACACCCTGGCCCTGTAACACCAGCCCTAGACCACTGGTACGTATGGCACTCCTGTGAAGAAAAGACCAGCAACACCCTCCTCTAAAAACAAGGGAGCTTGTTTTATAACTCAGAGCTTGTAATTGAGAGAATATTGGCTTTTTTTGTTCACACTGGTGAGGGTCATAATTCTTCTTAAAATAGAGTAATTTTGGCTTTGATTCTTGTATTTAACGCACAAATGAAAACCTCTATGTGGGAGGGAGGAGAGGAGGGAAGCATCTTCCACCAGTGCTGAAAACTCTCCCCGCTCATATGTTTTAATTCTCAGGAGGTGACTATCAGCTGAAATCCACTATAAAACAACAACCCCCCCCCCTCCCTATAAGTATAAAATTAAATTGGAGAAGCCCCCAGATTCCTGATGTGCTCTCATGTGTCAGGGCTGTCCCCTGCCAGGTGCATGACAGTCCTGTACTCTAACCCTAATTCTTACATTCTGCATTTCTTTCATGTCAGTGGATATGCAACAGGTAGTGTAAACCTCTGCCATCAACATCAACAGAAGTGAAAGAATTAGCTGTAAAATGACTTACGGAGTAGCCTCTTCCTGAAAGCGATTGAGCAGAACTCTGTGGGAGGAAACAATATGCCACAGTAAGTAATGCAAGAGACTCTGTGTAATGTAAGATAAGAATCATTTTGCGATTCCCTCCCCCAGCCCAGTATTTCTTAGGGGAAAACTTCACAACCAGAGTGCCTCAAATGATCTTCTGACGTTCTGCGTGCTGCCACAGGAGTAACAGCAAAAGAGCATTTCCAGGTGAGGGCTCTGCGGCTATTTCAGACAAGGGTTTCAGAAGCTAGAGCAGGGCTTTGACAGCACGTCCCAACTAAGGGAAAAGCTCTCAGCATGGGATACGTCTTCACAGCAGCAGAGTACGCGTTTTGAACCATCCCTCTTCAGTAGGGAACGGCAGCTTGCAAGGAACAGCACGCTGTGTAAGGATGCTCCTCTGAATCAGGGCTGCACATTTTGCCTCATCAACTCCAACTTTCAATCATGTAACCATGTATCCCACCTTCCATTCCCCTCTATGAATTCGTGAGCCTCCAGCCTTCACCGCTGCAGTATTACCACATGACAACTCTATCTGAAACAACAATAGCAGCAAAGCACTAATTTATCATCTCTCAGAGCTTTAATAAGCATTCTGTCCCTTTTGAATAAGTTAAATTATGTTGTTTACTCCCGCTCTTCATTTCAGCTCCTCCTGCTCCTTTCTCTACCACATCCTTACCTCTTTCACACGCTGCCAAATCACTTGGTTCTTTTCCTTTTCATTACACCATCTCCAGTCACTTGGATCCCTTTCCCCTCTCTACGACCCAAGACTGTCGAGCTGCTGGTTTTTGCTGGCAGTGGTTTTCTCAAAGCAGCTAAATGAATTCCACCTCTATCTCCAGCTGCTGCTATCCACCTTCTTTTCAGAAATTGAAAAGAAGCTGGAAACAGTGGTGGCATATGACACCACATGACCCAGCAAGTACTCTGCAGGCCAATTTCCAAGTGTGATTTATAATCATGATGCCCCCGCTATGTGATTTTATTAAACAGGATTCAGAGAGTCTTAGCAGTCTTGTTTCCAAGACTGATGTTCTAGTGGGTACCAAAGCCTGCACAAAAATATCAAATTGTCGCAGGCTGATCTTGAGGACTGTTTGCCTTTTTGGAGCAGCGTCAGGAGTTATCGCATTACTAAATCACCACAACAGCACAATATCCCCAAAGAGATTGATGCAAACCGATTGCAGGCTACTGCAAATACTTGTAATTTTCCACTAGTAAGATAACAGTTCCTTTCTACTATGAGTTTGCAAACCTTTTGATCAGAATATACCTAGATACATGCAGGAAACCTTTCCAGGCTCCTGCACTCAATGGAAGACTCAATTCTCTTGCTGCTCTGCCCGTGCACACTCTGTGCCACTGTCTTGCAACTGCCCTGGACACCAGAGAAGCAATTTGCCAGGCATGTGCCCATGGAGGAAAGTTTCCAAAGCAAGGAAGAGACAACAGTAATGCCCTAGAGTTAAGCAAGTGTACTGCTGGAGGATGGAGGGCTCCCCGTTAACCCTCTCGCCGGGAGGGGCAGGAACCAGGGTGCCAGATGAAAGGAAAGCCCTGGCACAGCTCTTCCCAGGTCTTACACACCAGTCTGCAGCCAACGTGTGACTGGGTGCCAGTCCCCAACCCTGGCATGTGATGCCTGCACCTCTGTCCTGCTGTAGCTCAGGAGACCTCTGTTCTGCAGGAAAAGAACAGCTTTCATAGGGCAGTCTGAGATGGCTGTAACAAACCACTACCGGCGTTTAACTTTCTGCCTTTTGCATATTGCACATCAATCTGGCCTCTGCCTTCAAACGCTACAAAAAAGTAGAGAGTGATTTATATACCTCTTTAATGTAAACTGCCCAGAAATGAAGCTACAGAATGGTGAAATGAAGGGCAGTAGCATTTACCTCCTTTTTTTTGAGAAACCTGTTCCTCCCTCTAAATACTTCTAAAAAAAATCCCAAACAACTCATGGAATTCAGCGTTGTATAGAAAAAAAGGTTAATAACAATATCCTGCTATCTACATAACTATGTTGAATAGCTGAACACAATTATCTGTTCTGACACTTTGGATAGCTTGATCAGGCGGTTCACCTAAAGTACACATAGAAATGAGAGAGGGCAAATTACCTGCTTGGAGAGGCAGGAGGAAGAGGAAAGGACACAGCAGTTCTCTCTCTCTCCCCCCCATCAACTTAGATTTAACAAAGATTGACAAGGTCTAACAAATTGGAAATAATAACCAAAAACAGAAACAAGAGGTTTCGTTAGAAGCTTCTCTCTAGGGAAACAGCCGCTCAGAGCATTTTCACTTCAACAGTTATTTTCAATCTTTGAGTCTTGTGCATGCCCAAAGTATTTTCCCAGGATGGAGCAGATCCTTGGACAAGAAACTCAAACACGCTAACAACAGTCCTGCTTTTCTTAGATAACTTTCAGGCATCCCAAGCTGTCCAAGAACCCTAGGAATCAGCAGACCACTGATTTAAAACTACTGAGTAGAAAACAATAAAACCAGTTGCTGAATAAAGTGTTACATCAGAAATAATTAAAACTGAATGGCAATTTACTCTGGCATTTTTTTCACATCTAAGAACTTCTTTCTCCCTTACAAGTTTTACCATTAAATTTCCTGGAAATCAGGGGGGGAAAAAGGGTGTTCCTCCCCTCCCTTTGGAATTTTTATTGCACATATAAAGTTAGTAACTAGTGAATACTTTGGATTCAACTCGTAAAATCCTTTCCAACAATTAGGTTTATGCACAGCCATGTTCCATGCTCTCCAGAGCTGTTTGCATGCATTTTTCTGCACATCTAACAAACCGCTATTGCTTTCTTGGTTAGTGGGAACACTGCGGGCTCTTTAGGAGGATCCATACCACACTGCCACATGTAGAAACTTTGAGAGCCCCCGCTAATATCATCTATGAATGCCAGAGCAGAGCAGTTTGCGTGCAACTGTGATGGATGTTCCTAAAGGAAAAGATCTTTGGGGGTTGATATAAACATAGCTCAATCCATATGTTTCTATATCAAGATCAAATAATGAGAAAAGTTATCAATAGTGGCTGCAAATATAAGAAATCTTAGTGGAAGTTTAACTTGGCATCTACCCAAAGCTGAAGAAACCTCCTTTGACTATGAAGGAGTGCTTGTCTGGCAAGAGCAGTTACTGGGGCAAATCTTCAGCTGGAATGACTTACAGAGGCTCTTACCTACAGGATAGGAGCACTTACATGGAGGGCTATCGTGAAATTCTTATTCTTAGAGCAGTCTATTTGCTATTTTGGTCAATTTTCTCCTCATCTGAAGGCACCTCAAGCAGCAGGGTGTGACGGTCACCACGGTACCCAGATAGCCACGTTCATGTTAGCACTGCACCAACTAGCACAGCACCTGCCTGGTGGCGTTGGTTCACCCAAGACCAAAACCCAAACCAGTTCTGACTGCTTCAAGCCAGGCTCAGTTTTGGTCTTCAAACGCCGTCTGAAGAAATCACCGCAGCCAGGAAAGATGCAGCTAAACACACAATTCAAGGACAGAGGATCGTGACCCCACCTGGCCAACTCTCTGCAGCCAGACACAGGAACAACTGCCATGGCATCCCTTTCCAAAAGCCTTCACATCTGCAGAACCCAAGACTGCAGAAGAAGTAGGAGATGGGGAGAGCGACGTGCCCACCCGAGCCAAGTGCTGCTCGCTCCGCGCAGGCAGGGCCAGCGGGCAGGGTCTGCCAGCCCTCCAGCAAAGCCACTGCGGGGGACACAGCCATGCCGATCTAGCGGACGCCGGTCCTCTGGGCTGTGGCTGCCACGTGAAGCAATCCCGAGCAGACCCCCGGGGGGGGCAGAGGCCCTCTCTGCCTGGCTTCAGCACCGGCTTTTGTGCCTCTCACGCCTCTTTCAGCACTGTCTGCAATACCCGAGGTTTCTAAGGGAGACTGTTACTAGTTAGGGGCAAAATGAGTGTGGTCTGCGCATTTTATGACGCATAAGTGGAACGACAGTGCTAGATGGCATTTGTGCGTAAAGATAAATGGCTTATAATATTTTGCAGATGATGTGCTCTTTTACAACTAAAGATTTTTGGTTCCTTTTAAGCCCAAGGTTAAAAACAAAACCAGACAGCACAGACAAGACATTTCGGTTATGTCACAGAGTGAATTATTTCTGCCCTGGGATAGCTCTCGTGTTAATTACACTGGATATAAAAAAAAAAATACACCTTTCTGGCAGCAAAGACAAAAATCTTACTGTTGAAAGACTCTACTATCCCCCCCACCAATGTCCTTGAGCGTTTGAGTTACACTGCAATCTGCAATTGTATTTAAAAGATTTATTCCTTTATTCCTGATAAACACTGTGATTGCAATTTAGAAACGAAAACTATGACAAAATCTCACCAATAGTCTTCAGCAGGTTTTCCAAGATTGTCTGTTAATTGACAGGAAAAGTTATTTCCCTTGTATAAATAAAAGCACGGCCTTCCACTGTTCTCACGATGCAAAAGAAATCAAGACACCCTCTGTTCAGTTTCTGAAAGCCATTGGGTTGCAGTTATTGAACTAGAAAGACAGTAGGAAGGGCTTTAAAATCCAGTAATAATTAAGGTAACAGGACACCACAAGCCAATTCCCCACTCTCAATGGGTCAGGCAGGTCTCAACTTGGATCTTTTGTGTTCTTGATATATGAACTCACTATAAGGGAATTTGATAAAAGCAGGTGACGGCAGCACGACCACAAAATTAGCTCTTGGTTTTGGTATTCACTTCCCTCCTCTTTGGCTAAAATACCTAAATTAACATATTCCAGAAATGTTCATTCCAGCTTTTCTGAAATGTGTTATTTCTGTTGGCTGAAACCAAAAGTATATCAGGTACCTGTAAGTCAGCTGTTGAAATAGCTGTTTTGGCAAATAGCTATTCCTACATGGGCAAGGGACAGTCCCCAGAACGAACCTCCTAGCACTGCTATGAATGTCACATCCATGTTAGTGTGGAAATTGAGGCAGAGAGAGACTTAGACATGGCCAGTGTCACCCAAGGAGTCCCCAGCAGAGGAGCGAACTGAGGCAGACTTCCCAGCTCACATTTAGTGCCTTACTGAATCACAGGCTCAAACTTATCATACTGCCCAATGCTGTAAGCCTGATTTGGTTGATTAGCACTCAGAGTTAATCAATAATATGGAGAGAACTAATTTTTAATTATGTTTTATAGCATTTGTTCAGGCTGAAAACTCACCTCAGCTTTTCCTGTCTTCCACTATTTCTCAGTTAGCCCGATTCTGCAGTCAGACAGCACTGAGGCACAAGGAAGCATGCAGGTTTACCCATCCACTTGGTCATTTACAGAACATTTAAAAACAGAATATTGGTTCAGCTTTGAATACTGGAGAAATCTTGCTCTCCAAGCAAGTCCTTTACAAAACTTAACCGTTTTAGATGGAGAGGGGTAAGTGTGGAGGAGGGCAAAGAGGGCCTAGGGCAGAAGATATCCCAGACCTTAGTCTCTTAAACACAACTAATTTCCATAGTCACACTCCTGTCTGTTAATACAATGAGTGCAATTGACTTGGAAAAGGTCACAGAGTGCATCTGATGCTCACTTTGATTAGAAACCAGGACCTGTCAAGATAACCACAATACATGATGAATGATTTTGGATGTCATGCAAAACTTGAATGTGTTCCTTCTTTAATTCACTTATTTTATTATGTTGGATAAACAAAGAGGGTTATGCTCGTAAATACTGCAAAACCAGTTCAGTAAGACATCAAACTACACAAAGTCTAAACATCTGTAACTGGCTTGATGAGCTACAGAACACTTTCCAACCAAGACACTTAGATTCCTATAGCTGATGGCCACAGACAGCTAAGGAAAGACGGGTGCTGAGCAGGAACAAATGAACTGCACACAGGAAGCCAGAAATAATATGAAAAGACCTCACATTTCCAAAACACATGGAACATGCACGAGTGCTGCTCACATTCAAACCATCACCCCACGGCCAACTTCACAAAACCTTCTCCAGACTTTCGTTCTTCCTAGCTATCATCCACTACCTGAAGCTTTGTGCAAGTCATTACAACTTTGCTCATTATTTCTGCTGCAGCAGTTTAAATGCAAGCTTTCAGTATCCTGAGGGACACAAAGATAAAAGCAGATAATACACTGAAGAGACATTAATTTTTGCCTCCAGAAGAACATGACTTGAGAAGTTTCATAATCCTTGCATGTATGTTCAAACCAGTTTCCCAAGACTCATGGTTTGAGGAGGAGATCTTAAAACTATCCTGTTGCTACCTTTATTTCTCTAAGTTCTAAAATGCTCTTATTCCACTCTTCAAATAGGGGATCAGATTCTAGCATGTTATACATGGGAAACAACAGACAGCATGTGCCACAAAGAGTTTGCAGGCCTTCCAAAAAACTCCTTCAGTGCTCTCAATAATATCTCTGACTATTGCACTGAGGTGTTCCTGGCCTGAGACATGCCAAGCTCTGCTGTCCCACTGCCACCCTGCCCGGAGCCAAGACCAGGTGTCCCACATGTGCCAAAGTTTGTGAAGTGGATAAATATGGACCTGTGGTCCGACTGTGGTCCAAATTCTCACTTCAGAGGCTCATTTGATCATGCTCCTGGCAAGGTACTTCAGCCTGAGGCACATGTAACAGACCTGCAGCTTTGTATCCTGCTGCTGCTTTAATCCCTTTGCCCCAGGAGGGGAAGCGTGGCACAGAAAGTAGGAGGGAAGGGGGAGATAGTGCCTGTGATGGCACACAAAGAAAAGCAGATCACAGTGAACTGTTTGAATTAGAAATCACAGAAGTTATTTTGTATTCATCTACCAGAGAGAGAATTTTATATCCAGTCTATACAATATGCTAAACACTTATCAAAGAACATTTAGCAAGAGGAAAATCTCTGCATATCCTAAAAGACTGCTTTTCGCTTATTATGTTTAAAGAAAAACAAACAAACATATGAGGCTAGGATGATGGAAAATTAGAAAAGATAGCCTGGGGGATGGGGGATGAGAGGAAAAAGCTCTGATCAACTTAGTAGCAGCGCTTGCTGGTTTTATGCACAGCTGAAGTGAATCCCTTGAAAAGGAGAGTTTTGACTCTTAAGTGGCCAGCACCTCTTGCAACATATTTCCTAATCAGCGAGTATTTATGGTCGATATTTTATATTTCCAATTTCCCCCTAAGGGCTCGTGAGAAAGCAGCACACCTGCCAACCTTTTCAGCTGGGCCAATAATTGCCAATTTGCTCTTTGCCTTAGTATATCACTCAATTTAGCCCTGGCTGTGCCCTGCATACATCCTCATTCATCTCTGTGCCCCCATGACAATTAGAGTGTTAGCTCCGGCTAACTAGGGCAACTATTCTACTAGGGTTGGAAGACAATTATTAGTCTATTTTCCCATCTTGTGGCAACAAAATTGAGAATCCATGACAATTACATTCAGCAATTCTGCACTCTGCCGCCTGCTCCCCCTCCTTGCCCCCACCTTCCGAATATTTCAAATTATCACAGCTCTACTACCACATTCAAATTTTCCATGTTCACAGGGAGTGAGGCTTCTATTTAAATGATAATGAGGGACGATCCATTCAATTTAGCGAGGGAGAAAATCCATTAAAAAGCAGGCAGTTCTTAAGCTGATGGGTCAAGAAAAAGATAAAAACCTTTTTTTAAAGCCATTACACAAGGCTCTGTGTGGATTTTTGGACTGTTCAGGACACCAGAAAAGATTAAGACAATTATGGAACATGGGGAAAAACCAAAACAAAACGCTCAAGCCTTCCACTTTTACTTGGGTCAACACAACAAAATAGCAATATGGCTTAGCTGGCTCTTAATTCTCTGGCAACTTCCAATTACCTCACTATGAAAGACAGCAGAGGAAAATCCCATTTTGGAAAAAGGCTGTTGACTTGAGCTGGTTGTAGAAGACCCCAGAGTACACGTGTAATAGGGATGTCAGCTTTGTAGTAGATTTTAAGGGAATTTTACATCAACACTGGGAACATAAACAAGTGGCAAATTCCCATCCCCTCTCCCCCTCGGCACACCATCTGCTGTGCAAACCTGGGCTAAAACTTCTCTGCTTTTCTGCTCCAAAGTTTCATCATCCCAGGGAAGAGACCAGCCTCAACAAATCAAACCTCTGCAGCCAGAGATGATTTCACTAGATCATAATAAGGATTTTTTTCCCCAATGACCCATAATAAACAACACTCTGTGTAATGTCTGGAAAGATATACTACACAAGACAGACAGTTGCTGTCTTAGTATGAAGTTGTAGCGCTTTCTCCCCACAGAAGTTTCATTGTGGCAAAGAAACAGCAAAATGCTCTGGGTTTTGTTGTGGACAGACTGATGGCTCTGTGTGTGTGTGTGTGTGTGTGTGTGCAAGACACAATCAATCATTTGCTTCAGTTTTCTGTAGAGTGCAATTATTTCACGACAGGGCAGGCCACCTCTTGACTTCATGGTCCATTAGAGACTAAGGACATGCATTAATGTAAATAAAGAACAACTTGCTGGCATCCCATTGAACAAGTCACCTCAAGAAACAAATCACACAGAGGAGCTAAGCTGTTCATAATAGCGCCTTCTAAATGGAGACTGACAATGAAGCTGGAGGGAGGACTCCAGCGCTCCTAAGGTGGCAACGCTGAATGCTATAGCCAACACTTTCAGACACACATTTCCCACCACACCTGCTGTGTGCCGCCGCACAGCAGCCCAACCTGCCACCTCCCGCCTCATTTACTCCATTGTTCACCCAAGTTAATGGGGAAAGACATAGGAGGGAAAGGCAGCATGAAAAACGGTCCTGAAGACCAAATGCACCACAAAACAGCAGAAAAGCTACTCAGGGGAGAGCAAGAAACAGCCCAGGTGCCAGGAGGGGTGGCCACCCCAGCACAGCCGTGGGCTGGAGCCTCCATGGGTAACTGCTGGCCGCAAAGAAAAATGGTCCCTGCCGTCCCTTTACATCCTTACTACCAGTGGCTTTTCAATCCTCAGTGCCACACATAAGGGGGTGCATCAGCCTGGCTGCACACCAGCTATTTAAACAGCATGCCAGGAAAGACGGCTTCAGAGCTGCACAGGGACCGGGCATGGCTGGACAGAAAATCCTGCAGGAATTGACACTCAGCAGCATGTCGTCGTCTTCTCTCCCCTTCCCTGCTCCCTCTCTACAAAAGAAAAAGTCTGCCGCCTTATTCCTCTGCACACAAATAGGGAAAAACATCTGATTGCACCCGCGGGACTTTCTAAGACTTTCTGACAGTCACTAATAGACTACAGAACATTTACTAGTACGGAGGAAGTGTTATACGTAATTAAAGCTAAATTGCACTCGTCAAATAACGAACGAAGAGCATTCTGTGATTCATGAACCCTACTTTTCAAACTGTTTAATTACTAATTTGAAAAATTCTCATTTGCAATGGGTTGCCAGGTCATGAGAGCAGCTTCAGCAAACCTCTGAAGTGTGCCCCGGCCTTCAGGCACTACCCAAACGTCCCCATTGACTGAAAAAGAACAGAGTGCCTGTTTCCCACTGAATTTCACTGGCTGCTGAAATAGCTTTGAAGATTTTACAGGAATTAGGCACTCAGACTCAATTCCTGCAGGCTCAGCCTGCAACACTGGAGGCAAAGGGAAAGGAGGAGAAAAACTAGAATTGTATCGGCTTAACAAGAGAAGTCTCCAAGACCACTTAATGCTTTGACCTAAGCTAATCGCTTCATCTGAATATGTTATTCCTCTCCGGTGGCCCCACATTATGGTACAGCAATGCTACCAGGCGCCCCTGCTCCCATACCTGTCAAGAGTGGCCAAGGGGAGGGGAAGGAGAGAATCGCATAAATAGACGTGTATATATAAAATTACGATCATTATTGACTAATAACACAGTCAAAGACGCCCTGCAGCAAGGGGATTTGTCCAAAGGGCCCCCCCCTTGCCGACTTCCCCCACCGCGGCGCGTGGGTTCACAATCCTGGAAGCAGATCACAGGACATGTTATTTTTCTCTTCCTCCCACTGCGTCGGCTGTTTACAGCGCCCCATTCGCACTCCAAACATGTAGAGAGAATTTTCCCCCGTCACATTTCCCTGTCAGAGCTGTCAAGCTGAATCCCGCTTTAATCTGCCAAAAGCACTTTTCTGCTGACATTTTTAATAAATACTTTCAGCTTTTAAACACATTTGTGGGAGCCATTTTTTCCCCTTTTTCTCCCTTCTCCTCCTGTAGAATGGGCTCTGAAAGCCTTAATAGCAAATACATTACACTTATCAAAGGCTTTCCCCCCTCCTTCCTTTTGCATCCTGAAGCGGAGGTAGTGTTTTCAATTTTAAAGCTAAATTAACTGTCCAATTGAATTTAGCTGGTGTGAGCCGTTTTCTGTGACAGGTTTTAGTTATGAAGCATATTTTACATTAATAGAACTCAACATGAAAACCACTCGCTCTGGGATTTCTGTGGCTTGCCATTGAAATGGCAAATTTAATATTTCAGACATGCTCGTGCCAGCGTTTGATTATTGTTCTTCATTTAAATCTCTCCTAACGGGAAAGGTCCTAATTAGTAAAAAATCATGTTTTAATGAAGGCGAAATGCTAATTGCTAACACAAAAAGCCTTCATATAAAATTATCCCAGCACTGCCATTGATTTCTCGGTGACTCAAAAGCTCATTTGTGTGTTTACACACTAAGGCACCGTTTGCTTTTGTTTTATCATAACATTTCACTCAATGTACCATCGAATTTCCAGAGAGAAAGACAGCTTTCCCCCCAAAACCTTTCGTATCTTGGAGGCAGGAAGCATAAAATTAGATGCACTGACTTTGCACCCAAACTACGTGATTATGTGCAGTAGCTAAACCCAAAGATACTGCAAAAAGCTTTTTAACACAACTTCTTTGAGAAAACAAAACAAAACATCAAGCCATTTCTCCCCGAGGAATAACAATTCCATTTTGTTTTCCCATCTCTGATCTTTCGCTTATCGTATTATTTGCACCATGATTATAGTGTTTGCAAGGCAGCTCAACCACTTATGCCATAACACTCAATCATGATATAAAAAAAAAAGTTATTACACAGTGACCTCTGGATGCCAACATTTGTTCAGCAAGATTTATGAAAAGCCATGTCAGCAGTGGGAATTGCTGCAATGAAGCGATGCTTTCTCCTGAATGGTACTTACATCACTGAGACGGTCCCTTGAGCTGCTCCGCTGAGAGCTTGTGGCCTCCCTGATGCTGTCTTCCTCGCTATTTCTGCCACTTCTGCTTGTAGGGACCTTCATCTAGAGGGAGAAGAAGGAGGGGGAAAAAGGAGATTTTCAAGCACTGCTCTGCCACCTGTTCCCGAGGTTGCCAACAGCGGTTCAGTTTCAATCCTACGCCCACGGCACCCTAGAGAGGATGCTTTTGAATGCACGGGGCTTCTCTGAAGTTGTGCTTGACCACCTGTGTCCATATTCCCTTTTGCTAACATGCGAGGGAAGGGGTGCTTTTAGCACTCCTGGAAGCAGGCAAGGTTGTGCCGAAGTCCTAGGGTCTGATGCGAGAAGGAAGCGGGCAGACAAACCCCCTTCACTCGTTGCTACCAGCAAACCCCGGCTGTGACGCTGGTGTGTCAGTAGTGCAGCTTGCTGCTGGGCCACCGCTGACCCAACAGCCAGGTCTCCGGTTGCTAGTCTGGAGATGTGCCTTCGGGCTACCGCCAGCGATGGCACTGAGAGGTCGGTACCAGCATGATGGCCAGGTGCCTAAATACCATGACAGATACTGGCCTCAAACAACTTGCTTGAGATAACGCACAAGATTTGAAGTAGAGTGTGATTAACTCTTACAGCCAGGGATGGTTCTCTAAGCATTAAATCATCCTTCCTTCACTGGAAGTTGTGCTTGTGTGTGTATATATCTGAGAGGCACCAATGTCTGAAATCACAGCAACTTTCCGCTTACATCTGCGAAGAGTGTTACAGAGGGAGGAGAAGGATAGCATAGATATGTCATTCACAGCTTCATTCCTGGGCTCATTTACTAACAAATTATTCTGCTAATTCCCTTGTGAAATATTGGGTGGAAAGAAGTGTTTAATTTATTAATAGGTTCTATTCATATCAGTTTGGTTCCATTTAAATTACACTATTTAAAATGTCGGCTTGTACAAATTGGTACTTTTAATGGCAATAAAATCCCCTTGTTTCTTTCTGTCCTATTTCACTGCAGTCTCAGTAGCTAGCAGGGTTTGCTCACGGTGCTCTGATAGAACCCCAGCGTGTCTGAACAGCCCTGTCGCTGCGGCACCAGGAACTGTGCTCGGTGGGCACGCAGCCACTGACACCTGGGACCCGGGAGCATACCGATCACTACACTCCCATGGACATTTGATATGGCTGCAACTAAGTGTCACACAGTCTATCAATATTTTAATACCATATTCAAGACACTATATGCAGAATGAACTCCAGTACTCATCCAGTCTGGAGCATACAGATCTGGACAGGCTTGTATGGAAGAATACAGAGGAAGCATCATGCTCATATTCAAGCGACAGTATATTTCTGGTTAAAGTCCTTACTCTGCATGCCTTTCTGCTGCCTTACATCAATATACATTCTTCCTTAGGATTAGACTTTTAGACTCAGACACGTCAAAGTGTGAGAAATACAAATTTGCTCACGGCCACCTTGTCGCACAACAACCATTCTCAGCATCAGTGTTCTGACTCCTCCATCGCAAACCACCTCCCCAATAAGTTGCCCACCTACCAAACTTTTATCAAGACCCATTTTTCACCTTTGCTCCTACGTCCAAGTGTTCAAATAACACAGCAACAAGAGGCAATCCCTGCTGTGATCTGCTAGAAGCATTTCCAACCGACAGTGAGCCTGCATTCCCAACTACCAGCATCAGGTATAAAGGCAGGGAATAATCCACTTGAAATTCGTCGTGTTCAATCCACATTGTCTGTTTCCTTAATAAAAAGGCCAACAGCACCAAGCACAGAAATCCAACTATACTACATCACTACTGTGACCATTATCCATCAAATCTTTAACCCCACATGTAATTACGGAGATTTGGTACGATTTTTTTTCTAAATACATAAAATGATTGTTAGTCACTTATTTTATTCTTTTTAGGTCTTTATTAACCAACTACAATTTCAGCTATCCCGTTATCTTGCTTTGATTGGATTGATGCCAAGACAGTACCCCATTAATTACAGCCTTTTCAAAACATCGGCACACCAGCTTCCTTCCATCATCTGGGTCTTACTCAAAATCCAACTCTACTGGTTCCCAGTCATCAGCCAGCTCTTCTGAAACTCTTGGATGTAAAGTGTCTGACCTGCCAATTTCAAAGCTTCCAGACACAGCAGGTGCTTTGTTTCTCCCTGAAACAGGAACCACTTAACTATTAAGGATAGAATTACAATTTCCCTAAATACACTCCAGAAATACCCATCAAGTTCTGTGGCTTTCTGATTTCTGATCCATAATCCTACTGCTCCCACCTAGGAACACATCAAAGCCTGTCAAAATTATTACACTTTTAACCCAAACAACTCCTAGGCAGCTGCAAATTAAGGGAAAAATAAATTACACCATTCCAAATCCTTTCACCTTCCCAAGTGCAAATGTTCACCAGAATTAATTCAAAAAGACTAAACTGCCAGCTGTTTAAAGTTAGCACAGGCTCACCCAACCTGTTACCAGACTCCAACCTTTTGCTGTTTTTCTTGAGTTACAGTCAGCTCCCCACACCACCTGTTTCTTTTCTCCGAATTTCATTAAAGGAAAACTACACCTACACCCACGGTAACAAATTGAGACAATTTGACCTGACAAGGTCTTGCACGGGCAAGCAAATTAGAAGCATCACTGCTGCCATTAACCTTTCCAAGTAAATATCAATTATTAAACTTGCTGCACTACCTCTGTCCCCAGTTTGCTGCTGTGAATTAAGAGGGTCATCAGCCTTTTTGACAGATCTTGTTCATTTACACCTGCTGCCTGCCAGCAGGGGAGCCCGCACACCCGCAGCCCAAGCGCTGAGCCAAGCTGCCTTAATTCATCAGTAATTACCCTAATGAGCCACATGCAGGACCCAACTAGGAGGACAAGTTGTTCTGCTAAATGGATGCATTGGTTTCACAGGCACTCTCTACAGATCTGGGTATTAGCAAACTGGTCAAAAGCTTCTTTCCCAAAGTTGCTTCTGGCTTGGCTGCTTGATTTCTAGTGATTTTCTCTGGGTGTTTTCACTTGAGATGAAGAAATTCCTCCTGACCATGTTGTTCCCTGATTGAGCTTTGCTATAAAAACTAGTATTCCTCTCCCTTTGAAAAGGTTATTGCTTTTTTAGAGTCCGCAAAGGCGCAGTGGGCCTGAGGCGAGGTGGGCCCCAGCCCCAGCCTGGGGTCCTCATGGCCGCCTCAGCACAACACAGGCCCCAACCAATAAGCAACTCCCCAAATTCACACACAAAACACACTACGTCTTCTTGTACAACACATTGTCAGAGACTTACACAGACACTAGAGCAACACCAGCCACCATTGTTAAATACCTCAGGGTAGAGGAGCCAAAACCCATCTAAACATAGGCTTGGGAAGGGGAGGGCTGACCGAGAGAAGCTGCCTTTCCGCTTGGATAAAGCTGCCCTACTGCTGTCACAGAAAAGCATTAAAATCGCTCACAAGCAGCATTTAGGAAGGACTCTGCTCTCCAGCTTGTTGACTTTGCTTGTCGGAAAGTACCCACACAGCCCGCTGCTATTTTCTGCTTTGACGGCAGCGCCGGCTCCTCTCCAGCCCTGCCAGACGGCGCTTTCCACTCAGCGTAACAGAGCCGAAACAGAAGCTCAGGAAACAGCAGGTAGAAGCATATGTGGGCCAAATCTGAGTATGTTTGATCGCATTGCCTTTAGGTCTGTTCAAAATATCGTAGGAGTCATCTGAGAAGCAAAAAGTCTCCAAACAACCCCAATGCCCAAAGCTCGGCAATAGAGTGTTTGGGAAAGGTGCTGCTCCGCCTGGGCTCCGCAGGCTTGGGGGTGGGAGGGAATCTTTGCTGAAATGGAGGTTGACTGCTGTGTCACTTCAGGACGGCTAAGCTGGAGCAAAAAGGGGACAACTGAAGTTATTTTGGTAATTTATCTCTTCCAAAGGCCAAATCCTGTCCTCATCCAAATTCTAAGTCAGCAAGATGTTTGTTTGCATCAGCATGAATTCACTGAAACAGTAAATAGGTGGCAAAGTTTTACTCAAGCAGAGCCTATTTCCTATTTCATCAGTGAAATTAACAGAATTCTCCAAAAGCATTAATTAAACCCAAGGCTGCTTAAAAACCAGACCAATGCAGGCTCCCGCAAGATAAATAACACACCTGACAACACCACACACCCCAGAGAAAAGCTGGCGGTAGGCGATCCCAATAGCTATGGTTCAGTTTCTACCAGAAACTATAAGTCTGTGTGTGAGAAGATGAAGGATGCCGTTTCCAGCTCTGTGGGAGCAGGCCAGCGCTGCAGACCGGGCTGGCTTGGCAAGGAACAGCTTGGGGCAAGGTACGGTGGGTTTGTAAGGCCACGATCAATTTGCATGCTGCAGGTGCTTGCCGACAGTACCAAGCCACGTTTGGAGCCAAGAATTATGAACCTTGCACGGTTGGACATCATGTAGCATGATTAAATATCATAACTCATTCCGGTAATAACTCCATCTCTCATTAAAGTCCAGCTCTGCCATCCTGGACTGCTGCTGCCTTTTCATCTCCCCCATCCAACTTTCCCCTCCCTATTTCTCCTTACGGGGCGGGGGTGGAGGAATATGTGAATGGGCAGAACAGGTCTTGCTTCCCTAAAAGGGCTTTTTCATTACCACTCTGCTGGCTCTCAGCCCCTGCTTTTTAATCATAATAGATCAGCCTGCTCTCCATTTACTTAAGCTTTTCCGATGTCAGAGGAAAGCACATTTTTATTTGGCACACCTATTTTCAAATCACGGGCACGCTGCCCCTGCTCATTATTAATAAATACACTTCGATTTATCACAAGCTCCGTTTGAGTGCCACGGGGAGCCTGGGGCAAAAGGAGACAAATTCTTTTCTTAAGTTGTTCTGAAAGGTGCTGGGCTTCCCGACCCTCACCCCCATTAACCCAGCACAGCTAGTGCGCTCCTACTGGGAGCTCCACGGCTTGCGCAGCGGCAAACTCGGACTGATCTTGTGCCATCTCAATATATTTGTTCATTATCTTGCGCACACACAGAAGCATTTGGAAATGTACTCGGGGCACAGGCCAAATTGAATCATCTGCCTTCATTTTCCACACGATCTGAAGCTACAGCTGCTACAACAGGCTGTGGGATTTTTATTTTCCTTCCTTAACAGTTTTTTTTTTTCTTTCTCTTAAAGTCACAGCAGTCTGATTTTAAACCTCTTGCTGTTGCTTGGGTTTGTGTCTGCTTTCTACAAAACAGGTCTTGCAGACACACATGATGGGAAAAGAAATTCCCAACAACCTCCTTCTGTGCTGTTCTGAAGGCAAGACAGAAAGCAGCGCCCTCGGGGAGAGACATAATTAAAATATTCATCTCAGAGATGCCTGTTCTGGTGGCTCAGATGGATCTATTAATCCACTAATCCTCTCACCTCCGCCAGTGGACAAGCACTGGCAGGAATGGCACCCACCTACTTTGTGCTACGCTTGGGAGCTGGGAATGGTCCCATGAAAACAAAGAAGCCCTTCCAGACCAGAAGGGGCAAAGGGCACTCAGCCAAGGTCCGTCCTTTCAGGAACACGTTAACTCCTCGAGAAAAAAAAAGGTTAATTCCTTTTTAGAGCTCTGGAAAAATCAATTTTCATTGGCTTTGAGAGAAAGGACAGACCAAACACAACCTTCCGATTTAGGATTTTACTGACTTCATGGCAAATCTATTTTGGCACAAGCTACTTGGAGATAAGCAGGTACAGCTGAGAGGCATCCAAGTCCCAGAGTTTAGGTCCAAGCTTTCAGATCACCAGCGATAGGGATGAATCCACCTTATCATGCTCATCTATCTAAACTGAACACCACTTTACATCTCATCAGTGTGTAATGGCTTCATCATCTGCTCTGCCAAAGGACCCTTTTTCGACTCTTTCTCTAGGGTCAATCTAAGGAAGAAAAATTTTCTGCAGATAACATTCACACTAACGAAGATTATGATTCCCCATGGCTACAAGAATTGTTAAGAACAACTGTTCCAAAGCCTTATCAAAACTAATTGTATGGCCTGTCCCCTTCCCAACAAACATGAAAATGATGCTTAAACAACATTTTGGGAAGACCTTTTTGCTAACATATGCTTGCATTTTATTATCAACTCCCAGATAAGCTGATGTTTCTCTTGGTAGACTATCAGCAGTAGCAGCTTTCTACAGCAGGAGACAGTAAACTGCCTTAATAAATACAAATGGACAATTTAATTAAAATATATTGGAGACTTGGAAAAAGTACTATTTGTGGACGAAACAGTCTGTTAAGGGATCGCACTCAAGGCTAGTTCAGTGTATTTTAAGCAGGCAACAATAAGTGGCAGTGAAACATACTGCACAGAGCTCTACCCCAATGATTAAAGAGCACACTGGAATTATAAACGTCTGTTTTCCAGAAAGTGGGGAAAAAAAAAAGTCACCCAGTTGCCTCTGGTTTTAATGCTGAAACAAAACAAACCATTTGGCTTTAAAAATGTACTTCTTTAAGCCTGAAAAGACCCATGTATCAAAACAAGGTGGAATCGGCTAAACACATTACTTTTGACTTGTTTCCTTGAAAATCCAGCCTTAATGCATTCTAACAAAATTTATCTATCCCAAGCATACCTCATAATGAGATCAACTGGGAAAAATATCAGGCTTGTTTGTATATTTTATACTTGCTCTAACTTGGCAGTTTGGAGATTATGTATTCCCCAGGTCCCTCCTTAAATCGTTTCACACGCTGCAATTTGATTTTCTTTGCTTGCCCTTTTCCACAATTTTTTTGATACATTTTATTGAGTTCTGGCTCAGAGGGAAACGTTCCCTTTGAATTAAGGGTGCAATCATTTTTTTTCCTCTAAATAAGGACATATGGCGTAGAAAGCAATGTTATGGTCTAAGGATTTTATGATTGAAGCAGGACTCATTTTAAAAAATGACAGTAGCATCAGGTTAGATTAGAGTAGATTTTCTAATTGGGTGGTGCTGCTGTGGATGTTGTGATCGGCTATCTCAGCTATAGCTCATTTTAAATATGACATGTCCATTTTTACTTACTGTGATGAAGAGGAAAACAGCAGCAGCGTTAAGTTACAATACAGAAGGAAAATAGTTTTTTTAAAAAAAAAAAAAACACCAAACAACAAACCACATTCGTTCAGAAAGTATGTTTTTCAGAAGCTTAGAGTTTATACATTTGACTGGTATGCAGACTTCTGTGTTCTAATCCTGGCTTATCTGCTTCCTCTGGATAAGTTACTTAAATAACCTGTATTGCAGTTTTGCAGTCTGTAACATGTTGGTTAATTTTTACCTCTCTCTGGGACGCAAAGAAATGGAACTAATGTTAGCAAAGGATTTCCGTGCTTAGAAGCTGTCAGAGTTGGCTGCTACAGGAAGGCAAGTACAACATCTTACTGTAATAAAAAGTAATATTAAAATATCAAAATACTTAAAAGCTATTGTTTCTCAGCTGCTTGAGCAACGTTAACTACTCATTAATAGCCTAACTTTTAATCTTAAATCTTGTAACTAGTCATGAGGGTCATCTTACATTTTCAAAACAATGAAAACCAAGCTCATCTGGTGTGGTCCATTGCCTTTGCAGCTTTTGGATGAGTTGCTACATGCTGCTCCTATTTGACAGAGTAACATCCTACATTGAGCTCAGCTTTAGCTCTCCCAGAGACACTTCTCCAGGTCTGCTCCCACATCTCTGCGCTCCCGTACGTACCGCTCACCATGCAACGCAAATCTCAGGCTAGGACCAGAGATGCGTGCAGCCCGAGGCTTTCTGCAGTGCCCATGCAGACTCTACTAAACCCTGCCTGACTTCCTTTGCCTTTCTAAATACCTAACTAGAGAGAAACTATGTTTGACCTCACAATTTTTAAGCGGTATGGCCAAAAGAGTAGGACAGTGCTGCTGGGGACTGGGGAAGCCTTTTTCACTAGTGCCCGGAGCAGAGAGGCCATGAGGAGCATCAGGGTTGGCATTTTTGCAGCTCAACCGATGCACTGGAACCGCCACAAACATCTTTCACAGCTTCTCAGCTGGCAGGTGGCCTCGGCTGCGGAGCAGAGCCGGCACCGCTTCCCTGTGCTCTCAGGATCGGGCGGCTCACTGCGATGCGAGAGCTAATGCTTATTTTGGAAAAGAGCTGGTGCTTAAGCAGGCAAAACTGCTCGATTTTACAGCTGCCATCAGGCCTGCATAGCAAACTGCACTCTGCATGCCCCCAGCCGTACTTGGCAGATGGTAGTAGACAGCTGGGAAAATCTGGGTTTGACATACGTCAATGATAAACTGTGTCAGTGTAGACCTGCTTACGTTACAGCAAGCGAGCGTGTGTGCAGGAGTGAGACTTTGACTGGTGAAGGGTAAATAGCATTCCTAACCAATTTAGCTAAAACCTGCCTTCCACAACAGGATGCGCGCAGGGGCACCTATGGGACCGCCTGGAGAGGCAGACAAGGCGATAAAGGGGTAACACGATTTTGAGATTCATGGGCTACAGCACAAAACCAGCCCAACACGTATCAAAATAGTACCCACCACAAGTGATGACTTATCTCAGGTCCTGTTGTGGAAGGCAGACCATAAGCAATTGCCAGAGAAAAAAAGTCAGGACCCCCCGCACTCCCTCGGTGAAGAAAACCCTGAGAAATCAAATAAACTTATTGGGGCACCTCAATCTGTGTTTATAAATAAAGGCAGGCATGTGTAGACGTAAATTAAAAAAAAAAAAAGAAAAAAAAAGACAAAAAAAAGACACGCACTACTTGGTGACTGAAGAAAAGCAGCCTGTAAAGCTGGGAGATGACAATGAAACCATAGCTGGACAAGGGACAGACATAATCACCACCAACAAAAAGGCAGCACCTAATAATTACTTTACCAGCTGTAATGCTCAGCCAGAGTCGGATGCCCTAACTACACTTTAATTTAGCAACAGGGCTAAAGGAATAGCATCCAATAAATATGATGAGAGAGCTGAAAGCCTCTGAGCAAGTTACTAAATAAGATTTGTATCTTCAAGTTACCCATTAAGGTGATTCGAATCTGTGATTCTCGGTTATAAAATGCCATCCAATATGCATCAAATGAGAAGTTGATTTTGCACATTTTTTCAGTGATGGGAAAGAAATGGAAACGCTAAAGATCAGCTTAGGACTCTTACAACAGATGCATCAAGTGTTACCAACCCCAGCGCAGCTGACCATATCGAAAGGACCACTGCGAGGGAAGTAACTCTGAGCAGGAAGGAGGTACGATTGACTAAGCATCCATTTAGCGAGGAAAGAGCTGTGTTCAGCTGGAGCAAACGGACCAAATTAGGCTGAGTTTACACAATGCTTTTAAACACCATGTAGGAGGCAATCAGAATTGACAGCTTCAACATTGCTGCCATCTACGCATACAGATACCATCTATTAAAGGCTAATATCAACAGCTGTGATGTTCAAAGCAAAAGTAGATTTAATATACACATTAAATTGTCCAAAGCTGCAGGAGATATTTCAAAATATATTAGGAAATTCAACCAAGAAAAATCTTTCTGTATGCTACAGTATTGCTATTCTAGTAATATTTACCCACCAAAAGCAAGGGCTTTGAATCAAAGATAAATCGAAGACAAAAGGTGATGATAACCTTCAAAAGTGATTTTAGTAAGAGACAGTAAAAAAAGCAAGGTAAACACATTACTAATGATGTCAGATAGGCAAAAACATTCAATGCAGTTCTGCTTTGTCCTCGGAGGAAAACAGACTCATTCCTCAGTCTTCTGATAACAAAAGGAATGTATTAGACAACATTTGCTATGAACAAAGTCCAGATCTGTTGCACAAGCCCTAGAATGGAGACCACGTGCATGCAGATGTTTTAATAGATCTTGGAATAGCCACTGAGAAAACTGGAAAAAAAATATTGGAGAAACATTTCAAAGGAGCAACCAGGACTGGCTGGGCAGCTATAGGTACATCGCTGCGATACCAGGCTTGAACAGAAGAAGAAAAAACGCCAATACTGGATTCAATTGACTGAATTAAACTATTTCAGTCAACCAGGTTTTTCTGGAAAATTAATCTTCTTGAATAAGCCTGGTTTCATTTCTTTGATAAGTTTGGTTGAAAAGGGTACTGGATAAATGTGACACATTCAGGATTCCTGATGCACTCGTACTGCAAGACATTCAGATAAAAATTAGCACTATATGAATATCAACAAAGCATATATTTACTGAGGAACACATTGGCTAAATTCTCAAAAAGTAGTGTCAATAAATAATCATCAGTGTTTGCTACAGAAGGTAAAAGGTTTTAAACAAGGCTTGCTTTTATTCAGTAGTGCCATCAATATTTGAGAAAAATATTTCAAGGCCACTGCAGATACAATGCATAGATGCCAACAACACCTGCTTAGAAATAAATAAGGAAGAGGAGGGGAAGGCAGTTTTTGGCAGCAGCTTGGATTTCTTGAAAAACACACCTGATTACAAATCACATATCCCAAAGCAGAGCTACACTATGGTTAGGAGGAACGAAGGTGGCCGCCTATAGCCACTATAGAAGAGAGACTACCCTGCCAAACAGAGCTGCTCACTCGGGAAAAGCTGGGAGCATCACAGTGGACAAGCACATCCATATGATCTTCCAGCATAATGCTGAAACCAAAGGGAACTAATCCAACCCCAGAGCAAGGAAAGCAAGGCCACCTTCTCCTGGATACAGCATGGATGAGAATTAAAGTAACAGGCTGGCTTGGTCTACAGCCTTCCCCAGGAGACAGCAAGGCAAAGCTCTTCTGAACTGACAACCCATGGCAGCTACAGTCTAAGCTGTGGTACAAACTTGGAGAGTTGTCCTGAACTGATCCAAGTCCTTCTTATGTGGACCAGAGAGATCAATCAAACTGCCATCAAAAAAGCAAAAACTGCCAGCAGCTATCCCAGTGTGGCTGCAGATCTCTCCTTACTTAGAGCTGGGAACAAAAGTTACCATCCTGATGCTGATGGATGGTGAAGGAGGATTTTGTAACGGCAGCCTGCAAACCCTGTGGGCTCTTGTCTGTAGCTCAAGGCAGGGACAAAAGCATCCACATTCTCGCTGAACAATTCACTCAAACCCCGCAAGCGTCCCATGTGAAAAACCCGTGCTTAGTACAGTAGGGTTTCAAATTCATTACTAGGACTCCGAGGCACCACAATAACACAATTAAAACACCAGCAGATGTGTGTCATATAATACATGTTAAAAAAAGAAAAGACATACTGTGTGCAGATACAACAACAATTTGCAGTTCAAATTAATTCAGGAATCAGTACCATCCCTATAAACCCAATATATAAAACATATGCTACTGTAGGCATGCATAAATTACTTGCAATTTTTTCCAGATAAAGCCACACATGCAATTAATGAACTAAAGTGAAAAAAGAAAAGAAACAAAGTAAATAAATAAATACAAAGGCTGCCCAGGGAATGATGAATTTTACTGAAACTGCTGTCAAAGACAACAGCACTGAGCAGACAGAGCCACAGCCACAAGCTCGTCCCATACCCTCGCAGTATGGTCACACCCTGGCCTCTGAACATCTGGGAGCTCAAGTGTAGCAGAAATGGATGCCAACCAGAGACCCAACCAGTTTTTTTGGCCAGCACTGGCGTAAGGTTAAGCTACAGTGGCATAGTTTAAATCACAGGAGATAACAGACAGTTTTTCACACACACAGGATCAGGCCTAACATCGAGTGTTTCCAGCCATTCTGCAACCAGCCCACCATCACGTCCCTGAACTGATCTTCATTACCTCCCCGCGTTATTTCTGACAACCCTGTAAAACCTCTAGGAGCAAGGCTCCGGCACAGCAGCAGCTGGGGGAAAAGCTGGCATTAAAGGCAAGAGAACCACCACTTCAAAGCAGAGGGAACTGGTGGATGGCTGGCATGAGCTGTGGTATGATGTGAATTTGGCAAAGCAGAGACAACCCCCACGCACACCCTGCACATATTTCTAGTCCAACTTCTACCTTGTTCTAGTCAGACCTACAACTTGCTTTTATCGCTAATTTAAACTCTACCAAGGCCCTACCTTGCCCTCTGTCTAGACCTCCTGGGACCTCTCCTTTCCCTGGCAGACATCTTTGTCCCTCCTCACCCACAGACAACGGAAAGCTAACCACAGCTGCTTCAGTAAGTCCCAAAAAGAACCAGAGCCATTTTCTTCAGGCTCCCCGCACTAGCAGATGACCCAAGCTACTCTGGCAAGAATCAGAGCAAATGTTACATCTCTGCAGGTCTGGAAAGCGGGTCCCCTGGCTCTGCACTTGAAGCAGAGCCAACGTGAAACATCACTGCTGTCCGGTTGTGATGACCCGTTGTGATCGGTGAAGACATCGCTGTTGTTGAGGAAACTTTGAGCAAGGCCATGAGATCCTACACCCCCACAGCAAGCTTTTTCGTTTGAGAAAACAGTGTTAAATTACCAAGCAAGCACAGCCAGCTCCACAAAGCAACACAGAAGCAATTTCCTCTAAATGCCCAGGGGACGTCCTGTTTGCTGCTTGACATCCTGAGGAAAACAAAAATCTAAGAATAATTACAGCCAGAGCAACTAAGGTGAAGCCCTTTGGTAATTTTCAGCCCTGGATAACTAAAAAGGGGTGACAATTATTTTAGCTAATGATTACTGAACTTTGAGATCAACATTCGCAGCTGAGGAACAGGAAGCAGCTCTTCCAAAAGCAGCGCAGAGTCCAGAGCTCTGTGAAAGAGCTGGTTGACACTTGTTGTCATCAGGGGACACAGCACATTACCAAAAGACGGAAAGAAGCAAAGAAAGCATAGAAAGCTCAGTAAAGACGGACTGGGAGCCTGCCCTACGTAAGGTTCCTAGATAACATAAACTGCATCAATTTATAGCGGAGGAAGATGCTTCTTGTTGGCCTATACTGTACTCTCATGATGTGCGGCACAAGAGTGGCTTGGCACTAACTACGTTTTCCCTACAGCCATAGTTTTAAAAATTTCTAAGACACAAATGGACGGGCTGAAACAGCGTAGCTTAGAGTGAGAAACAGGATTTGGATTTCATGCTGTCATGACAAAAAAAAAAAGCTAACTCCAGTGTCCTTGTTCTGAGTGCTCTTCCTTACTAGTACGCCTCCAAAATCCAACCCCAAACTGTTTGGCTCAGATTATTCTTCTTGTGATGGTTACAGACAAAAAAAGAAAAAAGAAAAAACCACGTTTGCATGTCCTGCTGAGGAGTAATCCTCTCCCTGCAGCTGGAAGGCCACGTTCCTCCAGATGCGTACACTGCATCCTGATACAGCTGAAAGGACAAACTGCAGAAGTAACTGCGAGGCTGACACTCGCACCAGCTACCGAAGGTCAGCCACTGGTCTGGATTGCTCCCAGTGAGGCGAGACATCCTCCCTCTCAGAAGGGAGCCTGGCTGTGCTGAGCCGGGGTCAGAGGAGGGGAAACCTGCCGCAGGCAGTCCCCCAAGAAATGTGAGCCATTGCGCCCGCGTCACTTCACAGAGGGCACAAAGGCCTGTCAAGCATCAAAATAAACAAGTCCCCTAGTTTAACTAAAAGCCTGATTTGAAGCTAACTTAAACTGCTGTAAATGATGCATAGCAGGCTTGTTGAGCTTTAAGCCAAACCTTAGTTTTGTCCAGATTAAATAAATTATGAATCAGTCTAACTTGACCTGGAAGAAGCAGCTTTTAAAGCAAAATTAAGGTAACAGCTCAGTCAAGTTAGACTGCTACAGTCCTTCCCGTTAAGAATGGTCTTAGCTGCAGGAAGCACTTATCTTCCTTGTCACATTTGGTGCAGAAAGGTATTTTAAACAGTAACAAGCATCTGTTTTCTCTACTTGTTCAGTGGGAAAGTCTAGAGTTACACAAACAGCACCTTAGAGGATAACACAATAGCAGCAAGATGCATTTATTAATGATTCTACTAATATTTCCTGAGAGCATCTCCAAGTACTCTGCAAACACCCATCAAGTTTAAACAGCAAGGACACGCAGTGGGTAGTAGTATCGTCCCAGTTTCTCAGATGGAATGAAAAGATCCGATGAGTTTGGGAACATCAAGCAATGGACCTGGGATAAGGCTAGGACTACAACTGCAGAGAAAACTGGATGGCTTTTAGCACTGCAGCTTTTAATAGCAACCATCTTGCATCTTAACCACAAGATCATTCTCCCTGGATGATGCGTAAGCAAATATTTCTTAGAAAAAAAGTACAACGTTAACAGAGTAGAGCTTGCTGAGAAAGCAAAAAAAGGAATTGTTGCTTTTTTGGATAGTGCATGGAAACCCCACACCTCCACAGGAAACATTTCAGTAAGAAGAGGCACAGAGATAAAGCGTGAAAAAACGAAGCCACGAGATGGGAAGGCTTTGTGGAAGAGGGATAAGGGAGCACGCCTTTGCTCCTGGGAAGACACATGGGGATTCAGGACTGCTCTTGACAGATGGGACAGTGAGGTTTTACTTTGGGCAGAAAGACCTGTGCCTCAGTGCTGCCCGAAGGCAGGAGGCTTCGACGTACCTCGGATACAGATTTGGGCAATACCCACGGGCTGTCACAAGCAGCAGTGGGGCCCAGAACCGCTGTAACCAGCGGAAACGAAACAGAAAGCTCAATCCAGAGACCAAAAGCCAGCAAAAGGACTTCTCTGACCTGTAGCTCTTTCTGTAAGAGCGAGTGTGGGAGAAGAAACAAGGCCTAAAATAACAAAATTCACCAAGGCGGAACTACAGGTAGAGCTAGACAGTCAAGTAATTATTCAGATCTTTAATGTTCCCCTGTTGCTGCCTGTGGATGAGCAGCAAGAGGACAGCAGAAGTAGCAAATGGGAATGGCAAAAGCCTCTAAAATTATGATGCAAAAATTGAACGAGTCTCCTAGAGATGTAAAACCGGTCTCACGTGGAGCTTTTGCGCTAATAGTTGTCTCAGTTGATATGCAAATTCCGTATAACAGTACATGTCTAGATACCATTGCACTATAAATATCCTTGCTCAAAACACTTTACCTTGCTGCTATTCACAACGTACCTGACAGTTTCCTATTTAAAACAATATTACTGCTAAAGGAAACATTAACAGAGGGCTAAAGGAAACAATCTTATTCACTGAACTAACACTGTTGTCTCAGCAAAACAAAGCAATTAATATTTGAGTTCACAGGAAAATATACTAGCACAACAGATGCATGTGCATGTATTTTGGCCCTTTGGTAAAATGCACTGTTTTGAGGCCAGATGTTTCTGCTCATGCCAAAGAAGAATCCAGCTGCATCAAGCTGTGAATATTTCTTCTGATCTGTCAAAATCTGCTATGAACTAGAAGAGAAAAAAACAGAACTGAAGTTTGAAATAGAAGTCTGTTTTCCACTGGGGATTTTACCACCATCTGTATTTTAAAAGCTTTACTACAACTTGACAGAGCCTGAAAAAGTTTGCAACACAATAGGTAAAGCACATTGAAATACCATTCAAGTAAGGTTTCTGGTAGAGTTGAAACATATGGTATAAGACTAGTTTTGTGCACTTTTTTTCCCTTTAAAAATCAATTTATACTTATTAGTTGGATTTACAACATGTTTAAATTGTACAGCCTTTCTTGTAATGTGCTGCCATTACGAGCTGAACTCTCATTATTGAGACGACAGAGCAATATTGAATTACGGGGAAAACAAAGTCCTTTTTCAAAAACACCAGAGGTGATTCTTTTTCTCACGGTTTCTAAAACCATTTCTTTTTCTTTCATTAATAGAATTACTATGGATTTGCACTGATGCAAGAGTAAAATGATATCCTTTTCCCAAAACCATAAAAAAAGGAGCCAAAATGGAAACAGAATAGCTAAGTGTGAAACATGAAAGCATCTCACAACAAGGTAAGTTCACAAACTATGCCATGTTTGTCAACGCTCGGTATTGTCCTTCCTAAAAACCATCCACCAGCACGCTCCCACCTCGCAGCCTACCTGGGGAAAAGCCCGTAACTCATCTCATGGAAACCTCTTTTGTTTTATCCCAAAAATTCACCTCCTCCTGCCCACAGGGAGAATGCAGCGGCAGGAGCAGGATCTAACAGTGACCTGCTTCTATTCAGTGAATAAGTGGCTGCACCATTATCTTCTGGTGAGTCCTAAAGCTGAGATTTTCTGAAGTGCCTCAGGTACCCCGACTCCTAAACGCGTTGAGATTCTAATCTATCATGCTCTACCCTCAAAATTTCAGCCTTTAAAAAAAAAATTAAAAAAAAAATCTCCTGAAACAGACAAATATATATAGTACAGCACAAAGGAAGCAGAATACAGCTGGATATATCTGAACTGAACTCAGTTTAAATTCTGATCTTCTCCAGTTATCGCCTCCTCTCCACATTTGTACGCCAGCACTCAGGCAGCTGTGCTGCCTTCCAGGTGTGCGGCGCAGCTTTGCCACTGACAGGGTTATCTATTTTACAAAGAATTATGCTGGCAGTGAAAATCACAGTAGAATTGTTTTGAAAGAAGCAAGCCTCAGATGGACAATTTAGATTTCACAGAAGTTGAAAGAGGATTTGCAGGTTCAAATTATTAATCAACACCCTGCCAGGCAGGGGCTAAGAGCAATCTGCCGGTGCTGGGTTTTCTTGGACTTAAACTGTAAAATCTGGATTTTGGATTGACTTGGTGGGGAGAGGGGGTTTTGCGCCTACAGCCCTTTCCTTCTGAAGCATCGAAGCAAAACCGATCCCTGGCTTTTAGGGACAAATATGAACTTATGGGTGGTGAGGGAAGTTCTTCCTCCAGGAAACTGGGGATTTGGGGGCTTTCTGAGCCAGCGGACGTGGTGCAGGTGACAAGGTTACTTCTCTGTTGTTAAAAGCATGTCCCAGCTATGACTAGACATTATAAACTGCCCATGAGGCCACATGGGGCCTTTCTTTTGTTAGCAAGAAACATGGAGAAAAGAGACAAGAAAAAGGTGGGTGTCCTCAAAGTACCCAGCCTATTGCTGCAACAGCATCAGTTCTCCCACAGTGACAATTACCATGACCCCGGCTGCTCTGGCAAGGGAGTATTTAATTAATTGTAATAAACACCTAGCATAATGGAACAATGGTAATCACAGAGAATCATGCAATGGGTGCCTCCGTCACTTCAGGCTAGCTTTAGCATCCTTTTGCTTGTCCTTTCGAGCCAATACATGCTTGCAAAATAAACATGGGAACTATTGATAAACAACTTCAAAAAGACTGCTAATTAATGTTTTTCTACAAACCAAAGTGTCAAACAGGTACGGGCACATTCCACAATTTGCTACATATTTCTATAAACGCCACCACAATCTCCTGGGGGACAGTGACTGGCACTACTGAGTGGACCACTTGGATCTGTGGTCAGGACAAGCAGTGGCATGGATTTGACACGCCTCTCAGGCATGGCTTGATGGTCTGCTTCAGAAGAGCATCCCACCCGAGCAGATAATGGCTCTCGCATGCCAGACACCAACCCATCTCCCATGTTTCTGTGCTCAGAGCGCAAGGGGCTGAGATAGGGGATCCCGCAGCCCAGCTGGGCCGGCACTAGGTGCAATGCGGGTCCCTGAGCAGCTGCTCGAGCTCTCACATCTGGAGCCCCAGAGCGTGCACAGCTCAGGGACTGAGCGCAGTGTGCTACGGGCAACATCCCCCAGCTGGGGAATAGGTGCAAGTGGCAGAAGTGTAGGGGGAAGATGCAAGCCCACGCGTGATAGATGATGCGCATATGCCCACATGCATGAAGGAGACAGGACCGCCTAACATACCAGCCAGAGAGCACCCGTTCCAGGTCTCCTCTCTCCTCTCCAGGGTACATCTTTATTACAAAGAAGCATTGCGAGATGAAGATGGGGAGCTTGAGGCCAAAATCAGAACAGAAAGAATGGGATACGCTCCCACAGACTTTTATTGAAAACGGGGATTTATTTTTACTTTATTTTTACCTTGGCTGCGTCTCAGTGAGGCTAGCTGCAGAAGTGTCACACTGCTGCTCCTGTTGCGCTATATTATAATAATACTTGTTTCCTCTTGCCAGCTACTCATCAAGGATTACCCCCAGCACAGCCCTCTCTTCTTTCAGATCTAGTCAGAAGGCAAATTAGTCGCAGCCTGATGGGGGAGTGCTAAATTTTTCATTACAATCTTTCTCCGGAGGTTTAGTGTTTAATAATTTGTACTGTATAAAATTTCACATATGGGAAAACACGGCACCACACAGCCTCTCCAGATGCCTTTTTTTTTTTTTCCTCTCACTGCTAATCATGTGAGCCCCCCAGCTAAAGGAGTAGGTTTAGGGCATAATTAAAGCTTTATACTTTAATAGTAATATGGGTAAAACTCCATTTTATTTTTGAGAAGAACATGCCACATTTGTAAATTCCCATTTCACTGAGGATCAGTTTTCAAACAGGCTTTGTACCTGGGCTGCTTTGTTCCTGATATACCATGGAAACATAAACCACGTAAGCAGCTCATGGTACCACGAAAGACGCACACCCCTGCTTAGCCACCGCGAAGGCTCTTTAATTCCTTACGATGAATCTAAGAGTGGTGGTGGTTGTGCAGGGCACATCTGTAGGAGAGCCTTGACATCATCTGCTCTGGTTTTCATCACGTAATTTGGCAGAAGAGTCTCTCAGATTGGTCATACAAACTTCAAATCTCAAAGGTTTAGCTACAGCACTCAGCAGAGCTGAAGTGATTTAACTTCACTGCTGATCTCCTAAACCTCCCCCAGCCACTACCCTTCTTCCTTCCCCACACAGCCTGGAAACAGCAGGGCTGCTCTCACGCTTCGGAATGCGGAACCTTCTCTGACCTTCCCACAACACTGCTTCGTCCCCACATTTTGATGAGAAGAACAACCTGGAACACAGGATTAACTAGAGCTGCGTGCAGAGGACCAGCACAAGCTTTACACAACGGTTAAGACCTCTGAAAGCCTCATTGTAAAGACGTAAGTGGGACCCAAGGAGGGGGTAGATCCTGCAGGTAGGTACTTCACAGCAAATGACCCATCATGTAATCTACTTACTGCTGTAACCTACCAAGCACCATACCATTTTGCATCCCCAGGCATTTTTCCCCAGGGTCTTCCAGAATCCCTTTATCTTCTCAGCAACACACTGAGATCTCAGCGATGACACACTGCTGCAGGGCACGAGACAGGAAGGGTAAGTGAAATGGAAGAAGGGGTGCTGGCAGAAAGGCAGGAGACAGATTCCTTGCATGGCTGAGACAGGAATAGTTATGTGATGGTCAGCATTCTGGGGACTGATTTTAATTATTTGATGAACTCTGGAGTACAGCTCCCTTAAAGAAAGCAGCATCCCAGTGATTGTGTTCCCAGGATGTCAACGTACGATATCAAGTCCTTTCCCTCTTCTCCTAAACATCCTCCTAAGTAAATTCAGGAAACGCATACAGAGCGGGACAATGACCACCTTTCACAATATGGTTTTAATTCAATCCAGGTTTCTCCCATCTGCTCAAGAGACCTACAGAGTGCCTTAAAATGAACTGCTTTGGTGCTATCATGGATTTCTGATTTCCCATAGAGAAAGCAGGTGATAAAGAGCCCATCTGAACTAGTGTGGTAAAAATTTACAGTATTCTTTGACTAACCCCGTGCTTCACCAGAGAGATTCCAGTTTTGCCATTAAGTGTCTCTGTGCCCCTGTGTCGTGGTTGAAAGCCAGGTTTTACTCTACCAATCAGCAGCAATACTGGGTGGAGTAAAGTAAAACTGTTACCATGGATAAGCATCTACTCGGCTCTCAGAGCCTGCAGTATGCTGGCAAATACATCAAATGACCTAGAACTCAGAAATAATGACCTTGAAAGTGAGAGCTCATTTCTGGTTTTATCCATCTTTAATATCACAGCTTAAACTAAATCAACCATGCATTTTAAGATCTATATTGTATCCTTCCAAATCTATTTGAAAATGCTGAAGTTTTGAAATGTTATTTGTTGAAGTGCAGAGCTTATCTCACAGGTCAAAATTCTACCTGCCTTCTAACTCACCACGTGTGTTACTTAAGTCAGTACAACAGCTACAGGACAGACAGTTCCCCAAACTCCATGAACCTTCTTAGTGGCCATGAAACTACAGAGATAAACTTGTGATATATGGTAGTCAAATTTAAATATAAGAAAGGAATATATGTCTTTATTCATAGTGTTCTCTAAATGTCTTTATGTTGAGTTCCAGTTTCACTGGCATGTACAGGTCCTGCTGGGTGAAGACTCTCAGCTCTGTAATCCTTATGTTTTTCAACCATGTGGCTTTATGAAAGCTTGGTAAGTGACCAGCTGCAAGGGTGGCAACGTGACACTACCTACGCATGGAAGAAAGTGACCTTGAGGAGGTTCACTTATCTCAAAGTCTAGCAGTCATTTCCATGAAACCCCTGGGCAGGAATATACGCATATGGAGCCATAAAAGGCAAAGCCTCCATGTCAAAGAGCAGACTGGACTCTTGCCATCAGGCCCCTTGACAGTGATCCCTAATTCTCCAGGACATCTGCTTATCCAGGAAACCACAAGACAGTCGCCCAGCAGACAGGACAGCACTGGGGTTAGCATACACGACACGGAGTCAAGTTGTACCCCTAGCTCTGACCTCAGGCACATTTATATCTGCTATTGCCTCCCCCCCCCCCCCTTTTTTTTTTCTTAACTAGAAACCAGTCATACATAATGTCATTATGCTCAGTTCGTGCGGCTGAGTTTATCTGTGACTGCCAAAAGCATAGTAATCTTCAGTACGAAGTATGATTACTCTGTCATCACGCATCTCTACTGATAGCGATGCTCACGTTATCCTTTGAACGGAAGAGGTCAAACCACTGATGTTAAACCCGTGAGGCCTGAGAGCTAAAGGACAAGCTGCAGTATCAGTTTTTGCCAGAGGAAACTCATCCATGTTCTGATTTGGCGGAAGAAGGATTTATATCAACTTAACACCAGATAAGGAACATGGGAAATAAATACATAAGTCAGAACTTACTAATGGGTATTATTTCTCAGATAGTAGCAAGTTAATGCTATATAGCTAGGCAACAAAGCCATACCGTCCTTGATAAAGGCATAAACACATTAAAGGAATAATCCCCAGGTGACGTGAGGTTACTTGTGCATTCATAAAATTTTCACTGCTTCTGCCAGCACTGCCTTTTAAAAATCACTGTTCTGTCCCAGCTTGATCAAACCCTGCAGCCCATGATTTGCTCCTCCTTCAATATGCACAAACATGCAGAGAATCCCATTATAAATCCCTTTTTAAAGGACAAACAGGAGTCTTCCATATCACAGACAAACCAGCAGCTTGACCTAATTTCAGTCGTTCCATATTATTTACAGTATCAATTTATCTATCAATTACACCCTGCCACGAAAACACCAGGGTCACGCTTTGCACTCAAGGTCCTGTTTCAGAGGAGGAACCAGGGGAAGCAAAGCCCTATCATCATTCCCGGTGCACCACCAGGGCGGGTGTCGGGGCAGTCATTCACCCTGCCCACTGCACCCATAGGATGAATTATTTCACACATTTACTGGGTGTTCAGTCCTGATTCCCTCAAGTTATAGATCATTCTCCTACTCAGTAGAAGCAGAACACCAAGGAAAGGGTTAAGAACGTGTTTGTTTTCCGTTATTATAACAGGTCCCTTCTTTTTATCAGCTGCCTCTGAAGACAGTACAGGTTACAAAGTACATCACAAGCAGCAGACCCTGTGAAAAACAGCACTGTTACATGTTGCCATGCTATGGACTAGAAAATGGGTATTTCTTTAACTTGTGAAAATAAGAAGCTGATGAAGAAAGAACTAATGATCTGATTCTATGACAAAGAATACAGCTTGAAGCAACTCGATATTTTGTGGTCTTTTTCTTCCCCTTAAGAAAATGCAAGAGAGCAAAAGCAAAGCTCTTAAGATAAGGTAACTTAATAAAAACATTTACTGGGGGATAATTTTACATTCTTAGCTTGACACCCAATATTTATTATCATTTCACCATTCTGGATATGGACTCTGTGGCTATTTTGATAAATGGATCAATCCATCAAAATTTTGTAAGCGTCACTTTCTTTCTGCTGAAAGACAATTTGAGGGCTCTTCACTACTTGTCTTACATTCCCTGCACAGACGGGATAATCAGCAGAACATAAACTAATAAAACAGCTATTCAAGAGAAACCTTTTTTCACTCTCCTAAGAACACTGAGAAAACTTGCAGTAAGATCCAAATTAGAGGTAAAAATTCTCATGATAAAATAGTTTAGGTTATCCTTTTTCAGACTAGAATTAAGGTCATAATTATGCTTCATTATAGAAATACCTGTAATTACATAAATACATAAAAACATGTAAATACACATAGAAATACAAAGCAGCACAATAAGACCTCTTGAAGGGACAAGGTATTTCCTAAACTTTAGTTTAACGAGACAGTTCCAAAACTGACAGTTTCCAAGGTTTGGGCTCTCTCCAGATATACTCATTAGTTATTGCAAAATACAGGATTGCCTCATTACTGCCATGCAGATTTGAAAATAAACACTCTGCTTCCTTAGAAGTTCAAGAAAGCCACGCTCAAGCAACAAGCCAAGATTCACACAGGAGATGAGCTGTCAGAGCTCTGCTTAAATCACTGAAGTTCTGACTGGTTCAGTCATACAGAGGGACAATAATGAAAGGAGAAGCCAAAACAAGTGCCCACCCTGGAATAGTGAGCATGAAACCACGATGTAGAGAATTACACAGAACATGATTTTGAAGTATCTTTTTCTTCTGGGAAACCATAACAGAATAAAATATGGCAATATCTAAGTAAGATTTTAAAAATAAAGTTAGACAAAGTACTATTGCATTTGTCTGCTGGTAAAATGGGAAGAGGGGAAAAAGACTGATGTTTAAAAAAAAGTAGGAAACCTCCACTGCTGCCACCTCCACCTGCAATCCTTCCACTTCCCTGAAATCAGTGATATCTTGGGGCAAAAGACAGCTCTTTCCTTGCTGAAATTACACAGCAAATGGTTTTACAAGCTTCATGTTGCTTTATCAGCCATTAATGAATCACTTTAACGGGAAAATTTACCCTGGCTCATAGGAACTGCCACATTTTAGGCAAGCTCTGAATGAAAATGGTTTACCAAACAGAAAATATAAGTGATCTAACACTGAACGGGCCTCCTTCTTTCAATGAATAAGTTGCTAAAAACAAAACTCTGATGCCAATTTATAAGATTTAATGAATATGCAGACTGTTAAATGAATAGACTATGCCCCAGAGCTGCTCATTTAGGATGCTGCTGTTATAATAAAATTAGGTAAGTGTCCAATGAAAGCTCAGGACCCTGGGCTGGTGCCACCTAATTGAAGTTTACAACTTTATTGGAGATTCCTTACATCTTATATGTTTGCTTTGTAGAGTTTAATAGCTGGTGGCCTTGGCTCTAACTTAATTACAAATCAGAAAGCAAGGTTGTGTCTAGCATGATAACATTTGGCTAAGCTGAAATGTCAGTTTCAGGCATACTTCACCTGTTCTCATCTTAATTTAACTGGACTAATAGGTCCTAATCACACAGAACAAACAGGTCTTTAAAGTAAAGATATAAAATTAAGGGCCAGGTCCTGCATATCCTCCATCACCAGTGAAAGTGCTGGAAGTCAGTGGCACCAAGCGCCCAACAAGCAACCCTGACCTGCAGCTGAGATCAGGGTGACAATGCAGTCAATCCTGCTCCAGCGGACCCCAGGAGGGCAACAAGCCCTAGGTTAACTCTTGTGACCAACCATGAGCTTCAAGACATGCTGAAGGGGAGAAAATGGGAGGTGTAAATGGAGTGAAAGACAATGCCAGTTACCTGCCCACAGTTCAGTAGTGTCCAGACTGGGCCATGGTGAAGGAGAGCGCGTTTCACCCGGTACCTGCTGCAAGGGACGAGGAGGGGCAGGTGGGGAGGGTTTCAGCAGATTTGGAGGTGGTACATACCCAAGCCCTTCACATTTATTTTTCAACACTATAACAATAACCTGATGGGAACAGTTGATTGGCAGATGCCAAGTAAAACACTTTAAGAAGATAAAAAATGCCATGGGAAAGCAAGACTATATAACTTTCTAGAAGATAAGATGGCGCATGTTCACCATAAACAAAACCACCTCCACACCCCACACAGACACGTACTGTGCAGCAGTCCATTAACACTCAGTATGTTCCACTGATTAAAAAGAAAATTTAATACATCTGTTGGAACACAGAGACAGAATAAATATCCTTATCATTCCATTTACTGTAAATAATACTTAAGTGCAAGTCAAATATTAGCTATATTCAGCACAGCATCATAACAAAACAGGCGCTGCTAACATTATGGTCCCAAACTGTGTTACTCTTAATTAACATCTGACATATATCTGCTTTTGCAATCACCCATTACTGATTAAATGACAAGGCACAATGTCAGATGCATAATCTGATTGGTTAGTACTCAGTTACCAAGGTGTTACATTTTGAAATTGCCTGTGAATTGATTTCTTTTATTGAATTAATAAGTGTTATCATACTGTACAGAAGGTAAAATTGCTACTGAATGTGAGCGATAACGTATAATTACAGAAAATCAAATCCTAATCTGCAGAGCCAAGCCAGGTGTCAACATTTTAATTGTAGTTCGGGAAGCAGAGTAGCACCATGGAGCAGGGGGAGGAAGGGAAGAGATATCTCAAGTGTGGGAAGAAAGAAACATATTGCACAAAACCCCAACTTCAGTTAGGCGTGATAGCAACCTTGAGGGATGTCAACCACTCATGTGTGCAGAAATATTATACTTAATCTTTCATTTTAGACTATAATACCACGTGCTGGGACACCTGACTGTCATCCAGACCCAAATCTACCTCTTAAAGATTTGCATTTTCGGGAGAACGTTTCTGAAAGATTTGAGGAGATACAAGCATAAAATACATATGCTATGCACTTCCCCTATTCTTTCCTTTAAAAAAAGAAAATATAATTAAGATCCCTTCTTTCCCCAGAAAGATCATGTCCCTGTGAGATGATACCACAATTTTCTGCTATAAATAAAAACTCAAAGATTTTATTCATTTTAGAAGCTTTGCACGCTGTTTCAGTGAAAAAAGCCTCTTCAAGCCGTTTCCTAGTTGCTCTCCCTGTTAGCTTGCATTCAAACTCTGCACTAATGCATCCACTGGCGTCTAAATTGATGATGTTAAATTGGCGTAACCCCCTTGCATGGACACTCTCAAATTAGCTAGTTCCAATACATTTGATCTATATCAGCCACTCTTAAACTAATTTGAGCGTTCACGCTAAAGGACTACACCAGTTTAACTATGTGTACGCAGAAAATGATGTAGCTAAATTGCTGCAATTTCTTTGGATTAAGGAGGCCTAGGAGAGCCCTGGCTTCCTCCTCACGCCGCACAAAGAAGGAGCCATTCAATCAAAGCAAAGGCTTTGCGCTTCTCACTTGTTGGTGCACATTCAAGAGCTTTCCATGTCACCCCTCTGTCCAGGCAACACCACGTGGCCAGGACACTTCCAAGTCCCTGTATCTCCACCCTTTCCTTCTCTCCATCGCCACCTTCCCACCGTCAGTACCCAAGTCATCTCCTCCCCCTGCCATCCCCAAGGTCTTGGCTTGTGATGCTGTTTCTCCCATCCTCCCAAGGGCTCGATCAGGCACAATCTACCAGCTTTTCCTGTTGTGAACTTCTCTTGTTTTGGATTCTGTGATCTCTGTCCTTTGGAAGAGGGACCTGTCTAGGCACAATACAAGGTAGCAAACAAAGGAAGCACCAAAGGCAAATGACATAGAGCTTTGTTCAAAGACCACGCTGTTTCCCTACTGCACCATGAGCCAGCTACCAATTTGCAAAACATCTGTTCAAATCGTTAGCTTTTTCTTTTGTTCAGGGATAAAGAGGAAGAGGTTAAGTCATCCTATTTGTATACAGAGAGAGAAGTTAAAAACCATGCTACTACCACCCAACTGGCACAATATCTTGGCAGCAGGATGGCGTATAAAAATTTCCCATTAAGCTCTTTCCAAATTAATTCCTCCTATGCTTCTGTTTTCAGGGTAATAGTGAAAGTTTCCTTCGTGAATGGCAAACCCCTGGGCTTAGCTCTGAGATTAACGGGCCCGCAAGCATCTTGCCAACACCGTAACACAGAGAAGTAACGCAAGAGGTAGCCAGTCATGGCTTTGTGTCTCAAGAATTACAAGTGCATCTTGCACATACGAGTCCTCTGGGGTGGTGAGGGGAATCAGCAATCTAGGCAGGGGTACGCGGCATGACAAGGTGGAGTGCCCGGGTGAGCAAAATTTTGGCTGGATACAGACAAGGCATCATTGCATAGAGAAGGGAGAGAACAGCACCCCTCCGGTATGAGTGCATCTCAATTCTGTACATTAGCCTGTCTTTTAGACACTAATAAAGTTGTTGGAAGAAAAAATAAAAGCTTAGTAAGTAACGTACTTTTAAAAGAAAATGTCTAAAACGTGAGACGTATAACTTGGCCCTGCAGTGAACACAGTGGGGAAAATAATGGGTAGCAGTTGTTATATTCCTGAAGAATGTGAATCCTGGAGAGCAGGAGGAATTAGACTAGCAGAAGGCGGCTGAGCTATTATAATAGGAAAAAAATAGCTATATAGAAGAGAGGCCTTTTCTCAAATAATTTCTTTTTACAGTTAAAGGTAAGTGCCAGGGAACATCACTGCAGGCAAGTGAAAGCCTGTATCGATTGAGATGAACTGCACCAACTTGGAGGCCTTCTGCTGTGACAAACATCTGCATGACCTCCATGCAGGAACTCTGGAAAAATGGCAAGCAGCTAATTGGGTTTCCTTTCCACTCACTCTATTTACAGCTGCTTCCCGACCTCAAGTTTACAACATTTGGAGGGTTGGTGGTTTAATGAGTTAAAATTCATGCTTTTTCACAAACAGAACCTGTCCAGGTATGTTCCCGTATCTCTTCTAGGTTGCGCCTACTGCAATGCAGCAACAGTTGCTTGCCGCTTCCCAGACAACCCATTTTTTGGAAGACCATAGGAAGGATGTTGCCTCCAACGCTCCTTTACTGAAACACGCCATGCACAAAGCATGCTGATAGCGCTGACACACGGGGAAAGATGAGACAGAGCGGCACCGCGCCGCAGCAGCGGTCTGTGTGCTGCCACACGCGAAAGGAACTCCTGACCTCAGCTTGATGCATTTCTTCCATTTCAAGGAGACAGAGCCGTAACAGCCCAGACGTGACAGTCCCACGGCAGCTTTAGCTGATGGAAGTCATAAGCTAACCAATTCCCACTCTTCCCTTTGCCCCCAGCCATATGTTCCCACCTTCTCTCTTGCACCAGTACCTTCATGACTAAGTGGTGAGACAATTCAGGAAATTAGCCCAAAAGAAACTAATTTTTTTATTTTTTTTTAATCATGTTAGCTTTTGGCTGGTTGAGCTTTCTGCAGCAGTTACGAGCACATATGCTGGCGGCTGGGAGGAAAGGGAAGATGTGGCGAGACGCACAAGGGAGGGAGCTGAAGCCCCTCTCCCTGTAAGCTGGGACCGTGCTGGAAGCACGGCCTCGGGCTCAGAGACCCTGTGGGCTGGCGCAGCACAGGGCAACCTCCTCCCGCCCTGTTTTATGGGGACCTTCAAAAGTTCAAAAGACAAGGATCCTGGAAGCCACCCCGCCGTTTTAAAGGCATGATGTCAAATACACCATTAGGGTTTTGCTGCAATAATTCCTTTGAATTCTGCTGTGCACAACCACAGTTCCAGCTACCCCAGATCTTGCTGTTCTGTGGGAGACATTCCCAGGATGCATCTTCCTTCAACAATCTCCTGTATATTGCTGCAACCGACTCGGGCACCTACTTATCTGTGACCTTACAGCTCCTGTCAAGCAGGCTCTGACCCCCCTCCAGTCTTGTATTATCCATTACCAAATTTTCATTTTTATTAAGCTCAGCAGAGACTTCTTTCCTTCTCTTCTAGGAAGCATGAATTCTCTTGTCATTTATTCCACAAATGATTTGTACCAAGAGCCTGTCAACTACAGGAGGTACTTGCTTGTGCTTACTATACCTGCAAGTAGCTCTGTCCCTTTCCGGGTCATTACTAATAAAGCACTTATCCCCCATACAAGCACAGATGCCTCCCTGTGCTCTCGCAGGTATTTATCTGAGCACTTCAGAGTCCTCAGTGGATTTATCCTCACAGTGCTCTGGTGAGCTGGGCATCGGCATGATTTCTGTTACACAGATAAAGAACGAGGATTGGAGACTGAATTCAGCTCTTTGCTGCTTCGAGGAGACTTAAATCTCCTGAATTGGGATGCTGTAACCACCAGACCGTTCTTCCTCTTAACTCCCCACACCTGCTTCCCCTTGGGGCAGCAGGAAACTACTCATGGTTCAGCCCAAATTCTCTGCTTTATCAGCCAACCCACACCAGCAGAGTATTGCTGCCCCAAGCCGAAGGACAGAAGGCTTCATCCTGTGGCCATTTCTTACTGTTGAAATGCTTATGAGAGCGAGCATCCAAAACCTCGCAGCCCAGCCTGCACAACCTAAATCATTACCCTCCTGTCCCGCTCCCCGTTCACAGATGACTCATGAGATGAAGCCTCCCTACTGCTTAGCACCAGTCGCGACGCAGCCAGCCAGCTCTCACGAACAACAGTAAACTAAATATATTTGTCTTGCAACTAGAGCGCCAAGACAAGCAAGGAGCAAAGCTGGGGGCCAACTGTAACACCAGAGATTTTGGCAGCCAGCCCTCTTTCCAGCTCCTTATATATTTTTGTCCCAACTTTCCACCTAGTTCTCCCTCTTTTCAGTATTTCTGGGCAGATCATAACACCCACTGAAGAGTGACAAATGGCTGCGTGGCTAAGTGCTTGCCCTTGATAAATTAAGGCATCTCCACGCCCTCTCCTCTCCCACTCTTTCCAGCATCACTTTATCACAGGCAAGGCTCAGAAACCTGTTGCTGCTGTTTCTCTTTCAAACCCTAAAGCCAACTGGCAAGCCAGCATTTAACCTCACAGCTGCTGAGTACAGTTAGATTAATACATGCTAGCCAAACAAAATATTGCTTTTAAAATGCAATTTGTGCTTGGCACTGAACACACTGGGAGAATTCAGAGCAATTTGCACCACAGACCAGCTCAGAACCCTATGCAGAAAGTGCTTTGATGCCCCCAATTTACATCTGACAGCCTTAATGCATTTTGGAAAGAGGCAGTAGAGTAGAAAGGCCCTGCACTAATCACAACTGATGTAAGAAAACTGAAAATACTTAATTGCTTCTAATTTGTTGTAAAATTCTGTGCATGTGCACACCATCTCTTTCCAAAAATCCAAAAAGTCAGAGCAAGATGGTGGAAAAAATAAGGAAATTCTGGCAAGTTATGATGACCCTTTTAGCCTGAGAACCCTCCTTATTGATCCAAAATATGCCTGACAATTTATTTCTGGTGGGGTGGGGGAAGGAAAAGCGTAATGAAAGGCTTTCACCTGTGATTATCTTGCCTGACCTTCATGCAGCTTCATACGGCTGTACCAAGCTGCAGATGTATTCATCTGCACAGGCATTTATGGTCAATGTCTTGCAGACAAAAATGCATATTTCCCCACCACAATAAAAGTCAGTTCAAAGCAGGCTGCTCTCATTGAAGTCCATGGGAGATATTTTTTTTTCCCCCATCAGTTTTAGCAGGAGTTGGGTTGGGCCGGTTGAGATCATTTGCTTCAGGAAAATCCTCACTTGTTGATTAGGGCTCAGCGGGGAAAAAATACAAATAGCAGCTTATTTTTATTGATTACACCCATTCCCCAAATAATTTGAAATTAATCCTCCAATTTCATTTCAAGCTGCTTTTCTGCTGCGCTTGGTTGCTGAAGGAGAAAAGATTCCAGAGAAAGCGACACAGGTGAATTACATTTGCTCAACATTTTCAGCATTAAATAATCTGCACATAACTCAGGCTCACTCGAAAGGTACGCTGCAATGATCTGACATAAAATATAACTCTGCTAAGCCAAAAAAGATAAAACAGGGATACCTTCATATTTAAAGGAGAAACAGTGAAGGATTTCATAGTTTAATGAGATACAGATGCCGACCACTGAATGAATCACTCTGCCCATAATTAAAGAGTCTTCTGATGTCTGAAGACTCTTCCTGTCATGAAAACTCTTGGATGCTATTTCATCTCCATCCTAAGCCTGATTTCAGACTGAAAGAGGGGGATCCAAGTGTTGATGTCACCCCAGACACCATTTATATTCTCCATTTCCCTTTTGAAGAACTTGGTATTAATTTCTGTCTATTCATGTTTTTATGTTTTTATAGGTCTACAGGCACCCTTACAGCTAGTCGGGAGATATGAAAAATCAACAATGGACTGAAGAATTTCCAGGCACCATACTTAAGCATTTCATACAAAACAGCAATATTTAAGTTAGGGATCTGTCTCACTAACATTCAAACCACAGTATGAAACTAGAAAATTTAATTTCAAGTACACAAAGAAGAGAAGAGTATTCTACAGCTTTGCTGATGCTTCAACTGTAAGAACCTAAGGATCCCAATGCAACTGAAAGTTACAGGGAGAAGCTGGACCTTTATTATTATTATCCAGCTGGGCTACCTGGGGGCAAAAAAAAAGAAAAAGCAGCTTCCAGGTACAAAATCTTTTCATAAGATGGCCAAAAGCTGGTGTCTTACCTGGTTACTTGCATGTCCAAAAAAGCTTCTCTTTTTTCCAATTAAGTTGGAATTCTGTATTTTCATCTACTTACCGCTACTAATCCCTGGGCATGAATAAATCTCTCAGCTTTTCTGCTACAAGGCAAAAGGATGGTTTTTAAAAAATAAATAAATCTTATCTTGGGCTGAGAAGTCACCTGAGGGTACTCTTGCTTCATTTCAGCTGCAGCCTCCCCAAGGAAACCGGTCCCCATGCTTAACTAGCCTTCTCATTGCAATTTTTCCTAATGTCTCTTCTGACAGCCACTACCCTCCTCGAACAGTGACATTCAGAACTAAGCATATTGCACCCATCACCAGAACAGAAATAAGTGAACAGAATGCCTTGCACATTTTATAGTAAACCATATTACTAAGTCCTAATGATTTTTTTTATTTTTTTTTTTTGCTCTTAAGATGGCATTGCAGATCCAGGGATATTTAGTGATCTGCTGTAAACCCAAAAGCCTCGATGCACACTTTCTTTTATCATTTCTGGCAGAACAGGTACCTGACCAGTTCTTGCCTTTTACAGTCATTCATTCCTCCTTTGCTTAGCACTGTTAAGCTGTAACTTATTTTTTTCAGACAGTTTCTATTATTTCAGATCCCCCTGAATCCTACTCCTGAACTCGACTGTGCTTGTACCTGTCTCAGCTTAGCATGATCTGCAAAGTAAACAACCGTGCTCTCTAGTATGTCATCCAAGTATTAATGGAAGTAGTGACTACTGCAGGAGCGGCAGGTCTCCAGCTCTTCGAGGGACTGCTGCCTTCTATGTGCTTAGAAACATCTTGATCATCTTTATCACGCTTCCCTGAAAAAAACCACCCTCTCAGCTTTATAAGGCTTCCCAGCCTACAGCTCCTCCCTTTCTCCCCTTTTGAAAGATACCCCATTGAGCTTTCTTTTCTCCAGTCTTCTCAAGCCTCATTTGTCCTCCACAGATTTTCAAAGATTATCACTAATGGCACTGAAATCGCTTCAGCCAGTTTTCTAACTACCCAGAGCTGAATTCCTCCAGGCTCTGCTAACTTAAGTATTCAAACCTATTCTTTCCTTCTTTCCCGATAGTGCGCTGGCTGCAGCTGACCCTCTGAGGAAGAACTGAAAGGATAAAAAAAAGTCATTCAGCCCTTCTGCTTTCTCACTTCCATCTTTTGAGAGCTTTTCCTTTCCACGGAGCAGTGGACTAACTCATTCTCTGGCCCAGCTCCTGCTACAAATACTTTTATAGAAACCCCTCCGGCTGCCCTTTATGTCTTTTGCCAATTGTAGCTCATTTGGACTTTGGCCCTCTCATTTTTCTTTGCATGTTCACGCTGAAACTGTTCTCAACAGTTCGACCAATTTTTTTATGTTGCTTTTGAGTTTCAGGCCATTAAAGAGCCCATGATTTAGCTAAAGTAATCTCTTACTACGTTTCCCATCTGTCCTCTCCATTAAGGGAGTTCATACTTGCGCCATTACATTCGCTTCTCTAAGAAACTTTCAAGTCTCCTAAACTTCCTTTTCTCTCCCAGCAGCTTGCCCAGACCATCGCTCTGAGCTGACCAAAATCCGCTTCCTTGAAAGCCATTGTCTTCCCCATGCTGCTCTCCCTACTTTTCTTCTTAATAATCAGCAGTCTGGCAGTCTAGGAATGTTTTAATTTTAGAAAAGCTATTCCTGCCCAGGTAGAGTCATACCCTATTTCCCAACCAAGGACTGAGTTCCAGTTACAGATCGTTTATATCTGTTTTGGGAGCTTTGTGTTCTAGAGATGAACAAGGGTGTGCTTCAGGCACTTTGAAGAAACTTCCCTGACAAAGTCTCACAGACAAACCTGTCCTGCTACAAAGCATCACCCCAAAAGAGAGGAATTCGCAAAGAATGAAGCAGGGGGAAAAATTATCTTAGACTTTTCTGGAAGGACACACACGTTCTCCAAAGCATCTGAATCTCTAGGTTAGTGTCCTTAGAAAAGGCTGCAGAATCCACCTTGCTGCTGGCACAAAGATATAATGAAGGATTTAAGTGCAGGTTGTAAAATTCTATGTGCTGTCCTAGATAATTTATACCTTTCCAAATGATGCCTCTCCATTCCTTAAATAAGGCAGATCACCCTCGAGGAGGCAGCCCTGACCCCGGTCCTTTCAACATCCTCCCTCTGCACAGGGGATACTTATATCCTACTGCCGTGCTTAGCTGCACAGTAGCAGTCGATAGCAAAGAGTGAGTTAGAGGAGCTAAGAAAGAACAAATATTTTTATAGAAGCCCCCTAATACTTCGAGTAGGGAAGGAAGACGACAGCGCGTACAAGGGAGCTATTGAAAACAGCACTGCTTCTAACATGTGCTTAGAAAGATATCTGTTATCTGGGGTTTGCCAGCTGGCTCCTGCATGCGTAAGATCACACTGCCTTTAACTCTGTTTGCTTCGCTGTTCCCAGAAACACACTCTTTACCCTGAAGAAAAAATCCCCTCCTGCTGCCGGCTGTGATTAGCTGGCCCCAAACAGCCCCCGCCGCCCAGGTTTCAGCAGGGCATGTCCCACGGGCCACCCACTGCTCCCCCCTGCCCTAAGCCAGCTGCTAGCGCCCTGCCTAAGTCCTGGCAGCTCTCCTGGGGGTGCCTGTAAGGAATGCATTTCAGCTCCTCCAAATACCCACCCCCTCCACCACTATCAACTATTATCTTCTGCAGCAGGAAAAAAAGCCCAATAATTTTTACTTAGAATCCCCAAAGGATCCTAGGGGATGCACTGCCCTGCACTAGGAATGCAGGCAAACCCTCTCCCCCCAGGGTCCCTGTTAATCCCACCTGCAGGAAGCCCACCTTCCTTCTCGACACCAAATCTGTCAACAGTTGATCTTAGGCATGGGGAAGCTTGTGGCATCACTGGGAGGACCAGGATCTGCTGTGAGGACCAGAACACCTCCAGTCTTTCAGCAAAGGTGATTCTCCTGCCCCGATTCCTGAAACCCAGTTATCACCAAGGAGAGAAGAAGAAATTTTTCTTGGCCCTTGCAGAGAAGCAGAACACATCAGCCATAGGAATAACATAAATATGGTGCAAACAGCGAGTTATCCACAACCTGATCTGTATTAAGGATCCACATTACCAGCTTAATTTCTGGCTGTTCCATATTGGGCCATACAGCTCCTTCTGTAAATGTTTCAAGCTTCACTTAAAAATAATTAAGGTTCTTGCTCCCATGACCATCTTTGGCCAAAACCCACTCCTAAGAACATCTGGACACTGTCAGCATGCCCTCTCACGGAAATTAAGACTATAATGTCCCTTACAGAAGCAGTATTTCTCCTACTAATTTGCTTCTACCCAACTATTTGTGCCTCCATCAAACATCCTAAGCTGTCTGTATTAATATTTGGGTTGCTGGTTTATTTTTTCTTTCGAGTTCATTTCCATTTATGGTGTGCTTCTCCATTTAATAGTAAATCGACAGTGACAGATCATCACTTTTTTTCCAAATTCACTAAATTGTTTAATAATATAATTTTTAGAAACAGATTTGTGGCTGGCACACACACACCAAGACAAAATAAAGATGACAGCACATTTGAACAAGGCAGCAATAAAACAGTGATAGTAATAAAGAATAAAAATGCTATATCAGGTTGCCATGGGAACCAGCATTCAAGGACTCCAGGTAACGTTGTAAAACATGCCACTGAGCATAAAGCAGCTAAGCAGGTTAAGAGGTTATTTATTAGGCTGCAACATGTTGTGCAGTGCCCTCTGGTGAGAGCGCAAGACAGACATAAACGGGTTCAAAACTGAGGTAGAAAATGCAAGTATTGATGCCCCGCACGTATGGCCCAGGAGCCGTCAGCCTGGCACCTCTGCAATAGGAAGCCTGGGGAGCCGCCGCCGGCAGCCTGCAGAAGGAAGGGCTGCCTGCAGGGCAACGCAGAGGTGACGCCAGGACACGCACCCACGCCAGCGCTCAGCTCTCTCCCCTGGGAGCCCAGAGCACCGCAGCGCCCAAAGGAACCTACCCAGGGCTCCGGGGAACATCTCTGTAGGTGGGACCTGCCGCCCCCTGCCAAGTGCTGCTTTTCCTGCTGAGGGTAATGGGACTGGCTAGATGAAAGCTACAGTAGGCATGACTAAGGCCAATAAGCACAATCCTTGGTCGGTGTATGTTTTCTTAAGGACTGAAAGTGTAACTGTTCCATCCCCAGAAACTTCACTAAAATTAGAAGCAGTTCCCCACATGGAAGAGTTGCAAAGCCAGGCTCAGATTCCCTGGAGCCCCGGGGCATCGCACGCCCAGCAGGGGAACACAGAGAAACAACTCAACAAGGAAAGGAGCTCATGCGAAAAATACAAAATTAAATTCAACTCCAGGTAAAACCACCCTCAGGTTTCCTTTCCTACATGAGACAAAAATACATAGATATCCATCAACCACAAGGTATTTTTAAACACCTTGACAACGCAGAACTTCCACAGTTGCACACCCCCCATGTGAAACAGAGGATGCTGCAAAGCATTTTGAGCACAACATGCCCCACTGCAACCCCACAGTGAAACCCCAGGCTGACATGGAGGCCTGTGGCTGGTGGCCATTTTCTATAGCTGCGAACGGCAGGTACCATTAGTTAACCACAAGCATTTCTTTGGGGGAGCAGAACAGCTTGCTTACAAATACCACGACACAGGACTTCCCTTTTTCCCCACAGGCCTTTCTGTGGGGAAATCAGTAGAAAATCTAGTTCAATGATTTTGAATAAACACTATTAACATTTTGTATAGATTGGCTCCTCCAAAACTGAAAACAGAGCTAACGCCATCCCATTCCATCATTCTTCCCATTGCACCTAAAATAGTGGAAATCACAACGCGGAGGAAGAATGATTTTTAAGCCTGCCAAAACCTTGCATGACACAAGGCATGGCTAGATTAATTTTTTCTATCAGCAAAGCCAGACTATTTTGCCTAATTACTCAGCAATGCTTTCAGTGCCACCTTCCTCTGTTGGGACCAGAGTGGGTGCATGTCCAGCCTGCCAACACCGCCCTGCCGAGAGCCCCCTCCAGGACCCGTAGCAGCGCTGTGGCTAGCAGAAGGCTTGAATTAGTATTCAAACAGCAGAAATACGGTTGGAGAGTTAGAGGTGGGGGCTGGAAGATGAAACCCAGCTCTCCTCATTTTCCCCTGAACGGTAAAAGCCGTCAATTCAATTCTCCCCCCACTAAGTGGCACCAATGCACCGCAAACCACAACGAAAACATCTGTACAGACAGCTTATAAATCAATATTCCCCTGTCTTCCTGCGCCCGGCCCGCCGCAGGGGAAATCACCCAAGCAGGGGCTGTGTGCGGGCCAGGGCCACAGCGCTGCTGCCGGCCAGCTCGCCCCCAGCCAGGCGGCCCCCGGGCTGCAGCCCATCAGGACTGGCTCTCCCCCATCATCAACGTTTTCATTACATTTCCATGAAGTAAATGCAGCTTATGGGGATGCAAGAAAAGGGGAAAAAGACAAACAGGCAATGTTGTGTTAACTGTACTCCCCAATACCTGCTCCTGCTTTGAAAAGAAAAGGGGTGGAGGGCCAGCAGCAAACACCAAAACCCACGCAGCGCTGAGCCAAGCCCAACCCAGGCTCCATGCAGCTGAACTGCATGTAATCCACACCACAAATCAAACCCTGAATGCCAAAGCACTGCCGGATTCCTTTCAGACAGCCTTTGTGAGGCCCTTCTGTTGAGGAGAGCTGTAAAGATTGCCCTCAGCCCCTGACGGAATCACCCACGGCTTTACCTGCCAGCCACTCGCCATACCATATAGTGGAGACACAGGGCAGGGACAACTCTGCTGTACATCAAGTATACTGTAAAAAAAAAAAAAATCCACTGCAGCTGGGAAAAGGTTATGCAAATCACATGCGCCATTTACATTTGTCATCATGAAAGAGAAGAAGCTAACAGAGGAAAATATCTAGGAAATACCTTCTCACCAGTTCTCTGAGAGACAAGTGACAATTAACCAAAAACTGTACTAGAGAACAAATAAACTACTAAGCAAAAATGTACTTCACCCATACCAATACAAATTGAAACAACTAAGAAATTTGGGACGTTACAGTTTCCCTCATCATGGCTCACCATTTGGAAGTGCGATGGTAATGGTCATGGCTAACCGGGGAAACCAGGCTGTGTGTTGAACAAAGGTCTAAGGACATCTTGTTCAAACTGGCATGTCACCTCAGTAGTAACATATGAAATACTTCAGGACAACTTATTAGTGATTGCATAGTGTGGATATTTCAGGTCAAGTACAACCTCAAGAGGTGTGACAATCACACAGAGGCAGACAAGAGACTGAAAGCCTACATTTCAAAAAGGATCAAAAGATGATAGTACTACAGGAGAAAAAAACAACTCCACATACAAATGGGGCGCTGCCCCTACAGCAGCTGTTTTCATTATTGATCCATGGTAACCTATGGCACTTATGCACCATGGGATGTACAGCAGCTGGTGACCGCACAGGTGACAGCAGAGTGCTGCGCTGAGTAACGCCCGGGCAGGAAGAGCAGAACCTAGCAGCGACGGAAGATGGGTCTCAGTGATTTCACCAGCATCTGCCTCACATTTGCTTCAGCAGAAAGCTGCTGGAAAGGAACAGCCCAGTAATGCGCTCCCATGCGGGCCAGCCTGGCCAGACACACAGATCCCAGTGCTGGAAGCAGAGAGACATTCATTCCCCCAGCCCTAGGAGAATCGTCTGTGGCCGATGGTCACCATACTCCAAGACCAGCCATACCAAGCTGCCTTCCCAAATTAGCAATATGCAATGACCACAGAGGAATAACTTCTCTTCATCTACAACAGAGCCAAAGAGCCACAATCACCACCTTTGTACTCCAGCAAATCTGAGCAGTTTTACCTGAGGGGTGGAAAATATCCCTAAGGGGAGGGAAAAAGAGTCCACAGGTGGCCCCAGAATGTTTTTAAAACAGCACTCACAGATGGACTAGTGACATTAAACCTCCAGTGCACTGAATCCAAAACAGGAAATAAAAGAATCCCATTGGTCTTGAAACATTAAAAATATCCTACATTGAAGGCCTGGGCGTCGCATCACTGGCTATGGATGTTGACTTGCTTCTTCATGCTCCCCTCCACCTTCCCCCATGCAATATCTAACAGCTGATTATTCTGTTGTTTGTAGTAGACTGAAGTAATTAAGCTTAACCCTAGTCCTGTGGGAGTCCCAGAGAAGGTTAGTGATCCACAGGCATGACACGCTGTTATTTATAGCTGATTAAGTTCTATTTATCTACATTTAAATGTTGCAGGAGATGGGAGAGATCCCAAAACACATCTGTGTCTTATTAGAAACACCAGCTGTGTGTGGTAGTTTAAAGTTTGTCTTTCTTGAGAGGTTATAAGGAAAAAAAAAACAACACACCAAACCCAGAATAATTCAAATTCTTCACTGTAGCTAAATAAATTGCCGTGGTTTAGTCATGATCTCCAGGATGTAAGCCTGACATCCCATGCAACTGAAGTGCTTCTGAGGTCAAATGCAAACCCAAAATTACCTAGGCCACTTTGAAGCTGTTCTGAGCACTGTAGTTGCATTTAATTTTTAATGTAAGACTCTGCGTCTTAAGAGACATGAGAAAGGTGACCAGCAGGTCAAAACCCATATCTTTAGAGTCATAACTTCTGCCCCTTCTGCATTTAGGAACAGCACTGTGGTTTCAACTAGTAAGACCGCCTTCGTACCTATGCTCTATTTTCATACACACACAAAGGAAGATGTGCACGCTGAGGGGATGCAGTTCTGTCACCACCCTTTCCTTCAGCTATGTGCGCTACTAGGGTCCACAGTAATAACAGAGATTGGCGTTAAAACCTTTATGTTTGCTTCCTCCGTGCAATTTAAGTTACTGCATTTTTGGTGGTAGAGAACAGTAACAGAATTACTTGCATGTAGGAGATGTAAATATTTTCAATAGTATAAAAGTAACTCAGAGTCAGGCTCTAGAGGAAGAGAGGGCACTGTCCTGTCACTATTAGCACCAAATCAGAAGAGGTAATGCAGAGTTTACCTCCTAATTGCTAAAGCAGAATGTCATGAAGAAAACAATAAGCTGATGTCTACTGTAAGAGTCCCAAGTTGAAAAATCCAGATAGCAACAGTGGGATATAGCAGTGACACGTAGGTCTTGCGGCTGCAGAACTGTAAGTCTCCATAAGGTGCTTCTCAAGAACCAAAAGAATGATCTATCATGTCTTCCCTATCCTACCTGCTTTGCATGTAAGCTATACACGATTTGTGAGATTTTCTTTGGTAACTACCTAGCCGAGTTTCACTTTCAGCATCACCTGAAATGGAGCTGAGATTCAAAATGAAACTTTAGGGTAAAAAGCGAAACCTCTGAGTTTTGCAATGAATTCTTTGAAATGCCTTGCCAGAGCTTTGGTAACTTCTTCACACACAGGAATTGGTGAGACTGTATCCACAGGTGCTCTGTGAAACTGTGCGTCTTGAAGAGAGGACACCTGCAAGGACTACTTTCACCCAAGCCACTGACTGCAATCTGCTGATAGAGGATTAACCAGCTGTCAGTCACTCCACAACAGACCAAACTGCCATGGCAGCTCACGTTAGGCTTCGTTTGCAAACCTCAAGCACAGTTTGACCCGGTTAGTAAAAGCCACCCAACTCTTCCTTCGCAAGTTCTCTTGCAAGCTCCAGGCTCTGACCATCCCCACACCACGCAGGGACTCCTCGCTCTTACCAGTCCCAGCCCACATCTACTCAAGCGATGCAAGCGTGGGCTGATATTAACAGAGCATTAAACCTCAAATTAGAGTATGGCTGGCGTGAGCCTGGGATATTTCCACATTTTCCAGAGAAAGGCAATGCTGCCAGCTCCTTGTTTTGTTGTGAGGAAGTGATAATTTGGCATCATCCTCCAAGTTCTGAAATTTGCTGAACAAAAGAAATGTTGAGCTTTCATTAAGAGGGGGGGAAAAAACCCCGTACAATCTCAAGTCATAAACACAGACTTGAAAATATAGCCCATGAGCGCCTGAACACAATTAAGAAGCATCTAACCCAGTACTCACTAAGTAATCTCAGCTGCCGGGTAGCTTATTTGTTCATTCTTACTATTTGATTAGATAACTCAAATAGTTTGGAGTTCTATTTCTGCTGTGGTTCACCTTTCGCTTAATTGCTCTTTGACAGGCCTCCTGTACAACCCTACAAAAATCACGCAGTCACCCTACACCTCAGTCCAGTATTTCTAAAAATAGAGTCTGATCATTTTTTTTCTTTCAGCTTTGACTCTCCTATTTACCTAGTGTCATCTCTTCTAGGGCTAGAGATGGTTTACACCATGCCTCTCAGTATGTCTCTGATATCAGTACCTAAATAATACAAAAATCAACAAACTATCATCACATCAGAAACCTAACCTTCACAATCTCAAGAATTAATCTGTTCCTGGACAGGAACCAGATCTCCAGCACAAACGCTGCCCCATTAAAAACTCGCCGTGTGTATGCTATCATCCTCATATAAAGTTTGAGTTTTAGCTCACAGTGATCCAACATACAGAATGATCTGTTTCTTAACTGATAATTTCTCTTACCGGTGCTTTTAGATGACACGTTTCAGCAGTTGCAAGCATACGCAGGCATACATTCAGTAAGTCAACTGCCAAAAAGGTTCCTCCCATGTTACAGGAAAAAAAACGAAGCATTTCGGGTTAAAAACAAGGAAAAAAAAAACCCACCAACAAAGCAAAGTCTCATTATTCCAGAGTACAGTTTCCCCTGGTACTTTGTGTTGCAATTATTTACATATCCCCAGATAGTCAAACTAATGTGGTCCAAAGTTTTGTTGTGGACTTTGTGGAACATGTTGTGTCTGTGCCAACTGGAGCACACTTAGTGTGTTATCAGACTGCAGAGTGGAACAGAGGATATGCCAAGATTTGCTACCAAAGGGGAAGAAAAAAAAAATTAAAAAAAAAAAAAAATCAATAAGCTACATGAAATCAACTCATCACAAACACCATGTCAAAAAACCACTACAAAACGGAAAAGCAGATTCAAGCACACTACAAGAAGTAGGTACAAGTTGCAACCACCTTGACATCTCGAGACTCTGATCGGATGAACAGCACTAGTAACCAGCATCTTCCAGCTCTGCACCATCCAGCTTCTCAACAACTTCAATACAAGGGCTCAACACTGAACACATTATCACATATTTTAGCCCAGAATGTAAAGAAATGTACTTGAAAGCTGTAGTTAAGGCTTCCTCACATACTGTCCCAAATATTCTTTTCTCCACTCTTGCAGATACAAGATAAAAACATACGACTCATCAATACTCACCAGTTACATCTCCGCCAGGCTCAGCAGTGGCAATCCTGATGCCCTGCCTGCCACAGGCTCCCGGCGGAGCCGCACCCTTGTAACCACAGGACAAAAATACGTCGTCTGGTCAATGCGGCAGCGCAGCATTGTAAGAGGCAAGGTGGAGATCCAGTCTTACCAATCAGACACTCCTCTTAATACTCACTTAATAATAGTAGTATTTATTACACTTCAGTGTGTTACAAATACTGCTTGGTATGAGAATTACAACTGTTCTGTTGTGCAATACCTTGTAGTCATCTGTATGTTGTTTAAAAAAGTAACGCTTTTAGGTAGGAGAACCCAAGTGGTGTAATGCAAACAGCTCTCCTGCCTCCCAAACCAAGGAAAGTTTAAGCGTGACCAGTCACACATTATTTCAGAGTTTTGTAAATACAATTTATACACAAGATCTGTAATTATCTCAGCAGACACTTCTTCCCCATGCTGACTTCATAATATTTTAAGTTTATCCTTTGGCTGGACAGGCTAAAAACACATCTGTAGACAAGGAATGCCTGGATGCACTGCTTTACTATTAAGCCTAATGAGCATGAGCAGACATCTAAAAGCAAAGAATACTAAAAAGGGTTTTCACCATGAAAATTTATCCTGAATTTCCATTTTCTAGCCGTAGTCCTACAACTTCAGTATTTTCCGTATTGTTCATCTAAGTGCCATAGTTCCTCTGCTTCCTCGTTTTAAATTATATTTACATGAAAAACAAATCAATCTAAACTATTTTGAAAAACTAAGCAGCATACATTTTCAGATGTGCAAGAGCTGCCGAGTGCATAATTTATTAGAAGAAATAAGGCCATATTGCCATACCATATAAATCACTTTCAGTAACAATTGGACAAAGATACCCACATTGGTTTCAGTAACCCTGACCCATTCACTTACTATCAGATGAGTTCAGCTGGAGATTTGTTACTAAAAAACCCACCAAAAAAAAAAAAATCACAAACCCCAAAGCTTAGCAGTCAAAACTAGTATAAGCGACACAAATGTACTGCCACAAACTTCAGGTAGATTTTTAAGAACTGGTATTTTACATCTCCATTAAGTGATCTGTCATGAACTAATAGATTTTTTTTACAGGAACTTTGTATTTTGGGCAGTACATGGAGAATGCGACCAAGCATGCTGAGCCAGCAGCCTTTTGTATCCTCGGAGCTTCTGAAGCTCAGCATGCAGCTCAACGCACCTAAATCGGATCAGATGGCAAAAGGTGCAGAAGTACCTTGTTTTTCTTCTTCCCCTCAGCATCCACTTCCACTCCTCTCGGCATGGCTCGCCTCCTCTACGCACATGCACGGTTCCCAGAAAGTGCCCAGAAGAGGTTGCTCATCTCAAAATAACAACGATCCAAAACAAGAGCTTAAGCACTTAAACAAAAACACCAAACAAAAGAAGAGAAGGGGGGCGGAGGACAAAAAAAAAATAACGCAGTGGAATAAATCCAACCGTAGCTTCTCAGCAGCCCAGTGAGCCCCTGGCAAGTGCCAGCAGTTTCAAAAGAGCTGTAATCTCTAAACTGTTATCAAGGTTTTATCGCACTTGAGTTCTTATCTAAACCAAACAATCACTAGAACAGCAGCTGATAAGGCATCCTGACAAGGTAATTTCAGCAATTTAAATCCGCAGCTCCAGCCATCATACACCGAGAATATTTTAACACTCTTTCTAGTTTAACCTCTAATCTCTCTTCCTCTGTTCCTTCCAAACACAAGGCCAATTTTTCTCTCTTACGGCCAGGCGCCCTTCCTGCCATCGCTTGTGTTATGGGCAGGTGCCCTTTGAGCTCTCCCCTTCGGCGTGCGCAGCCCATCCACCACCTCCGGCTTGCTTAATCAAAAGGATCATTATTTTCTCTCTGAATTCAAGTGGCCGTTTTCCCTGGCTTGACAAAGGTCCATCGTTAAAAGCGGTGGCTACATCTGCCACAAGCTGCTGTGTGGGAAAGGAGAGGGAAATCAAAGGCAGCAAATAGGACGCAGGACCAGCCTCACCCCTGCTGTAATTTGGTGTAACACAACAGAAACATTTTATTTGTAGCCCTGTGGGATTTTCACCTGGAACATCTCACCCACATGTTGCAAGACAGGATTAGCTCAGGAGCCTATTAGCCCAATGTCTCCTCTTCCAAAATGATTTACCGCCCAGAAAAATCCAGTATCTTTTTCTCCATTTTTGCTCGTAACAGACCTTTTAGATCAGGCCAGACTTTGATTTACAGAACATCTGAAAGCACTTATTCATGCTAAACGTAGCTGGCAAGTGACATCCAAAACCAAAACAAAACCAGCTCCCCCAACTGGACAGTAGGATCAGTCAATCTGACGCAGTTTCTTCTGGACACCAGACACTGCCTTGACACAATTCCTAATTATTTCTCTCCTTATGCGGGAGCAGAAAAGCAATATTAGGCTACTGACACATTCCTGTGTCTCCAAAGCAAGCAGTCACTTGCCTATATCACCTAGTGTTTATGTACATAAGAGAGGGCAGAGCAGCTTTAGAACCACCCGTTTACCCTCTGCTTTGCAGAGCTCGCACGGGGCCAGGGAGCAGAGCTGGGCTCTTGGGCAATCGCCCCCGGCACACCCAGCATCTGCACGGGCTCCAGCAGCCAGGGCTACACGAGTCACGCCAGTAACCAGAGGAAAGTTCCTGGAGTAAACTGCAACCGGGTCCCTTCGGTGTGCCGTAACTGACTGTCAGAGGCGTTGACTTCATACAAACAGAAAGTGAACGGTGCAAACTACAGAAATTGCTCAATTCCCTCAGGTTGAACTTTCAAAATCAGGAAAGGGAATTCAAGATTTCTTGGCATACGCACACAGGGGAAAAAAAAAAAAGAAAAAAAATAACAAAACCACCAGATACCGCAAAAACCAAGAAATCTCTTCACTGAGGATGGAAAATTCCTTCACACCCTATTTCAAAAACTTTCTTCAATCAGAACTTAATTAATTAAGAGACAAAACAGATGCAAAAACTCATTTTCCTCTATAAATCATCGTGTCTGATATGTGAAATGCAAACTAATTTGTTTAAATTACAAGACTTAAATGTGGTTATAGAAATAATAGAGTGTCTTCAGATTTTAATCAGAAAAAATATATCTTGGGTTTCAGAAAAATTACCCAGCTCAAGTAGCAACAGCACATATAAACATAACATGGCACCCTTCACTAGCCCAAAGACGGTGAGTTATTTCCTTTCTCTTACATATGAAGACTAACCATTTTTTTGTTCCTGAATACCTCCAGTTGGGACATTATTGGGCCTCTGGCATTGGGAAACCCACCAGAAGTTAACTGATTTACCGGGTTTGAAAATCTTGATGTGTTGGAATATTGCTCTAAAGGAGGCTAAATCAAGATCCAGACAGCATGAGTATTGAACACAAAGGAACAAAACAATCATCTAGTTCTAAAAAGATGTGCGGTTTGTACCAAAATACACATCATCTTTGCATTCCTCCTCCATGGCTTTTTGAGGAGGTTACTGAGGCTGGATATTGTATTCAAATGGATCTCTATTGTATAATTTTTGCACTGTGCATTACCCCTGGGGTCCAACTGGTCTGCTTCAAGAACAAATGAACATTACAGTTCAGCCCATTTCTTCAACCAACCCCTGAGTACATGGCAACCTCGCCTGTGAAAGCACGGTTATGTTGCATCCACTCAGCATTTAAAACATCCAATCCTACCCGCCATAAACTGTCACTTCAGGCATTTATGGCAGACGGTAAACACATGCTTATCAGAGAACAACTGCACCCTGTGAGCTCAGCCAATGGAGCAGCATTTCTTATCAAATCAACGGCTTATCAGGGAACCTAACAAAAATAAAGGTTACACCATATGGTCTCCTCCTTTTTACCTCTGTTCCATCGAGACGTATGACTACATTGCTCAGGCTTTGCAGACTCGCTTCCTCCTTGTCTGCCCTTGAGAGCAAAATCCAACCTTCAGAGCAAGGCCCATGGAAACAACTCCCTACAAAACGCTGCTGAACTTGACAAATATCCCATTGACCCAGCTTTTGCCATCAGAGGCCCTTCACTCGCACCCACCCGCACAGATCGACAGCCCGCCATGGCAGGGATCACCCTGCTCTAGCCCCCGTGCCCTGCTCACGCCTGGCCCCAGCTCCTCGGCTACAAACCCAAGGGCAGAGGCAATGCAAGGGACCCCAGCGCAATTCTGCATGAGGATGTGTGCACCGTCGCTGGAATCACCTTCCAGTTCTGTCAACAGAGTCCGTCTCCATTGCTACTGTCAGATGGCGATTTGGTTAACCAAATTAACAGATGAAAACAAAAAAAAGAGCTACTCAACACAAGCAAGAGACCCCCTCTATTTTTTTGTTCAGATCAGGTTTTCCAGACTACAAAGCAGCTGTCAGTACTATCACAAGACTAGACAAATAATGATACCTAAAAAATACAATAGAAGCAGCCAAACCACTCAGTCACCACTTTAAACTCCACAGTTCTGGTCAATCCATGCTAGATGATCTCTGAAGGTCCCTTCCAACCCCTGCCATTCTGTGACTCTGCTGCCACACAGCCAAGCACACAATCTCCTTCAGAGCTTTGCCAAGCCCAAGTGCAACTCAGCCACTGCTGCTCACAATTCCTAAAGACGAAGTGACTCCAAACTGAGGCAGGATATGAATTCAAAGCGTGATACAGACAAGGAGCCTTTTCCAGTTCAGTTTAATGCACTGAATTAAACTGCTGAGACAGCCACGTGGTGAGCTCTTTCACATCATTTCTCCTTGTAAACAAGCCCTAAAACTCTGGGGGCTGCTGAAAATGCTGCACAGGATACCAGCTCTGCCCGGAGGAGCATCCTGCTGCCTCAGCTCTTGGTTCCACACCTCCTGCCTGTGCTGCAGCCTGGGGGTCTTCCTCGGACGACTGGGAATGGTCTCAATCTAGAAGAACTTTCTTATTGATTTGCTGTCTTTTTTTCATTAAAACCTTTAAAAATAGCTACTCACCTATTCTTTCAATATTATTGACAGCCTCTTTGCCAAAAAAACCCAAACATGGAAGCAGTTCCAATTTTTTATTATTATTTTTTAAATCATTGCCATATAAATCTGTACTGTCTTCATGGATTACTCACGTATGCTGCTGTTACCAAGCCAGGTTAAATTTAGTCCTAATGTAATGCACTTACATTAGAATTCAGTGAACTCAAACACAAACCCTCCCTGATAAGCAAGCAATAAAAGCCTGTCCTTTATTGCCACCAAGGTAATTCATACTTTAATATATCTATTATTTCAGTACTAAGATTATTTTACTGCAGCAAATTGAATTCCTCATGAAGGAAATAAAAGAAAATGCTTGAGAAATGCTGAAGCAAAACTCAGATTCTGTGAGAGACTAGAGAACAAAAAAATTTAAAAGAAACTGAAATTAGTACTGATATTACAAGAAAGGATAGCTTTGAATAACGTTATTTCTCACAGTGTTGCTGGGATAATTTGAAGATTGTCAAGACTAAGCATTTCTGTACTGCACTTCACCCCAGACTATCAGAGAATAAGCATTAAACAGCTCACTTCACAGGCGCCTCAAGGACAGGATTCCCAGTTTCGAATGAAAAAACCTGCATTAAGCAAAATGCTGCAAGTCAGAATCTGAGGTCTTATTTCTGACTCATGCTTTCCCACTATTGCAAAATGCTTCCCTTTCCACAGCCTGGAACTGATTTGCAAATTATTCTTTTACTAGCGCTCAAAAAATTGGGAATGGGTTGAAAGATCATGGGTAGTCCTGAGAATTTACCTAATTTGTGCAAAGATTTAGAAGGCGAGTTAACCATCTGCTGTATGTTGGAACAGCTGAGAATCAGAACTCTTGTTCCCATTTGTGATCTTAACTCCGCAGGCTCCAGAAATGTTTTCATTAACACAAATTTTGGGTTCAGAGAATCACACACCACTATCGTCATCCTAAACCCCCACTCAATGCTTTGTACCATACCACATTTCTTGATCAATAGTAATATGATTCACAAATTGGTAGAGGATTCGGAAATACGGTTTGTATTTTATTCTTTGGAAATCTTTAAGACCTTAATTATAGGGAGGCTAATTTTTTAATTTTTTTTTTCTAGAGAGGAGAATGTTAACTAGTTCATTTCTATTCACTAGTGGGTGTAACATAGCTGGTATTTCAGTAACACAGGCTTATTATGCTTTAATAGCAGAATGGAATACAGATGAAGCAGCTCAACATGAGCTACAGCCAACGCAACCTAAAACCTTCCGGCTCCAGGCAGGTATTGCACAGCTGTGGAGCCGTTCACGTGAAGCCAGTTGCTCTCCAGTTCGTAGCAGACAGATGACCCATGTCAAAAGCCCCCCCACCACCATCAGTACTGCCCGCCGGCTGCAGCAGGAGATCCGGCAGAGAATACCCCATCAAGAGCCCACGAGCACAGGGAGAGGGAGGAACGGCCTCATTTGTTACCATTATTAACGTGTGCAGCACGGCAGCCTACAAAGGCCGGTATCGGGACAGACGCACACCAGATGGTGGGCACATCTCAGCAGAGAACACCCTTCCCTGAAAAGACCTAAGCCTGCAATTTAAAGAGGCAACGTAACACTGGCAGCAAAGCTTTGCAGTAAAGAACTGTGTCATTTTGTTAACTTCATTGGACTTGGCTTTTCTCATTTTTTTTACTTGAAGATACAGAAGGAGGGCAAAAGGGAAGGTGGAATAATCCCAGCTGAGCTGGTGGCATGGCTTCCACAGGCAGAGAGGGAATTCGGAAAGACTGCAAAGGAAACTAAAGCAGCATCTGTTCCAATTTGAGGAAGAAGGCTTCCCTATGCGTTAATAGCAGTCAGATAAAACATGAGATCCAACACTCAGTTTGGCACTCAGTAATGGCTAGGACAGCAGTGAAGGAAAAACAGGGCTGACATCTGCACTCAGTAGGTGCCAGATGAGAAAGACAGATTTAATCAATATTGTGAAAAATGAAGCACCCTTTTTCTGTCTAGCATTACGGTGCAGAAACACCCATTGGAGGGTGAGGCTATTGTCATTGAGCACTTTAAGTCTCTCCTTCAGATGGAGATCTGCCATACGCAAGAATCAGGCTCTAAGCAACTAGAGCAGTTTACAAGGCATTTTCATTTTCCAGTAAGATAACTACAGAGTGGTTTCTCAGTAATACAAAGATTGAAACAGAACTGGGACTTCCACCAAGTACCGCACAGTGTTGTAAACAACAACTACCACCCTCACCAAAACCAAAGAAAGCTGGAAAATAAGGAAAAGAATAAGAAAAAAATAGAATAAAAATCAAAGTAGTTCTAACCTTCCATTGCCCCACCAAATGGAAATCAAGCAGTCAGAACATGCTGGCTGCACTCACGCAACAGAGAAACTAAAGAGGAAGGCAGGACCAGAACCACTTCCCTCGTATCTCCCATCTTCAGCTACAAGCAGCCACAATTCACCAGGATTCTTGTCCCTGACTGCCACAGAAAGCCCATCTTGCCCAGACATAGTCCGGCTGACATTCCCACACCACCAGAGGCCACAATTGTTTGGGCTAACACAACCCCACACTGGCCACTAGACAGTGAAAGTTTGTTCTTCGCTACAATGAGAACAAGAAGTGATCAAAGCCACGAAGATTAACAACAAAAGAAAAATGTAGAAATTGGTGAAGTGAAAGATACAGTACAGGACTGTTATAGAGACAGGTTAATTATTAACACTGAGGACTTACCATCCCCTAAATCTTTAAAAATGTTTAACTAGCAGTTAGAGCCACAGTAAGGAAAGACTGTGGTTGAATCTTCTTTCCATTTTGCCAAGGAGGAAACTGAAGTGAGGAATGAGCTCTTAAAGCCACAGAGAAAGGCACAGCAACCTGAATAAAGTGCATCTGGCTTCTAATCCCGCCTGTTACAATTTAATGTCCTCTCCTCTGCTTTATTCTCTTACAAACCTTGATCAGGAAAGTGGAAATCAGTATCTTTAAAGTAGCAACATTCTTATTTGTGAACTGAAAAGCATTTGCCACAAGCGACATAAAAGAGACTGACCTTTGACATTTTTGAAAGCTCAATAAATGACAATAGGAAGCAAAATTGTATCATGCACCAATAAACTGTAAATTATTTTATGATATGAGAGGTTATTTAATCTAAAACTATAACTATTAAGGAGAGTGATAAGAGATAAGGAAGGTAAAGACTCAGGGACTTTTCAGTCTCATATCTTATCTCTCCTAGTGAAATATTAACCAGCTTGATTCACAATATCCAGTCACTTTGTGATCTTTCCACAGTTGAAGACAATTAGCAAATGTGAAGTATCCAGAACTTTGTTCAGTTGTGCTACTAAAACAATACAGTCTTGTTTTTGATCAGGCATTCAAGCTACAAGAGCACCAACACAGTGAAGATGTTAATCCTGTAGGGTCTGTTTTTGTTAAACATGTAAACTTTTATTTTGATTTTACTCTGAGAAGGAGAGTATGAACTCTTACTACCCCTCTACAGTCAACACACTTCTTAATCCACTTGGCAAGGATTAGTAAACTGCTTTCTAATCTATTGCTTTGGTATCTCTCTAACCAATTACGCGACATTTTGCAGCAGGCATTGATTTATGTTAGAAGTCTACAGGAATAGTCACATTAATAAAGCTGATTGTGTGTCTCATCACAGAAATTATTTAATGATGGAGGTACTGTCGCACACATTCACCTGTACCCAAAGAAAAATCAATTTACCAGCTAGACCACCCACCCACTCTTAAATCTTTCATTTAGCTTGCACCATTATTGATTTTAATTGAAGAAGTCATGATTTGTCATAGCTTGTACTGCCTGAAAACGAAAAACTCTTTAATGTGCTGCTAAAATTGCAGGTGGTTTTGTCCACAAGCAGTGGAAGAGTATTGCTCAACTAAATCCTCCTATCACAAACCTGCAATCACACACCACAGCCTGTGATTGTTTTAGCCCTTGTAAACTGTTGTGGTTGGATAAGACAGCTCCAAGCACAATACTGGGGCTGGCTGGCTGGCGAGAGAGATCATTTTATTAAATATAATCTATCCTCCTCTCCTCTAAATCCTCCATCCTGCCAAGATTTATTCATATCAATAATCTCTCAACTTCAAGAGGTTAATGAGTATAAAATATTGGTGTGCGCTGCAACCT